>NC_074701.1:18843930-19165451 GCF_029448725.1 Salvelinus fontinalis | reverse complement strand
CCTTTGTCAAGAGCAAGCCGTTTACGTGCTCCAGTCTACAAGATGAATGTTGAACATCACAGAGTGCCACTTGAATGTACAGCTCTTATAAACACGGCACTGAAAGCATTGTTACCAATACTACTACAACTGCATCTTGTATCAACACCATTATTCTGAATACATTTACCAGTAAAACCATCCGTCATTCAGCTGGCAGGCTGGGAGGTGTTCCACGAAAGTCAAATGCATTGTAACTATTGTTGCCATCAGATTGAGAGCCCTCCAACGCAGAGACCAGCAGTAAGTGAAGGGGAAATAATGAAGTGTGTGTGTGTTTGGTTTTACTATCCTTGTTGGGACCAGAAGTCCTCACAAGGATAGTAAAACAAGGAGAATTCGGGTGGGGACATTTTGCCGGTCCCCACAAGGAAAAAGGCTATTTTAGGCTCAGGGGTTAGTGTTAGGGTTGCAATTAGGGTTAGGTTTAGTGTTAGTGTTAGGTTAAGGCTTAGGGGAAGTAGGATTTTGAATGGGAATCAATTGTTTGGTCCCCACAAGGATAGTAAAACACTTGTGTGTATGATATTTGCTGTTAGCATGGAGTGAGGTCTCGGCACCTCCATGCTATGATGCTATATGCTATGATGCTATGTTTGCAATTTCATCATGTAAAAACTGGCACACTGGCATTTTCCAGCCAGAACGCCAGGTTTGACCATTTACCTGTTAGACATCAGCACGCTTGCGTTCAGATGGGAAGGGTTGGAAATAGGTGTGTCCTTAAAAACATGATCCAAAGGGCTAATTTCAGGCAGCGCTGGTAGGGATATTTAAGACCAACCAAAAGCAGTTGGTTATGAATTTTGACAGCAGAAACACAGCCTATCCAGCCGTGACGCACACTGCCCATATGAGCATGGAACAACAGGGGTGTATCACAACCGGCCGTGATCGGGAGTCTCATAGGGCGGCACACAATTGGCCCAGCGTCGTCTGGGTTAGGGAAGGGTTTGGCCGGGGGGGGCTTTACTTGGCTCATCGCGCTCCAATTACTCCTTGTGGCGGGCCGGGTGCCTGCAGGCTGACCTCGGTCGTCAGGTGAACGGTGTTTCGGGTTAAGCTGGCGGGTCATGTTTCTGAGGACGCATGACTCGACCTTCGCCTCCCAAGCCTGTTGGGGAGTTGCAGCAATGAGACAAGATCAAAATTGGGGAGAAAAAAGGGGGTAAAACTTATAATAGCCTGTATCGATGCCACAAATGCTGATGCTCCAGATACTCAACTAGTCCAGTTGTATTGCTTCTTTAATCAGCACAACTGTTTTCAGCTGTGCTAACAGAATTGCAAAAGTGTTTTCTAATGATCAATTAGCCTTTTAAAATGATAAACTTGGATTAGCTAACACAACGTGCCATTGGAACACAGGAGTGATGGTTGCTGATAATAGGCCTCTGTACGTCTATGTAGATATTCCATTAAAAATCTGCCGTTTCCAGCTACAATAGTCATTTACAACATTTATAATGTCTACACTGTATTTCTGATTAATCTGATGTTATTTTAATGGACAAAAAATTTGCTTTTCTTTCAAAAACAAGGACATTTCTAAGTGACCCCAAACTTTTGAACGGTAGTGTACATGGAGGGAAAGAAGAGATGAACACCCCCCCCCCACACACACACACACCACACACCACACACACACACACACACACACACACACACACACACACACACACACACACACACACACACACACACACACACACACACACACACACACACACACACACACACAAAGAGTCCATCACAATGGGCTGGCTGCCTGCATGGCATCTCCAGAGGCTGAATTTCTGAAGGTAAACAAGGGAAGAGAAAAGGGGAGGAGAGAGGTGCTGGTGGCAGCCGGGTTACCATGGCAACCTGTATGACGTCACACTGCTGCAGCCCCAGTGTAGAGACTAATTCATCCCGACGGTTGTCATCTCTCGCGCTCTGTCTTTCTGTCTCTGTC
Organism: Salvelinus fontinalis; assembly: GCF_029448725.1. NCBI lineage: Eukaryota > Metazoa > Chordata > Actinopteri > Salmoniformes > Salmonidae > Salvelinus > Salvelinus fontinalis. Next base: position 19,163,455 of record NC_074701.1, on the reverse strand, counting down.
TGTCTACTCTCTCTTTTTCTCTCCTCTGCCCTTTACCTCGTTCTCTGTTCTCCAGGTCTCTATTGCACTCTGTCCCCCCCCCCCTCTCTTTCTCTCTGTATCCCTATCTCCTGAGAGAGAGAGACTTAGCAAAAGTGTCACGCGCCCGTCGCAGCATGAATCAAACTGAGCCAGGCCCAAGAGGGCACTCGGCACCGCATTGAAGCGCATACACAATTACGTTCACGCCCCTCTCTGACCCCCTGTGGTACACTCCATGTATGTCCACCCACTTCTGACACACATGACTTTTAATGATTCATGCCTGTCTTCATTTTCACCTACAGTACATATTTTCATGGAATTTCTGAGCGAGATACGTGTTATGTTTTGCGGTCAGCGTACATGGACCTCACAGTTCCGTTGAATGACTCAACTCTGTCTGTGACTTTTATATTATAGCCTCTTGATGGAGTTTGTTCTTCAATTAGTTTCGCCTCATTGATTGATTCTCTTTATTTGTCTCTGTGGTTTTGCTCTGGTCTGTAGCCAGAAAACCTGCTCCTGGCCAGTAAGCTGAAGGGAGCTGCAGTAAAGTTGGCTGACTTTGGGCTGGCCATCGACGTGCAGGGAGATGAGCAAGCATGGTTCGGTAAGAGTTTGACTGAACATTCAAATGTACATGACATAAAAAGAGTAATGATAGCAATGACAGAAAAACCAAGAGGAAAGATGTACAATGGCAGGAAGAAGTCAGAAGTCAGTCTTCAGTGAATAAAAATGGATGATCAGTACACTGGGCTTTAATGGAAGTGTCACTGATCTTACTACTGCAGTCCTCTGGGCTAATGACAATTCTTTACCTCCTCCTTTCTCCTCCCACTCATTCCTCTCCTCTTTCTGCATTATAATTTGCTCACCCTCCCTCCTTCCATCTCTCTGCCTATCATCCCTCCATCTCTCACTGACTGGTATGATGTCACTTGGTATTTGCACATCAAGGTAGTGAGGCCAGAAGTTCTTCAGTATTGACAGTAGGGCTCCTCACCTTTAATCGGAGAACAATTTGATTTGTCCCCCCCGTGTCTATCTTTCAAGTCAGAGCAGTTTGAACCTGTCACTTACACCAGACCCCAGAGAGAAACCAGGGCCAGCAGGCCTTCGCTGAGTACCCACATACATTAATATATGTTTATTAGATCAGTGTAGAGGAATCAGCTCCAAATTGGCAGAATTGGTTTTATATTGCCAAAGAGGCAGATGTCTGTGCCCACTCCAGGGACAGACTAGACATCTCTGAATGGAAGCCTGGCTGGTTCCTTCGTGTCAGATCAGAATGCTACTCATTAATACTCATTAATACTCATTAATACTGCCCTACCAAGCAAAAGAGCAGTAACTGCACATTTGGTCAGAAAATTGTTGTTTACATTTTTTATACATTACATACAGTTGAAGTCGGAAGTTTACATTTTACATCATTAAAACTCGTTTTTCAACTCCTCCACAAATTTCTTGTTAACAAACTATAGTTTTGGCAAGTCGGTTAGGACATCTACTTTGTGCATGACAAGTCATTTTTCCAACAATTGTTTACAGACAGATTATTTCACTTATAATTCACTGTATCACAATTCCAGTGGGTCAGAAGTTTACATACACTAAGTTGATTGTGCCTTTAAACAGCTTGGAAAAATCCAGAAAATGATGTCATGGCTTTAGAAGCTTCTGATAGGCTAATTGACATCATTTGAGTCAATTGGAGGTGTACCTGTGTATGTATTTCAAGGCCTACCTTCAAACTCAGTGCCTCTTTGCTTGACATCATGGGAAAATCAAAAGAAATCAGCCGAGACCTCAGAAAATAAATTGTAGACCTACACAAGTCTGGTTCATCCTTGGGAGCAATTTCCAAAGGCCTGAAGGTACCACATTCATCTGTACAAACAATAGTACGCAAGTATAAACACCATGGGACCATGCAGCCATCATACCTCTCAGGAAGGAGACGCGTTCTGTCTCCTAGAGATGAACGTGCTTTGGTTCGAAAGTGCAAATCAATCCCAGAACAACAGCAAAGGACCGTGTGAAGATGCTGAAGGAAACAGGTACAAAAGTATCTATATCCACAGTAAAACGAGTCCTATATCGACATAACCTGAAAGGCTGCTCAGCAAGGAAGAAGCCACTGCTCCAAAACCGCCATAAAAAAAGCCAGATTACAGTTTGAAACTGCACATGGGGACAAAGATTGTACTTTTTGGAGAAATGTCATCTGGTCTGATGAAACAAAAATAGAGCTGTTTGTCCATAATGAGCATCATTATGTTTGGTGGAAAAGGGGGGAGGCTTGCAAGCCGAAGAACACCATCCCAACCATGAAGCAAGGGGGTGGCAGCATTATGTTGTGGGGGTGCTTTGCTGCAGGAGGGACTGGTGTACTTCACAAAATAGATGGCATCATAAGGAAATTTATGTGGATAAATTGAAGCAACATCTCAAGACATCAGTCAGGAAGTTAAAGCTTGGTCGCAAATGGGTCTTCCAAGTGGACAAGGACCCCAAGCATACTTCCAAAGTTGTGGCAAAATGGCTTAAGGACAACAAAGTAAAGGTATTGGAGTGGCCATCACAAATCCCTGACCTCAATCCTATAGAAAATTTGTGGGCAGAACTGAAAAAGCGTGTGCGAGCCAGGAGTCCTACAAACCTGACTCAGTTACACCAGCTCTGTAAGGAGGAATGGGCCAAAATTCACCCAACTATTGTGGGAAGCTTGTGGAAGTGCTACCCAAAACGTTTGACCCAAGTTAAACAATTTAAAGGCAATGCTACCAAATACTAATTAAGTGTATGTAAACTTCTGACCAACTGGGAATGTGATGAAAAAAAATAAAAGCTGAAGTAAATCCTTCTCTCTGCTATTATTCTGACATTTCACATTCTTAAAATAAAGTGGTGATCCTAACTGACCTAAGACGGGGAATTTTTACTAGGATTAAATGTCAGGAATTGTGAAAAACTGAGTTTAAATGTATTTGGCTAAGGTGTATATAAACCTCCGACTTCAACTGTATATGCTTTATCATGTGGACAAATATCCAAATATCCTGTTGTGTTATGGAGAAAATGGGGGTTCATGTTAGCAGGAACAGCAAAAAGTTAAAGCGAAACCAAGGAAAAAGCCAGTAACTTCCATCACACACGTCAGTTACTGCCTTTTACCTTGGTTTCACTGAGCTTTGGGCTGCGGTGTCTACGGTAAACCTTGGTATTATGTATTGTTCTTTGCTGATACAAGTCTCAAACTATATGACACTGACAGCCACATACCAATAAATATACTAACATGAGATTGTATTAAAAAAAATCGTCATGGAAATGTATTCCAGTGGGTGGAACAAGCAAGAAGGCGGTAACTGCAGTCTAGGGTCAAAGGTTCATGTCAGAGGTCAGGGTCAATATGAATAAAAAAGTACCTCATAGTAAGACCACATCTCCAATGATCTACCTACAATTAACTTGGCTGGACAATAAAAACACCTCTCAGTTTCACTGTAGGGCAGAGTAGAGCTCTCCTATATGGGGATGATAGAACGCTGTGTTGGTACACTTCTCTTGCAATGTCTTTACATTAGATCCTAGACTTTGTTGTTTAATTCCTTTTAACACGTTATTTGCTGCTGTAGGTTTTGCAGGCACTCCAGGCTACCTCTCTCCAGAGGTCTTGAGGAAGGACCCCTATGGCAAGCCGGTGGATATCTGGGCCTGTGGTGAGTGACTCCCTCCTTCAATATGCGCGCGCGCGCGTGTGTGTGTGTGTGTGTACTAACCCCCCCCCCCCCCCCCCCCCCCCCCCCCCCCCCGTGTGTGTTCTGTGTGCAGGTGTGGTCCTGTACATTCTCCTGGTGGGCTACCCTCCCTTCTGGGATGAAGATCAGCACAAGCTCTATCAGCAGATCAAGGCTGGGGCCTATGATGTGAGTAGTGACCATCTGCCCCCCCCCCCCCCTCTCTGTTTACCATTCACCTCTATGGGATTAGAACAGATGTGTGTGTGCATGATTATATTATGTTGAATTCACTGAGAGACCAGTTCGCTTGCGCTCGTGTGTGTGTATGTTTGGATGAGGCCTTGGGAAAGAGAGAAGAAGGCTGGAGGGAGAGCTGTAGGGAAGCAGCGGAGTGATGTTGGGTTGGGCTTGAAGGAGCTTTTAGCAGCACTCAGGCCATTAACACTAAACTGATGGGAGGAGAGGGGGAAGAGCTCAAAAGAGCCTCACACTGTGTGTGTGTGTGTGTGTGTGTGTGTGTGTGTGTGTGTGTGTGTGTGTGTGTGTGTGTGTGTGTTTGCATGTGTGTGTGCTCAACGGACCACACCAGGGAGAGTGTGTGCCTGTCTGAGTGCACACATACCCTTCAGCTCCCCGTAACGACCCAACCGGTCCCGGTCCATATTTTACTCTCGTTAATTTTTAATCGGCTGCGATAGAGCTGTGTTTTCTGCCCATTGAGGCTGTCAGAGCGGCCCTCTGCAGTTACTAACCCAGGGGGAGGGGCCTAGGAGACTGTACAGCAGTGTGGCAGCCCAGGGACACAACTCCAACTACTGCGTGAGGAATACAAGCTAACAGGGATGCTCTGATGTGTATACAGTACATGCAGCAGGACTGTGTTTTGTATTCTTTCTGTATACCTTTGGTTTAGGGCTTGGGAGAGCTCGGTCTACTAAATAAAATCAAATTTTATCCGTCACATACACATATTTAGCAGATGTATTGCGGGTGTTGCGAAATGCTTGTGTTCCTAGATCCAACAGTGCAGTAGTATCTAACAAGTAGCTGTTAACCAGCTAGTTACTAACTACCTCCTAATTCAGGTTCAGATATGTTACAACTGGGTTGGAGCAAAATCCTGCACAGCTAGTAGCTCTCCAGGAGGATGGTTGGCCACCTCTGGTTAGCACTTAATTCAACTCATACGGTCTACTCATGTCTTGACTATTGTCTTATCAGATCTGATTGGGTGAGGTGTAATGCAACTGAATAAACATGGATTGTTTTTGGCTTCAGTAATTGATTTGATGCAATCTTTTCCGATGCAGCAATGTCCAAGTACGCCCCGACTTTCAATTTATGATTCAATTTATTTATTTTTGTATCTAGTTTAATTTGCTGTCTGAAAGCACGATTCAGTTCAATTATATTTCCTCATAAGTCCTCGTAATTAGATAACAGGCTTCGTTGTTTGGCATCTCTGCAATGTGGGCAGATTGTTCTGCGAATGTGTGTACTCTCTGTGTGTGTTTGTGTGTCTGTGTGTGATTGCAGTGTGTGTGTGTGTACGTGTGCACACACGGGTGCACGTGTGTACGCATTTCTGGTGCGCATGCTTATTTGTAATGTGTGTGTGTTTGTAATGTGTGTGTGTGTGTATGTGTTTTTATAATGTGTTTGCGTGTGACGGAGAGCTGCAGTCTGGAAGCAATGTGATTATGAGGACCAGCCAGGGCATTAGTTTGGGCGGCCGGCCGAATGAAGCGGAAAGGCCCACCATGACCAGCGCTACCTCCTCCTCCTCCTCAATATCTCTACCATAGTCCTCACTAATTCAATGAGTCTCAATCACAAAGAGCCTCGTGCTGTGGTGTGTGTTGAGCTACAGTGCATTCGGAAAGACTTGTTCCATATTTTGTTACGTTACAGCCTTATTCTAAAATTGATTCAATAGTTTTTTCCCCCTCATCAATCTACGCACAATACCCCTTAATGACAAAGCAAAACAGGTTTTTAGAAATGTTTGCTAATGAAAACTGAAATATCATATTTACATAAGAATTCAGACCCTTTACTCAATACTTTGTTGAAGCACCTTTGGCAGCGATTACAGCCTTGAGTGTTCTTGGGTATGTCGCTAGAAGCTTGGCACACCTGTGTTTGGCGAGTTTCTCCCATTCTTCTCTGCAGATCCTCTCAAGCTCTGTCAGGTTGGATGGGGAGCTTCGCTGCACAGCTATTTTCAGGTCTCTCCAGAGATGTTCGATTGGGTTCAAGTCCGGGCTCTGGCTGTGCCACTCAAGGACATTCAGAGACTTGTCCTGAAGTCACTCCTGCGTTGTCTTGGCTGTGTGCTTAGGGTTGTTGTCTTGTTGGAAGGTGAACATTCACCCCAGTCTGAGGTCCTGAGTGCTCTGGAGCAGGTTTTCATCAAGGATCTTTCACTACTTTTCTCTGTTTATCTTTGCCTCGATCCTGACTAGTCTCTCAGTCCCTGCCGCTGAAAAACATCCCCACAGCATGATTCTGCTACCACCATGCTTCACCGTAGGGATGGTGCCGGTTTCCTCCAGACGTGACGCTTGGCATTCAGGCCAAAGAGATCAATCTTGGTTTCATCAGACCAGAGAATCTTGTTTCTCATGGTCTGAGAGTCCTTTAGGTGCCTTTTGCGAAACTCCAAGTGGGTTGTCATGTGCCTTTTACTGAGGAGTGGTTTAAGTCTGGCCACTCTACCATAAAGGCCTGATGGTGGAGTGCTGCAGAGATGGTTGTCCTTCTGGAAGGTTCTCCCATCTCAACAGGAACTCTGGAGCTCTGTCAGAGTGATCATCAGGTTCTTGGTCACCTCCCTGACCATGGCCTTTTACATATTTATTATTTTACCTTTATTCAACTAGGCAAGTCAGTTAAGAACAAATTCTTATTTTACAATGACAGCCTACCCCGGCCAAACCCTCCCCTAACCCGGACGCCACTGGGCCAATTGTGAGCCACACTTCTCTCTTGATTGTCCAGTTTGGCCGGGCGGCCAGCTCTAGGAAGAGTCTTGGTGGTTTCAATCTTCTTCCATTTAAGATTCATGGAGGCCACTATGTTCTTGGGGACCTTCAATGCTGCAGATATTTTTTGGTAGTCTTCCCCAGATCTGTGCCTTGACACAATCCTGTCTTGGAGCTCTACAGACAATTCCTTTGCCTCATGGCTTGGTTTTTGCTCGGACATGCACTGTCAACTGTGGGACCTTATAGACAGGTGTGTGTCTTCCCAAATCATGTCCAATCATTTGAATTTACCACAGGTGGTCTCCAATCATGTTGTAGAAACATCTCAAGAATGATCAATGGAAACAGGATGCACCTGAGCTCAATTTCGAGGCTCATAGCAAAGGGCCTGAATACTTATGTAAATAAGGTATTTCTGTTTTGTATTTTTAATACATTTGCAAACATTTTAAAACCATTTTTTCTTTATGTCATTATAGGGTATGGTGTAGATTGATGAGGATTTTTATTTATTTAATCAATTTTAGAATAAGGCTGTAATGTAACAAAATATGGAAAAAGTCAAGGGTTCGGGATACTTTCCGAAGGTACTGTAATGTGGATGCTATGATGATTACAGGTAGTCATGAATGAATCGTGAATAATGAGTGAGTGATGAGTGAGAAAGTTACAAATGCACAAATACCATACCCCCAAGACATGCTAACCTCTCACCATTACAATAACAGGGGAGGTTAGCATTTTTTTTGGAGTATGATATTATTACTCATCATTATTCACGATTCATTCAGGATTATCTGTAATCATGGTAGCAACCACATACTTAACTTTGGACTACATTAATACACATATAAGACCATTTGTCCCAATACTTTTGGTCTCCTAAAATGGGGTGACTGTACAGAAAGTGCTGTAATTTATAGTGACCCGATATGGATGAAAATACCCTCTGCACTTTAACCTCATTGTCATTGCATCCTTTCAAATCCAAAAGTGCAGGAGTACAGAGCCAAAACAACAAAGCGTGTCACTGTCCCAATACCTTTGGAACTCACTGTATGATTATCTGTGTATTTGTCATTGTACCGTATTTACTTAATGCGCATCTCTAATAATTTCTCCTCTTTCTCTCTCACCCCCCACCCTCGCTCCCTCCCAGTTCCCCTCCCCAGAGTGGGACACAGTGACCCCCGAAGCCAAGAACCTGATCAACCAGATGTTGACCATCAACCCTGCCAAGAGGATCACTGCTGACCAGGCTCTCAAGCACCCATGGATCTGCGTAAGTCACCCCATCACCAGGCTATCACTCACACGTCATTCAATTAGGATGTACTTGAGTACGGTATCGCTATTACATTTATGGTAACGTTGGCCCCATTTTACCTCCATAACTGGTGCTGTGATGGCGTAATCACTGATTTGTTGTTACTTCTCTGCTTTCCACCTCTTCTCTGCTCCTCTTCCCCCGACCAGCAACGTTCCACTGTGGCTTCCATGATGCATCGCCAAGAGACTGTGGAGTGCCTGCGCAAGTTCAACGCCAGGCGAAAACTCAAGGTGAGTGCGTACAGACACTGACACTCACTTGGGTGCACACACATATATCTGTTGTGTTAGAGAGATTGTGTACACCCCTGTCCTAGCTCTGTATTCTGTCTTCTCCAGGGAGCCATCCTTACCACCATGCTGGTGACCAGAAACTTCTCAGGTGAGGGGGGCATCTGGGTGTTCACATTTAGAATGGCATTAGTGTTCTTCTGCGTTCTAGTTCGTCAAAGTGAACCAAAGATAGGCAATAATACATTCTGTATGTTCAGAAGTTTAGTGTCCTTACCTCAGATTGAATTTCCCTTGGAGATGAAACTGCCTTGAACACTCTCTCAACCACTTCCCTAAGTAGATGCATTGAGCTTTTTGTCGTTATATAGACTTTATAAATAGGATAGTGACCTTTATAATAAGGAGCATTGTAAAGTGCAGATGTGTAGAGTAGGTTGTTTGTCCTTGTATACATCCACAACCCACCTGCATGCCAAGGAATACTGGGATACTAAGTTCTATGGCCCATGTTTCCTGGCTAATTGAGACATTTCAGACTACCATTTCAAATCCTAGCAGCACATAAAGAGCTTATCTCAGCCTCGTCTGAAGGCCACTCTATAAAGCACTATCGTGGAGGACAGACATTAGACATAGAGCTCTCTGCTCGTAAGAAAGTAGTGTTGTGTGTACTATGTTGCTTCATAACACTGCATAACTGTCACTTGTTGATCTTGGTGTTTTTTGTGGCAATCTTTTGTTATAGTCGGTTGTGATCAATGATAGGCCATTGAAGTTTTTTGTTGTTGTTAACCTCGAGTGTGCACACTGGCGTAAGTATCGGTAGGATATACAGTTTGGAGCCCATGGATGTATCTGCCCGCCCTCCTCACATCATCTATGAGATGAAAAAGGTGGGTGAGTGGTGTGAACGGGTGGGGCACTTAAAGAAGTAAGTGACACTGTGCTCTAGAGAGGCCACGCCTCTTCCCTGGTTGGTCCCTCCCAACTGAATGCCTCTCTGTCTAATAGTGGGCCGACAGCACACCAGCCCTGCGGCCACCACCAGCACAGCTGCTCTTGCTTCAGAAGGTATGTTAGTCAGGACAGGGGAGCCGCAGTAGCCTGGCACTGTGCCAACACTGCCCCCTGGTTTGTTAGCATGTGGCCTGGAGTGCCCGCCACTGACCCTTGGTTTCCCCCCCACCCCCCACTGACCTGCGCACTGGCACATACTCTACAGCTCTAGAGTGGCCATAATCCCATCAAGACATCCCACAGACACATACACACACACACCCCATCCGCTGCCCCCCAAACCCCCTCCCTCCCTCTTCACCCCTACACTACACCCTCTGGACCACAGGACTCTGGACCAAGGCTGGCCCTCCCTAAGGCTCACACGGGAACCCAAACCGGCTGCGCGCGTGCGCCATCGTGCATACATTTATTCCCCCCCCCCCACACCAAACGCGATCACGACACGCAGGTTAAAATATCAAAACAAACTCTGAACCAATGACATTAATTTGGGGACAGGTCGAAAAGCATGAAACATTTATGGCAATTTATCTAGTTAGCTTGCACTTGCTAGCTAATTTGTCCTATTTAGCTAGCTTGCTGTTGCTAGCTAATTTGTCCTGGGATATAAACATTCAGTTGTTATTTTACCTGATATGCACAAGGTCCTCTACTCTGACAATTAATCCACACAAAAAACGGTCAACCGAATCGTTTCTAGTCATCTCTCCTCCTTCCAGGCTTTTTCATCTTTGAACTTATATGCTGATTGGCATCTAAACTTTCATAGTATTACCACGACAACCGGCAACACAGTTCGTCTTTCAATCACCCACGTGGGTATAACCAATGAGGAGATGGCACACGTGGGTACCTGCTTCTATAAACCAATGGGGAGAGGCAGGACTTGCATCGCGATCTGCGTCAGAAATAGAAAGGAGTTCTATTTTAGCCCTTGACAACGCATTAAGATTGTGTGATGTTCTAAAGAAATGAGAATTGAAGGTGACAGACATAGTTCTCATTGTCACACGCGTTCTCTCTCACGCAGGTAGGGAGTCAAATCAAATCAAATTGTATTTGTCACATGCTTCGTAAACAACAGGTGTGGACTAACAGTGAAAGGCCCTTCCCAACAACGCAGAGAGAAAGAAAATAGAGAAATAATAGAAAAGAAAAACACGTAATAATAAATACACAATGAGTAACGATAACTTGCCTATACATGGGGTACCAGTACAGAGTCAATGGGCAGGGGTACGAGGTAATTGAGGTAGATATGTACATATAACTAGGAGTAAAGTGACAGATAGTAAACAGTAGCAGCAGCGTATGTGATGAGTCAAAAAAGTTGGTGCGAAAAGGGTCAATGTAGATAGTCCGGGTAGCTATTTAGTTAACTGTTTAACTAGCTATTTAGCAGTCTTATTGCCTGTGGGTAGAAGCTATTCAGGCTCATCTTGGTTCCAGACTTGGTGCATCAGTAATGCTTGCCGTCTGGTAGCAGAGAGAACAGTTTATGACTTGGGTGGCTGGAGTCTTTGACAATTACACCGCCTGGTATAGAGGTTCTGGATGGCAGGAAGCTCGGCCTCAGTGATTTACTCCACTTCGGCCCCGTCGATGTGAATGGGGCATGCTCGGCCGTCCGTTCCCTGTAGTCCATGATCAGCTCCTTTGTCATGCTGACATTAAGAGAGAGGTTGTTGTCCTGGCACCACACTGCCAGGTCTCTTACCTCCCTTAAGGCTGTCTCGTCATCGATCAGGCCTACCACCGTCGTGTCGTCTACAAACTTAACGATGATGTTGGTTAGTCTGCTATATTTAGAGCTGTCTGAGGCTGTTTGATAGCAGACAGAAATCTCCTTTCCATAATAATTACATTATTTAGTTTATATTCAGACATATTTCACACCTTTAACATTAACCTGATTTAGCTTAGGTTATTAATGCACACTAAGTCACAGCGCTGATACAACAGGACTGGGTGTGTGTGTGCATGCACAATATGTGTGCCAGTCTACCTAACTAGTGTGCATGTCTCTCTTTCTTTCCACTAAATAAATCTTTGCCAACGAACGTTTGGGCAGTCTTAGCTCTAAAAACAAAATAACTAACAAACACCCACACCCTACTTTCCCCCCGCAAATCAGTCCAATTAACATCCACAGATCTTAATCAATGCCCAGTTGATGCCCATACCCCACAGCCTCATTGCATTCGCCTGCATGGACTGGCACCTCCAACCAGCCAGCATGTATCTGTGCCTCTGCAAGCCTGCATGGGTTACCAGATGCACCTGGCTGGTTCTGATTTCTTTCTGGTTTTATCTCTTTCGTGTTGCTTGCTCCGTTTGATTTCTTCCCGTCGTGAACCTTCCTATGGTGAAAGAACAGCACTATGTCACTGGCAGCTTGAGTTGGTTGGTGATGGGTCACGCCCACAGAAGCTTTGCGTAACACTTGGACACGACCCCTTGGCCCTTTCTGTTGCTGTTTGTTGTCTTGTTTCTCCCGCCTGGATGATAGATGGAATTCAATTGTTTTAATTGCAGCAGTTGAACGAAGATATACTGGTTACGGCTTACATCCGCAGTACAGTCTAGGCTTTAGATGCCTGGCAGGCAGGGTGTCTCCCTTTTTCCCCCTACGATGCACCCTTTAGCTGGGCTGCACTCTGGGAGCTGAGCTGCACTCTGGGAGCTGTAGTTTGCTGTGGATAATGCATGCCAAGCTTTTGATATGACCAACCAACCACCATCGCATGAACCACCTGCGAACGAGCCTGAGACCAATTTTTGCCTGTTGTCACGATATATGAAGATACTGACCTTTAAAAAAACAAATCTTGCCCTCTTTTCCCCTTGCCCTCCTTCCTACATTTTTCAATGGAAGGTAAGGGACTTTGAGGATCTTTGAGACCCGATTGAAGTTTATCATATATATGTGTTTGTGTGTGTGTGTTTTTCTCCGTTTCTGTGTCTCTCTGTGTGTTTATATGTCTCACTCTGTCGTGTTTCTTTTTCTATGTGAGAGTTTGCAAGGTACTGTAATGTGTGTACAGTGTGTGTGGCGTCGAGAGCATGTACCTGTATGTGATATGTCTGTGAGGCATGCTGAAAAGGAAACGGTACTGTTGTACCACCCTGCTCTCACTGTACATACAGGTACCCTGCTCCCTACAGTCTTCAATGTCCAAGCGTCAGATGACTACTGAGCAGGTCTTCACCTCAGTGACCACAGAGGCTTGTCACATCACTGTCCTCTATTTTCCTCCTACAGTATTATGGCTCCTGGTTGATTGACACTGGGCGTGGTTTGTTCTAGATTAGTTGCCAGTCATGTCCTAACGTCTGTCCCTCTCCCTCTTCTGTTTCAGCATGCAAAAGTTTACTAAACAAGAAGTCGGATGGTGGAGTGAAGGTAAGTGTTTTGAGCTGTATGGAAGTTCTGTGCCTCATCTCTCTCTCTCTTCTGTCTTGTCAGCTTTCTCTCTCTCTCTCTTCTGCTCTTGCTATTTCTCTATTTCCCTGAGAAGTGTGTTGTCATTAGGAGACAGATTTCCAGTGTATGCTGTGGGAACGGAGAGACCAGCGTTTTGACCTCCCCTTCCCCAAGTCTCACAACTCAGTGTCTGTAATGTTTATAAAATGACAGGCAGTTGAAATATCGCTTGCTGGGAGGAACGATACAAGGTTATTATAGATAAATATTACTTCACTGTCGATATCAGCTATCCAGATTGTGTAAATGGTATATAATCTACACCCATAGTAATTGATAGTAAAGTTATGATTTTCAGTTTGGATGTGTGTGAGTGTGTATCTTTGTATGTGCAGACAGTTAGCACAGAAAGACAAGTAGGACGATTTCTTTCACCAGCAAAACCTCTCCTCTGATCCTAAGTGATCCGAGTGATCCGCATGCTGAAAGATCATTGGTTTTCAACAAGGAGTCAGTGCATGCAGTGAAGTGCCGTGATCGACAAAGGCCAAACAATAACCAGGTCTAAAGCAACACAACCCGCCTTAACGTTAAAAAGAAAAGCTGCACATTCTAGTAGCTCCGACGCAATCATTTATTTACCAACGTTTCGAGAGCTAAGCCGTCTTCATCGGGGTTTCATGTCAAACACTTCAGGTCACAAGTAAATATAGGTTTCCATTGGACACACGCAGGTGTTTGTAATCTGTGGCATGATATCATTGGTCATGATCATAAATTTGTTGAATATGACTTAATGGATCCATATTGCTTTACAGCTATGTCATTTTATTTTACTGGTGGAAAGCCCTCCCTCTATGTTTCCCGTTTGTCCTTCTTCAAGCTCCTGTGGATGTTTTTTTCTCTGTGGGATCTAACTGGCAGCTTCATTTTTCCCCCTCTATTTTTATTGGTTCATTTTTCCCTATGATGCCCTGTTTTTCCCTCCTCTCTGTTGCAATCTGTTCAGAAAAGGAAGTCCAGCTCCAGTGTTTGTTTGATGGTGAGATCTGCTTTGTCTTTCTCTATCTCCTTCTCTCTTTTATTCCCTCTCTCTCTTTCTCCTTCTCTCTTTTGTTCCCTCTCTCTCTTTCTCCTTCTCTCTTTTGTTCCTTCTCTCTTTTGTTCCCTCTCTCTCTATTTCTCTCTCGGTCGAGATGCTAGAGGGTCTGTGGCAGTTTGTCTTGTTGGAATTCCATTGGCTCTCTCAATTCCATCCAACATCTCCAGCATTCTCACCACCATAGCCATTTCCCTTCCACAGAACCAGTATCTACAGTATATGGGCTAACACACGCATACATGCGCAAACAGACACACGAACAAATGCGCGCACGCAAAAAACACACACCATCCCTTTCCTGCATCTGCATTTCCCCTCAATGCTCTCCCCAGCAGCCAGGCCAAGCCTACCTGTCTATGGTCTCACTAGCCTACTGTCTCCCCCCAGAGTAGGTCCCTTCATCCCTCACATTGGCTCGCAGCTCCAGGGTTGCCCAGAAAGAAGCTGTAGGTCAGTGCCAAGCCAGAAACTCAAACCCCAAACCATAGCCAAGGTCTCTCCCTCACAACCCTCCTAAGAGCCGGAAAAAAGAACTGTAGCAGAAAATAAATAGCATAGATAGAGTTCAATGTTGTTTTTTTGATGCAGGGAAGGAACATTTGTCTGTATAGGAGAGAAAACATTTGAAGTAATTTTCAGGATCTGTTTGAAAAGGGACACACAAGTGACCCCCCCATTCCACTTTCCCAGAGACGCACTGATTACCATGGCAATGGTAGTGTATCCCATGGCAGCAGACTTGGCCTAGCAACAGGAATAGGGTGCATTTGTGCCATTGTAAATATCTATATTTTTTGTTTCTTTATTTTTCAAGTTTTGGAGGATTTATTGAACCCTCATGTTTTTCCCCTTTAAGAGAAACTTTCTCTTTTTCCCACTTTTATTTTTTCTGTCTTGGTTGCCTACAAAATAATCTTTAGCAGCAACAACCCAGTAGTGACCAATACATATTTTGGGGAATGTCACAGGACAGAGAATGTCACAGGGCAAAGAACACTCTGAAATGGTCATCCAATCACAGCCTCTCTGTAGTGACCAACAGGACAGGGGTAGTCAAATCCGCATTACTGCTGGCTTTATTTTCTCCCTGGCAGTTGATTGACCAGTGTTACTGATTGACCAGAGATTCCAATCACCTGGTGTCCCAGGTCTGAATTACTCCCTGATTAGAGGGGAATGATAGAAACCAGCAGTACTGCAGACCTTGGGACTGGAATTGAGTAGGGATGACGCATAGGAGATGTGGAGTGCTTGCATGTGCAGTCACCTACAGTACCTACACTAAATATACAGAAGTATGTGGACACCCCTTCAAATGAGTGGATTCAGCCAAACCCGTTGCTGACAGGCGTATATAATCAAGCACACAGCCATACAATCTACATAGATAAACATTGGCAGTAGAATGGCCCGTACTGAAGAGCTCAGTGACTTTCAACGTGGCACCGTCATAGGATGCCACCTTTCCAACAAGACAGTTCATCAAATTTCTGCCCTGCTAGAGCTCCCCCGGTCAACTGTAAGTGCTGTTATTGTGAAGTGGAAACATCTAGGAGCAACAACATCTCACCCGTGAAGTGGTAGGCCACACAAGCTTACAGAACTGGACCACCAAGTGCTGAAGCTCGTAGTGCGTAAAAATCGTCTGTCCTCAGTTGCAAAACTCACTACCAAGTTCAAAACCGCATCGGGAAGCAATGTCAGCACAAGAACTGTTCGTCGGAAGCTTCATGAAATAGGTTTCCATGGCCGAGCAGCCATACACAAGCCTAAGATCAACAATGTACAATGCCAAGCGTCGGCTGGGGTGGTGTAAAGCCCGCCGCCGTTGGACTCTGGAGCAGTGAGGAATCAAGCTTCACCATCTGGCCGTCTGACGGAAGAATCTGGGTTTGGCGGATGCCAAGAGAATGTTACCTGCCCCAATGCATAGTGCCAACTGTAAAGTTTGGTGGAGGAGGAATAATGGCCTGGGGCTGTTTTTCATGGTTTGGGCTAGGCCCTTTAGTTCCAGTGAAGGGAAATCTTAATGCTACAGCATACAATGACATTCTAGACGATTCTGTGCTTCCAACTTTGTGGCAACAGTTTGGGGAAGGCCCTTCCCTGTTTCAGCATGACAATGCTCCTGTGCACAAAGTGAGGTCCATACAGAAATGGTTTGTCAAGATCGGTGTGCAAGAACTTGACTGGCCTGCACAGAGCGCTGACCTCAATCCCATCGAAGACCTTTGGGATGAATTGGAACGCTGACTGCGAGCCAGTCCTAATTGCCCAACATCAGTGCCAGACCTCACTAATGCTTTTGTGGCTGAATGGAAGCAAGTCCCTACAGCAATGTTCCAACATCTAGTGGTAAGCCTTCCCAGAAGACTGGAGGCTATTATTGCAACAAAGGGGGTAACAACTCCATAATAATGCCCATGATTTTGAAATGAGATGTTCGACGAGCAGGTATCCACATACTTTTGGTCATGTAGTGTACCTCACATGTCTTTGGCTGCGTTTACACAAGCAGCCAAATTCTGATCATGTTTTACTAATTGGTCTTTTGACCAATCAGATCAGCACTGAAAAATATCTTATGTGAAAAGATCTGATGTGATTGGTCAAAATACCAGTGAGTGGAAAAAATATCAGAATTGGGCTGCCTGTAGACGCAACCATAGAGCCTCATTGAGGCCCACTGTAAGGATCCATCCCACAGCCTGGACCCCTCTTCTCTGGCCATCCTGCACCACCCCACCCCAGCACTATCTCAAGCCCCATGCTTACCACCACTGCACACTCCCCACAACACCATACACACTCCATGAAAAGATCTGCTATGTAGAGTAGCTGTCATTTGTGGTTTGGGGTTGAATGTAGGTCAGTTGTTTTTCAGTCTAATTGTAAAGGTATATGTATTGAATTAAATTGGGAATCTGTGAGCCTACCAGGAAAATGAATCAAGAAACTGTATTTAAGCTAGTCTAAATTATATTTATAACATTGATACACTACACTAACAGTTATATAAGTGCTACTATTTATAATTTAAAGGTAGAATTCTTAATTAAAACTAACAGTTATAGGCTATACAGTGTTTGTTCACATTGCCTTTGTTTACAAACATTGGCGTAAAATAACTTATATTTTGGGGTCTGATGAGGTACGACAGTTAAATTAAGTTCATGATGCATATAAGTTATATTCTTGGGTATATGGGTATATATCATTAATGGGTATATATCATTCATTTATAAGTTTAAAAATTGATGTAGCTATTAAGGATTCTAGCTTTAAGAGATGACGCCGTCTTAGCGACGACAGCTCTTGTTCTCTTTGATGTAAAGATTTCAATGTTAGAAATACACAGTAGGCTACACAGTATTATAGTCTTAACAGAGTTAGGTTCTATGCCCCAGAGCTGGAACAGCTGAACTAGACACTGAAGCTTTGCTTGCATTACTCTTGGGATGGAATGAGTGTTTAAAATGCTCTCTTCAAACCTATTGTGGGTCCATTAAAACCATAAGAATGTCCATATTGCTTAGAACGATAATACTACAATCAAATGTGCCCACCATCACAACCATCTCATCCCCTTTCACGGGTAGTTGTGATCATTTAGCCGTTAGTTTCTGTTAGAAGAGAAAGAGAGGAGTGGTGGCACTGGACTAATGTCTGACGTGTACTGTAGCTTCAGTTTCTGGGGAATGTGAGCATTGAGCTGTGCCTTGTTCAGTATCAGTGTGACCACGGCAGAGACGTGTCAAAAGGCTACTCTGTCTGGGACATTTGATCACCAGTAAAGTACTCCGGTACCAGCTGAAACCTCAACAGCATTTTGCTCTTAACCTTTTATTGACAGATCCTACTTTTCAACACCTCTCATGAATTCATCTGGAAAGACTCTCTGTTAAAGGGATAGTTGCAATATTAGTTACATTCTTATTTGCCTTGAAGATATTCTAGGGTCTAGTGCTCTTTATTGACACAACAGTCAGGCTGTGGGGTTGTTGGCGAGAGGCTTTCTTCTCTATGCAACTTACTTTTCATTGTCTTACTCAGGAAATCCTCCAGATACATACATGCCTGAACCGTTTGGGAGAGACACCAACCTTCTCATCAAGGCCTTTCACTGCATGCACAGACTCAGACAACTAGACGCCGCTAGTCACTTATTCTTCATTCCTTAACCAGATTCTGTAGCCATTTGATATTGGCTGTCTGGGTTGACTCTTTGTGGTCCATAGATGTTAAGTGCTTGTTCTGATCTGATTCCACAAGGTGGTGCAGACTGTGTTCTATGCTGTCCCCAGGGACAGTGGTTTCTTTATCCTAGCAGGTGCCAATCAATATTGAGATTGAAGTGCTGGGTCCTGTATGGTTCTACTCTCAAAGTCGTTAAGAGATTTTTTTACAATGTGTTCGATATTCCTGTGTATTTAGAAATGTTACTAAAGTGTGCAATATCTGCAAAGACTGTAGACTGTAATGCAACAAGAGAAATCACACTCAAGAGGTAGACACGAACTCAAAACCACTTCAAACACCCAATTAGAGACCTCCACACAGGCATTTCCGAAATGAAAGAAAATCGCTAAATTAATTTAGCGTGTCAAGAATGTTCATTTGCTTGCACAGAAGTGTCAATGTCTTCAGAGCGCGTCTTTCTGCACCTACAAATTCCCTTTTGACTTTCAAAAGAGGCAGTCATTTTATGTATCAAAGGGAAAACACTGCTGCTGAATTAAAGCAAGTGCGTAGTGCATACTGTACAGACAACAATTGTCCCTGCAAAAACACCACATTGGCAGGCACACTGCAGGCGTAAGTCTCTGCAGACAACATTGTTTACTGTAGCCTGAAGAAGATATCTCTTCCATGACACACACTCACCGACCTGCACCTCAGCCTCGTAGACTGGGGCTGAACAGTCCCATGGGTCTGCCTATATATATACATACAGTATACTCTGTAGAAGTCATTTTGTGTTGTTGTTTTTGTTGTCCCAGCCGCAGACAAACAACAATAAAAACAGTGTAGTGAGCAGTACCAGCAGCACCAAAGACAGCAGCATATCATCTTCAGCACCAATGGTATCTCATCTATACTTGGTTTCTCTCATTGTTGCTTTACTCACCCTGTTCCGTTGGATTAGTCCCTAAGTTTCTGTTTAGTTCTTGCTTTTTGCCATCTATTTGTCTCATCCCCTTTATTGACTCTCCCTTTTTTCCCCTCCGTTCCTTCCACCCTCTCCTCTTCACCTCCATTTTGAAAAAAGTGTGATGTTGACGATGGTTTTGATGGTTTTTAAACCGAACAACTGGTTTGTGCCTGTGACCCTCTCTCACGAGGCTCCTGTTTTACCCAATCCTACTTTCTTGTCAAACACAGACATATATGACGATGCACAACAAAACATACACAGATAATGGTACTTTAGAATATATTCACAATGTCACGATTGAATGTTCCTAGGGGTCTGTTGTGGGTATTTGTATTTCTCCTGTGATAATGCTGGGGATTTGATACGCTACACATTTATAGGACGGTAGCTGAATAACCGGGGTGTGTGTCAAAATATTTTTTTAAACTATGATACCAAATTCAAAACAAGGAAATTCAAAAGCTCATTAAAACAGGATCCAAATTAAAACAGGATTCAAAAGCTCATGGGTAAAACAGGATCCAGAAATGTCAGGAAACAGAGATATCCCAATTGTATGGAATATGCAGTCCCTCTATCTACAAGTATTTCCTTGTGAACCCTTCCCCCAGGGCACCCACACAACATTTCAATAATACAACTCATCTAAAGTGACATTGAACCTCCCTTTCCAGTCCTGTCTCTGTCCCTCTACTCTGTTAACAGAACATATACAGGGGAAGCAAAGAACTGTGGTGAAAAAGCCTAGAGGCATGTATAGCGGTGTCTGTCAGACAGACTACTGAGCTCCAGTGACCTGAGAGAGACTTTAAACCTGTAGGAGGGAGAGAATCTTAGCCCGGGTGTTTGGCAAGGCAACAATGTACTGTAGAATTGTGGAATGTCAATCAGGCACCCACCCTTCATTTGTCTAGGTGCAATGCTGCTCCTAAATTCAAATTCCAGCTCGCATATACACGTAAAATGGTTGCACTGTAGAGCCCTGCCCAGGCTAAGAGAAACCCTTTTCTATCAAAGCCAAATCAGAGGACCACCTCCATCAAACTGATTGGGAAGATTCGTTTCTTACTCTTCTCCAGTAGGGCTACCGGTAAGATATTTGGTGTTGTTGTGGATTCATTGGCTGATGTGGTCAGTGTTAAATGATGGTTTGTCTCTCTGGGTCCCCGCTCAGTTGATCTGTCAGTCATCCCAAGACAGTGCTGTCTATGCTATATCAGTCTCCAAGCTTTTTCTGATCAGCTACGATGCATAAACTTCCTGAAGGGCAGAATGTCAGGCTCTGTGGTACCATTTAAAGGGACAGTGCAACATTTTGGCGACTAAGCCCTTCTTTCTACTAACCCAGAGATTAACTCATGGATACCATTTGTATGTCTCAATTGCCAAAACGTTGCACTATCCCTTTAAGCTAATGGCCCCATTATCTGAGGGACTGCATCTTCATGTGTGTAGGTGGTTTTGTTGAGATTGAGTCTGTAGACCAGTGTCCTGTGGGAAGGTCCAGGGGTGTGCTATGTGGGAGTGCCTTGGGGGTGTCTGTGATGCAGTATTGTAAGCTATTAGGCGCTTTTGCGATGAGTGTTTCCATGGTGACTGACTGTGACGGCAGGGTCTAGGTTGGAGAAGGAGGGGGGCTGCTGATCCAATCTCATAGCCAGTCAATCCCCTCATCCTCAATTCAGACTTTGCAGCCTTTTCCGTCTGTGTGTGTGTCCCCTCCTCTGTTTCTTTACGTTTTAGAGGCCCTCTTCTACGTCTGATCGCTCCAATGATAAGTGACATAGTCCATAGCTCCTTCCTCTAGTGAAATGGGGTAGTTTGTAGTATGGTCTAATTCTCAAAACCCCATCCTGTCTCGTCGCCCCCCATGACGGAGCCCCTCTGCTGCCTCTGTGCTGTGGCGTGTGTGCTTGGCGCTGTGTTTGTGTGTTTACATGCTCCGGGCGTGTGGACTGTGTGTAACCCACACGCCCTGGGCCTTCCCTGGTGGTCAACGCATGTTAAACTCTCTCCTGCTTCCCCTAGGAACCACAGACCACTGTTGTGCACAACCCAGCTGATGGCACCAAGGTAAGCCGCTACTGCACCTCTCTAATCCCATAGCCGCTATAGGCTAATGCTAATGCTAAAATACCTTAGAGTGGTCACTAAGGTACCTCAGAGTGGCTGGAGCTCTACTAAGATACCTTAGCGCGACGCTAACGCCATGAACGCTTAACCACTCCACATCTACTGACAGTCACACTAACTTAGTCGCACTAACCCTCAAAACACACAAGCCGCAACTGCTGCAACAGTCCCTCACTCGCCCAAACCACACTGGCTTAGCCACCAAAAAAGTCACATACACACCG
This sequence comes from Salvelinus fontinalis, assembly GCF_029448725.1. NCBI lineage: Eukaryota > Metazoa > Chordata > Actinopteri > Salmoniformes > Salmonidae > Salvelinus > Salvelinus fontinalis. Next base: position 19,142,074 of record NC_074701.1, on the reverse strand, counting down.
AAAAAGTCACATACACACACCCTTAATACACAGTTTGTACCCCACCTCACCAAAAGGCTGTGTTTGGTGTGGGTCCTCATGCGCTCGCCCTCCTGTTTGCCTGGCTGGTTTGTGCAGGGTTTGTGTTCCTCCGAGGGAGCGTCCGTCCAACCGTTTGTCTGTCCGTCCACCTGGGAAAGGCCCCATCCAAGTCATCCCTCAGCACACAGACTAACGCTGTTTCCTCCTGTTATATCTCTGTCTCTCATTCCCTCCTCCTCTCTATCCTCCGTGTTTCTGTCCATCACTCCTCTCCCCTACAGGGCTCTACAGAGAGCTGTAACATCACAGAAGAGGAGGACGTGAAAGGTAGGAAAGGTATGCCAAACGTTCACCTACTCTGCATGTTCTCGCACGTCTTCTATCTCTATATCTGTCTGCAAAAGTGTTGGTCAGAAAGACAGGGCTAGAATTCAAGATGGGCCTCAGAGATCTTGGCCAGTGGATTCTCTTGAGGTAGTATATATTATACACATGATTGAAGAAGCCATAGTTATCTGAGAAATGGGGATACAAACTGATCATTCATGTGCTCCTGTGTTGTCAATCCTTCTCCTTCGTTTCTTTAGAAAGAGAATAGATTATGATCAAGGCCTGGGAGCCTTTGATGGCCTGAGTTAACTGTCAGGCTGGTGTCTGGGCCTGTGAGCATCTGGGAAATGTGTCCTATAGGAGAGGTAAACACAGATGGAAGGTGTTTGTAAATGAGTATACATTATATAGCTAGAGAGGGAATGAGGAAGCACTGGAGAACAGCTTTTCCTTTGGTCCTTACAGCTGCTGTGGAGAAGTCAAAGTAGTTTGTATTCCTACAGAGTGAAAGGAAATGTCTTGCTGAGAATGGAAAAAAAAGCACAGTAGTCTTAGCTTTTCAGACTGTGAGAGACGGAGCTGAATACTGAGCGGTCTAGCCGTGGACGTAGACTATGCTTTGTCTGAACAAACTACTAAACTAGCACATGAAGGCCTTATATGTCTTTAGATAGTTCCTAGTCTCCCCATTATTGGTCTCACAGCTCCCATGGGCTTAAAGAGTTGGGATTCCACCACTCTAAAACGTGTGTGTGTGTGTGTGTGTGTGTGTGTGTGTGTGTGTGTGCTATTTGCACTCAGAGCGCAATAACATTGATAACAGAGCTGTCCTGTTCAGAAGAGTCATGAAACGGTGGGTTTACAGGTGTCAAAACCTTTTTACTGCTCGTCCAAACTGCTGTGTTTAGATAACAACTTCGTTGTATTTTAACTGGTTGCTTAAACAGTGTTAACGAGGTGGTGGGGGAGGGCCTGCGCAGGCTTTTATGAGGGCACCCTCGTTTCAAGTCGTCAGGAGATATAGCAACAGACTCCAGGACCGACAGGTTCTCTGGCACTAACGTCATCCTGCCGACGAGTGAAAAGGCCCCACATTCTGAGAGAGGGTGACAAAATGTGCCAACACAGAGGCCTCTTTCAGGTCTTAAACCCAGAGACACAGATATAGACGCGCGCACACATGTGCACATAGACATCGGAATCGATGAAAGCCCATGTCAATCGTCACTCTCATACAGTATTTCCAGAGACCTACAGTGCATTCAGAAAGTATTCACACACATTGACTTATTCCACATTTTGTTGTGTTACAGCCTGAATTTAAATTGGATTCAATTGAGATTTTTGGTCACTGACCTACACACAATACCCAATACTGTCAAAGTGGAATTATGTTTTTTAAAAGTTTTTACAAATTAATAAAAAATGAAAAGCTGAAATGTCTGAAAAGTATTCAACCCCTTTGTTATGGCAAGCCTAAATGAGTTCATGAGTAAACATTTGCTCAACAAGTCACATAATAAGTTGCATGGACTCACTCTGTGTGCAATAATAGTTGAACATGATTTTTTAATGACTACCTCATCTCTGTACCCCACGCATACAATTATCTGAAAGGTCCCTCAGTCGAGCAGTGTATTTCAACAACAAAGACCAGGAAGGTTTTCCAATTCCTTGCCAAGAAGGGCACCGATTGGTAGATGGGTAAATACAAATTACATTGAAGATCCCTTTGAGCATGGTAAAGTTATTAATTACACTATGGATGGTGTATCAATACACCCAGTCACTACAAAGATACAGGCGTCCTCCCTAACTCAGTTGCCGGAGAGGAAGGACACCGCTCAGGCCAATGAGGCCAATAGTGACTTTAAAACAGAGTTTAATGGCTGTCTTAGGAGAAAGCTGAAGATGGACTCCACAATACCAACCTAATTGACAGCGTGAAAAGAAGGAAGCGTGTACTGAATAAAATATTCAAAACATTCATCCTGATTGCAACAAGGCACTAAAGTAATACTGCAAAAAATGTGGAAAAGCAAATCACTTTTTGTCCTGAATACAAAAGTGTTATTTCTGAGGCAAATCCAATACAACATGTAGTGGTGGCTGCGTCATGTTATGGGTATGCTTGTAATCATTAAGGACTGGGAAGTTTTTCAGGATAAAAAATAAAAGAAATAGAGCTAAGCACAGTCAAAATTCTAGAGGAAAACCTGGTTCAGTCTGCTTTCCACCAGACACTGGGAGATTAATTCACCTTTCAGCAGGACAATAACCTAAAACACAGGGCCAAATCTACACTGGAGTTGCTTTCCAAGAGGACAGTGAATGTTCCTCAGTGGCCAAGCTAGAATTTTGACTGAAATCTTTTTGGAAATGTATGGCAAGACCTGAAAATGGTTGTTTAGCAATGATCAACAACCAATTTGACAGAGCTTGAAGAATGTGAAAAGAATAATGGGAAAATTTTGCAAAATTCAGGTGTGAAAAGCTCAGGGATTTACTCAGAAAGACTCTATAGCTTTAATCGCTGCTAAAGGTGATTTTAACATAGGAGAGAAGCGCTTCTTTGGTTTATATACAGAACAAAAATATAAAAACACAACATGTAAGGTGTTGGTCCCATGTTTCATGAGGTGAAATAAAATATACCAGAAATGTTCCATATGCACAAAAAGCTTATTTCACTGAAATGCTGTGCACAAATGTGTTACATCCCTATTAGTGAGCATTTAACCTTTGTCAAGATAATCCATCCACCTGACAGGTGTGGCATATCAAGAAGCTGATTAAACAGCATGATCATTACACAGGTGCACCTTGTGCTGGGGACAATAAAAGGCTACTCTAAAATGTGCAGTTTTGTCACCGAACACAATACCACAGATGTCTCAAGTTTTGAGGGAGTGTGGAATTGGAATGCTGACTGCATTTAATGTTAATTTCTGTGCGCCCCTGCCCAGTCATGTGAAATCCATAGATTAGGGCCTAATGAATTTATTTCAATTGACTGATTTCCTTATATGAACTGTAACTCAGTAAAATCATTGACATTGTTGGATGTTGCGTTTATATTTTTGTTCAGTATAGTTAATCCATGAGGTGCTCTTTGATCATGGGATAAAATACTATAGTACAAAAAGAAGTTGATGCTGGAACAGCCTTTCTGCAAACAAACTTCCAGAAGTAATCAAAGCACACTCATGTAGTGGAAAAATGTAAAAGCCTTTCATGTTTTACGGCTTATGCGTGGCGAGAATAACAAAACACAGGCGTGTTGCGGCTACAACACTTTATCAGGGTGACAAGGAATAGTGGTGAATAAACAGGTGTATATCCCAGCTCTCACAGTAAGTGATTCAATTCATTACTCTACCAAAACCTTGAGAAAAAAAACCCACATTTAATATACAAAGATAAACAAAATAAACATGGCATAATACAAATGAAACAACAAAATAAGTGCAATATCACAAAAGGAAAAAACAAACTGTGTACACATGAGCTCATGTTTCCAAATTTAAGAATGGAGAACAATTTTCTTTTTTTACTACAAAAACATTTTGTAAACCATATATCTCTTACAGGAAGGGTGAATAATCAATTTCCTCATTTAGACCTGGCAATACAGTGACCCTTAGTTTAAAGATCCAGAACATGTTGTGTTGTAGGAGGTGTTTGAGACCCCACCCCCCCGCTAGAACTGGGAACCACTTCAATGGCCATGGCTTTCAGAGAGTTTGGGCTGACATGGCCAACCTGTCTGTAATGTTTAACCATATGATATTTGTTGTTAGCAGTCCTTATAGCATATGCATGTTCAGACACCCTGTCCTTGAGCCTTCTCTTAGTATGTCCTATGTAAAAGCACCCACATGGCCACTCCAGCCTGTACAGCACATAGGTAGTTTTGCTGTTTACAAAGGATTGCACTTGATAGGGTTTAGTCCACAAGTGTCCCCGAACATATTTGTTTTTACAGTGTGATGGCAGTGATTGCACTTACCACATGGGAAGTTGCCTGTGGGCTTGGGGAGCTAACTTGGCTTAGTTACTAGGATGAGGTCGCTGCACACCAACCTATCCTGTAAGAGAATGCTGGGAGTTCAGTGAACACATCGCACAGAGTAGGATCACTTTCAATGATGCTCCATTTACGTTTCATGATGTTCCTTAACCGTGGCTGCCTCTTGGTTCCGGGGGGTTCCAAAGTAAATTGGTTTGGGGCTTATTTACATTTTTGTTCTCCATTCTTACATACATTTGGTAACGAGCTCATGTGTACACAGTTTTTGACTTTTATGATATTGCATTTATTTTGTGGTGTTGCACTGTTTTTTTTTTAAATTCTTGCCACGCATAAGCCGTAATACATGAAAGGCTTTTTCATTTTTCCACTACATAAGAGTGCTTCGATTACTTCTGAAACTTTGTTTGCACAAAGGCTGTTAAGGAATTATTTACAAGCCAGCATCAACTTCTTTTTGTTCTATAGTGATTCTAACATGTATTGACTCGGGCGTTTGATTTTTCATGTTTGTTTTTTTATTCCTCAGAGTATTTTATGTAGATCGTTGACAAAAAGATGACAATTAAATCCTTACTTTACATCCCACTTTGTAACACAACAAAATGTGGAAAAAGTTAAGGGGTGTGAATACTTTGAAGGCTCTGCAGTTTACAGTATGTTGTAGGAGAGAAAAGAGAAGCATTGGCAGAAAGATTGGAACCCTCTTGTCTCCTCCACAGTGGAGCTGTATGACAGTATGCGTCTCTGTGGCTCTCAGCACTGATGTCGCCTCAAAAAGAGTGCTGTGAAGAGCTGGGATTGGGACATGGATACGGAGTGCTGGCCAAGTGGCTATACACACTCTCCTCCTCCGAGATCGGCACAGCTGGAATGTAAAATAGGGAGTTAACGTTGTGTCAGATATTGAACATGTAACACTGTGGTGTCTTCTGATTTGTGAGGTGTGTGTACAGTGTGGTCTCACTCCCACGTTTCTCTGGCTAGTTGTGATGGAGACATACACACCCCTCCCTGTGTGTCTCTGTGTACGGAGGTGGTGGGATATATAACGTGTGGCGGGTTTTGCTAGTGTATGGTCGGGTTGTGGGTGTACTGTTTTCTCTTGGTAAAATAGTAGAGTGTATAGAACTGTGTCTGATCCTCCTGTGTCTCTCTCTGGCGTGTGTGTGTTGCGGTGGGGGCAGTGTCTGCGTGCGGGTCTAGCGCGGACAGCGCAATGGTCAGCCAGTGCAGTGCCAGTGAGGAACAGACCCAGGCTCAGCCCCCTCACTGCCCACCCGCCTGTAAGTCAGCAGCAGTACCATCCCTCTCAACTCTGACATTTGTGTCCTTTCCCCCTATGAACTCATTTATATTGTCCCCATAATACTGTCCCTATAATACTGTTCCTCCATTAATATTAGGGTCTAGATTCAATCCGTAGTGCTGTAGTTCCGTGGTGTAGGCCCGATTGACATGTAAAGGCAATGTGCCCACTTTAGCGGAGACTGCATTCACGGTAAACGCTGCATATGTCGGCTCAATCGGAAATAGCCTTTACATTTCAAGCACGCTACAGTGCTAGAACTTCGGCGATACGGATTGTATCCAGCTGAAGACTGTACAAGGTCCCCCTCACTATCTTCAATAGAGTTATATCAGCTGCAGGATCTTCTGTTTGTTTGTGCACATGAATATCACTTGCCCACCCCCAAAAAAATGAACAAATTATTACAATCACTAATCATTTTTATCAAAGTATTCCAGACAAATGCATACTAAGACAATATTAATTTGGACAGTCATTAGCCAATGGCCGAGTCCGAAATCTGGCTTGCCTACTACCTATTTAAACTGCATACTGTGTACTAATAGTACATACTATTTAGAACATACTGTGTACTAATAGTACATACTATTTAGAACATCTATTGCACAATTGCGTAGATTCCGGCCATTTGGAAAATAAGTATGAAATCCTAGCATTTAAAGCATATTTAATTTTAAACATTTCAAATACTACAAAACTGTCTTTTTTCGGATATCCAAAATTCCTACTATTTAGAACGCAGGTACGGGTATTTGGACACGGACAGGGATTTAGGGATCCAAAAAATGTAATACTAAAAATATTTCACCATTAAAAGTTTCCAGATTGCTGCTGAGTGATTGGAGTGAGTGCGACTCCTGCGTCTCAGTGAGACATTGTAAAATGTGTGTCTCACATCTCTCCTGCTTAGCTCTGTGTCAGCTCATCAGACTGACGCTACTCAGCTGTCCTATCTATCACTCAGCCTGTTCCAGTCCCTCTCAGACCTTGCCAAAAGCATGTCCGATATCCGCTGTGCTATGACAAAAACGTTACCATGCTGTGCTCACGTGCTGTGTATATACACTGTTTTGCACAGACATGCGTTCACTGTTGGCTTTCCCTACTCATTTAAGTGGAAACCTGAATCTGGGACCCAGTGTCTTACATGTAGCTTCTGCATCTCTCTCCGTCCCTCTCCCCACATTACGTCTTCCTCTCTTTCTCTTCCCCTCCTTTCTCTGACAGAGAGAATAAATAATGCTGACCTTCTGAGGCTCACTGGCCTTTTAATTGATTTATCTCTCCCTATGGCCCTGACACGGACACCCAGCCTGACAGCTGAGCAGACCAGAGACAGACAACAAGCTGGACTAGACACAGGGTGGATTTCAATAAGCCTAAAGGCATTCTCTACTTTTGCTGCTGGTCAGACAGCAGCAAATCCCTCATCAGGTCTCTGAAGAGATGAAGGCATTGTAGACTTTTGAGATCAATTGAGATCCACTCCTACACTGGCCTGCTCTGGTCGTCTGCTCACGAAACAGCCACCCCTGTCCCTGAGGTGTCTCTGTCTGTCCTCTCCTACTTCCTCACTCAGGCAGTATCCTTCTCTGTGGTGGCCTGTAATTGGGTTTAGTGCTTGACTGCTGCCCTCTGCTGGCCATGAAACCACAGTGTCTTCATCTTCTACTGTCAGTGTTCACTGGTGTCCCCTCTGTCCGTCTGTGTGACGCTATGCCTATTGGTATGTCTAAGTTGTTATTAGTGTGTGGATGTCCTTCTAAGTTTGGTTTTTATGTAACATATCCTTAATATAACTCAATTGCACATGGGCATTGTGCTCCTCTCAGACCTGTGTGAAGTTATATGTTAACTTATACAGACTATGTAACCACTGCCATTTGTGTGCACATTATTCCAATTTGAGAAAACGGGTCTTGTTGTCCAATCAGTTTTTTTGTGTTTTTTTGTTTGTTTTGATCGCTTACATGGTTGCCATTTTGTTGCTGTTGTCATGTTGTCTTCCAGCTGCCCCACTGCATGACGATGCTAAGCACACTTTTGCTAATTGGAAAAGTTCAGGTCATAGCTCCTGTCCTGACTTAGAGCAAGCTCTGCCTGCGCCACCCTCCGTGGCCCCAGGGGACAGCAACGTGCAGCTGAGTAAGTTAGACAGCCCTGGGGCAGCTTCTATCAAGCTAGGCTTGAGCTGCTTTTTGCCAGTTCATAATTCCTGTGGGAATATGAACAAACAGAGGTGTGTTTTTATATATATAGTACCATTCCAGGGTTTTTCTTAATTTTTACTATTTTATACATTGTAGAATAATAGTGAAGATATTAAAACAATGAAATAACACATATGGAATCATGTAGTAACCAAAAAAGTGTTAAACAAATCAGAATACATTTGATATTTGATATTCTTCAAAGTAGCCACCCTTTGCTTTGATGACATCTTTGGCATTCTCTCAACCAGCTTCATGAGGTTGATAGTACTCACCTGGAATGCATTTCAATTAGCAGGTGTGCCTTGTTAAAAGTTCATTTTAACAAGGCAGTTAATTTTAACCGTTTGAGCCAATCAGTTGTATTGTGACAAGGTAGGAGTTGTATACAGAAGATGGTCTTTTACCAAATAAGGCTAAGTCCATATTATGGCAAGAACAGCTCAAATCAGCAAAGAGAAACGACAGTCTATCATTACTTTAAAACATGAAGGTCAGTCAATCAGAAAAATTTCAACGTAGTCGCAAAAACTATCAAGCGCTATGGTGAAACTGGCTCTCATGAGGACCACCACAGGAAAGGAAGACCCAGAGTTACCTCTGCTGCAGAGGATAAGTTCATCAGAGTTAACTGCACCTCAGAATGCAGCCCAAATAAATGAGTTCAAATAACAGACATCTCAACATCAACTGTTCAGAGGAGACTGCGTGAATCAGGCTTTCATGGTTGAATTGCTGCAAAGAAGCCACTACTAAAGGACACTAATAATAAGAAGAGACTTGCTTGGGCCAGGAAACAGGAGCAATGGACATTAGACCGGTGGAAATCTGTCCTTTGGTCTGATGAGTCCGAATTTTGGTTCCAACCGCTGTGTCTTTGTGAGACGCAGAATAGGCGAAAGGATGATCTCCGCATGTGTGGTTCCCACCGTGAAGCATGGAGGAGGTGTGATGGTGCTTTGCTGGTGACTGTCAGTGATTTATTTAGAATTCAAGGCACACTTAACCAGCATGGCTACCACAGCATTCTGCTGCAATACGCCATCCCATCTGGTTTGCGCTTAGTGGGACTATCATTTGTTTTTCAACAGAACAATGACTCAAAACACACCTCCAGGCTGTGTAAGGGCTATTTGACCAAGAAGGAGAGTGATGGAGTGCTGCATCAGATGACCTCAACCCAATTGAGATGTTTTCGGATGAGTTGGACCGCAGAGTGAAGGAAAAGCAGCCAATAAGTGCTCAGCATATGTGGGAACTCCTTCAAGTCTGTTGAAAAAGCATTCCTCATGAAGCTGGTTGAGAGAATTCCAAGAGTGTGCAAAGCTGTCATCAAGGCAAAGGGTGGCTACTTTGAAGAATCTCAGATATGAGTTCAAACTTTTGACTGGTACTGTGTATAAGTATAAATATAAGCTGGATTGCGTGCTGTGTGGAATTTCTCGACTCTGCTGGCAGGCTGTCTGGCGTAGTGGGCTATCTGTGTGTCACCCTCCCAGATGACATTTCAGTGAGCCCAGTTGGTTTGTGTGTCACTTGTCTGATGAGTGTTGAGGATGGAGATGTAGACATAGTTGAGGTTTAGACCAGAAATTATAGAACAAAAACATCAACACATCTGAAGTTACCTAGGTTACCTAGGAGAATTACAAACTGTTTCCATGCACTTGAGATTTAGGGAAGTGAAACTGTTCAAAAACTCAAACATTGCCGGGTACTTTGGGTAGGATTAGGGCTGACTATTCGAATGGAAAGGGAGGGAGCTGGGGCCTGTTAGGGTAGTTTTTATGAGATTGGTGGTCCCCAGTAGTGCTGCTGTGTCTTTGTACAACCAAACAACAATAGGCATTGATGGCATTGTGAGTGCAGTCTCTGCAATCAGTGCCGTACAGGAAAGGGCTAGTGAGCTAGGTGAAGCATGGGTGGGAGGGGTTCTGCATGCTGATCTTCAAGTATTTCTGACCGGAGCACTCTTAGGGTCTCTCTAATCCCATCTGGCCATCTTTATTTCTATCTATCGCTCACCGGATTTCAGCTCGCAAACAGGAGATCATCAAGATTACTGAGCAGCTGATTGAGGCCATCAACAACGGAGACTTTGAGGCTTACACGTGAGTTTACATACATAGATTGTGTGTGCGCATACATTCCATACCTCCTGGTTTAAAACTGAATAACCCTAACCCTGCTGATTTCCCTGGTCGTTACTAGAGTAGGCCCTGTTCATGTGGTACGTAAGATGTTGATGATGTGTCTTATTTCCCCTCCAGGAGAATCTGTGACCCCGGACTAACCTCGTTTGAACCTGAGGCTTTGGGAAACCTGGTGGAGGGCATGGACTTCCACAAGTTCTACTTTGAGAACTGTAAGCATCTCTTATCAACAAGGAACTAGACATTGTCATTCCACAAATGGTGCCTTTTGGGTAGTGTCATTTTGTAAAAAATAACTATTTCACCTTATTTTGTCATAAAGAGCACATATTCAACTTCATAATACATGTCTTACCATCTCAAGAGGTAAAAAAAGACTATAAAAGTGCCCATTAAAGTGAGTGTTAAAGATGTTACCTTAAATCAGGCTAATCTCCCCTTGTGACAGGGGGAATGTAAGCTTTTTGTGTGCAACATGTCTAGCCTATCTATCTATGGGTAACACAGTTGGCGTGGTGCGCTCAGTTTTCCAATACAAAGACCAGAAAATGTCCAAAAAGGGTAGAACCAGATAAACTGTAAAAAACTAAATATATTAAAGGGATAGTTTTACCATATTAAAACGAGAGTTCAGTTCATGTTACAGGGTTGACCTTACACCTGATGGCCAAATATAAATGAATCAACTAATGATTAGGGCTTTACAAAATCGTGGCATTAAGTGGGTTAAAATCTTCCTAGATTTGGACTAAGAGAAAGCAAAACTTATTTGAATGAAAACACACTACTATTGGAATTTTTACATGGTTTGATTTTGTTAAAGCATAGATGTATGTGATCCAACTGTTGAATTTAGTATTTTATAAAAATGTAAACAATATTTGAGACTTAAAATGCACTATTCGTGGAACTACCGTTAATGTGTTCGTGGTATTTTTGTTATTTATTTACCAGGTAAGTCACTGAGCACACTATTTTACACTTAAGGCCTGGTAGGTCTTTCTCTATTTGAATCTAATCAAGGATGAAGTCCATTTAAACACCAACTCATGTAAGTTGATGACTGTGTGTCCCTGTCTCCCATGTAGTGTTGAGTAAGAACAGTAAGCCGGTCCACACCACCATCCTGAACCCCCATGTGCACCTGATCGGGGAGGACGCGGCCTGCATCGCCTACATCCGCCTGACCCAGTACATCGACAGCCAGGGGCGCCCGCGCTCCTGCCAGTCAGAGGAGACCCGTGTGTGGCACCGCCGCGATGCCAAGTGGCTCAACGTGCATTTCCACTGTTCAGGAGCGCCTGCCGCACCTCTCCAGTGAACCTTTATCAGACACAGGTGCTGACTGCAGAGAGCTTTATTCTAGGGTCTGTCTGTGCTCTCCCTCACACACATGTGCCGAAGTGCTGATACTGTACAAATATTTATGTTGATGTACAGTACCTTCGGAAAGTATTCAGACCCCTTGACTTTTTCCACATTTTGTTACGTTACAGCCTTACTCTAAAATTGATTAATAAAGTCAAGGGTTCTGAATACTTTCCGAAGGCACTGTGTGTGATCTTATGTGCCACCTGTTGCAAGTACTGAGTAATATCCCCTCCCCAAGGTGTTGAAAGCATTCCCCAGGGACGCTGGCCCATGTTGACCCAAATGCTTCCCACAGTTGTGTCAAGTTGGCTGGATGTCCTTTGGGTGGGTGAACCATTCTTGATATACACGGGAAACTGTTCAGCGTGAAAACCCCAGCAACATTGCAGTTCTTGACACAAACTGGTGTGCCTGCCACCTACTACCATACCCCATTCAAAGGCACTTAAATATTTTGTCTTGCCCTTTCACCCTCTGAATGGCACACATACCCAATCCATGTCTCAATTGCCTCAAGGCTTAAAAATCCTCTGTTAACCTGTCTCCTCCCCTTCATCTACACTGATTGAAGTGGATTTAACAAGTGACATCAATAAGGGATCATAGCTTTCAGCTGGTCAGGCTGTAGTGGAAAGAGCAGGTGTTCATAATGTTTTGTATACTCAGTGTATAAAGTTATGTAAACTCAGGAGTAGTTTGGAGATGTACACTCTTGACAGGCTGTCCTGTGCCCTCCCTACCACTCTCTCTCCCTTTCTCTTAGCTTTGCCTGAATTCTGAAGCCGATTGGAGCATTTTCTCAGTGGTCGGATTGGCGCCAAGAGCCCTGCCAGAAGAGACCGCTTGGAAGTTTAAAATCTAAGGGGAAAACATAACAAAATATTTTAAAGCCGACCGACTGACAACACCACCACCACCACCACTCCAGTCCAACCCGAGCTATATGTTGGGGGCCGGCTGTAGCCGAAGCCCTGCCCTCCAGACGGTGCATGCTTCTGACGCCCACAGGGGGGCGCTGTCTTGTCCTTTTTCCATGGATCCATATTTTTTGCAGTTTTGAAAGGTGTTTAAAGTATTAACATATGTAAAATAAATTATCAAAAAACATTCACATTTAAATCAGCAGGTATGGTAGTAATGATTTAAAGAAAATAAATGTGAATTTTCTATTAAAAAAAAGAGAAAAAGGAGCACACCCTAATTTTTGTGGTGGTTGTTTTTTTGTTTGTTTCAGTTAACATATCTAATTATTTCTTTTGTTGGATGCAAACAAATGCTAGAAGGGAACATTTCCGAAAAACGAAAAGCTCGATTTAATCCGTATCGCAGGTTCAGCGCTATGGCGCGATTGAAATTTAAAGGTAATTTTTATGATTGAGCTGACCGATGCAGCGTTTGCCGTGAATGCAGTCTCCACGAACGTGAGCACATTGCCTTTAAATTTCAAATGCGTTATAGTGCTGAACTTCCGCGATACGAATTGAACCAAGCTCTAAATTGTTACTTACAGTAATATCAACATTTTAGACATTGTTTTGATGTAGATGTTATCTTTTAATGGGTCGGGTGCGTTGCAGAAGGGACTCTTTTTTTTGTATTCTGATGTGTTATTGTGGACCTCTTCATTTTTATCCCCTGAATGATGCTGTATTTGAAAGTATTTTGTGTGTGAAGATTTTTTTTAATGGGGACTTTATTTAATATAGTAATGTATACATATTTATAAGGAGAAAGACTTTACTTTCAGGGTTTGGATGCGTGTGTGTGAAGGTGTGTTCTCATGTCCCTATAGCTCCCTTTTCAAGCTCTTTTGTGCTTTGAGATCCCCGGTGTATATGCACACATGCATGCTCACACAAGGCCCAAAATCCAGGTCACTGTGCTGTGCTCTTTGGGTATGTAGACCAGCCTGCTCCTCCAGCTACAGGCCACATTCTCCTGACCAGCACAACCTGAAGTTGCAGAACACTACTATTGGTTCAGTGTGCCAAGTTTGCCTTCTTCCTTTTGGCCACTAGAGGGCACATGACACAATCAAGCCTACTGCTACTATTCTGACGGAGACCCCAAACTGAACGCTCGTACACCTCTCCTTCCTATTGTTTTCATAATGTTTGATAAATTTTTTGGGGGGGAAATATGGAAAAATGTAATGAAATCTAAAATGGCCGGTACTGTTTGGCACAAACTTGAGACTCAATGCTGTTCTGTTCACTCCCCAGATGAACGTTTCTGCAACTTCAGGTTAAGCTCACTTACTCCTGGGGTCTCTACCTGTGTTTCTGTAGTTAGCGACCCTGCTAATCAGCTTTCTATTAGCGCCACTCAGTGTGATATCACCCTTTGCCTGTCTCTTGTTCTGGTCCCTGTCCTGTTCTCGAACATTGTATATTATTGTCTGTCTTCGCTTGCCATACCTCTCTGTAAAGTCATTGGCACTAAAAGCATGTGAAAATGAAAATGCTGTTGAGTTGGCCGGTGGCTGGTGGTGGCATGTCGAACAGCTGGCTGGGGATGGGCCGGGAGGTGGATCGGGGGCCACGCTTAAAGCAATCAATGGATTGGTCCCTTTATCCCGGTTTCAGTTGTAACTGTTCTAGATGTTAGTGTTTGTACTGTTATGAATAATCCATTTCTTTTTGAGATTGGAGCTGTAACTATGGGGAGGCAGTTGAGGTGGGGGTTGGGGCTCAGGTAGCTGGCCAATCACACCCAAGCCTCCCCTGTCCAACCCAATTCCCACAATACACATATGTGGAATCAACACACACACAGTGCACTCCCGATGCAAATTATATTTGAATATATATACACTGAACAAAAATATAAACGCAACATGTAAAGTGCTGGTCCCATGTTTCATGAGCTGAAATAAAGATCCCAGAAATGTTCCATACTCACAAAAAGCTTAAATATCTCAAATTTTGAGCAAAAATTTGTTTACATCCCTCTTAATGAGCATTTCTCCTTTGCCAAGATAATACATCCACCTGACAGGTGTGGCATATCAAGAAGCTGATTAAACAGCATGATCATTATACAGATGCACCCTGTGCTGGGGACAATAAAAGGTCACTCTAAAATCTGCAGTTTTGTCACATAACACACTGTTGAGGGAGCATGCAATTGGCATGCTGACTGCAGGAATGTCCATCAGAGCTGTTGCCAGAAAATGTAATGTTCATTTCTCTAGCATAACATCATTTTAGAGAATTTGGTAGTACGTCCAACCGGCCTCACAACCGCAGACCACTTGTAAACACGCCAGCCCTCCACATCCTGCATCTTCACCTAAGGGATCGAGGGGGCTGCTGCTGAGGAGTGATCCAATGTTTTACAATTAACGGGAGGGGGGGTGCTTCTGAGGAGTATTTTTGTCTGTAATAAAGTCCTTTTGTGGGGAAAGAACACTGATTGGCTGGGCCTGGCTCCCAGTGGGTGGGCCTATGCTCTCCTCCCCGGCCCACCCATGGCTGTGCCCCTGCCCGATCATGTGATTAGAGCCTAATTTATGTATATGAACTGTAACTCAGCAAAATGTTTGAAATTGTTGCGTTTATATGTTTGTTATGAGACACACACACACAAATACACATTAAAAACAATCTCCCTTTAAAAACATATCTTTGTGATAATGGTAAAACATTGGAACACTGTTTTTCACTGTGTTGTAGCAACTTGTGACTGTACCGCCAGAGGGGTGAAGCTTGCTGTTAAGCCCTTCATTTCTGTGCTAAGCAGCTCCATAGTACTGGCGTTCCATTGAACCTGTGGAAGGCCGGGCACCGAAAAGACAGCAACCTACCGATGAGACTCGGTCATAAAAAATGATATCAAAACATGTTGAATGAAACGCGTTAAAACAAAACCTGTGCTCTGTGTTCATATCATGGTCACAACTGGCCCCGCCCACCCTACTGCGCATTGTGACATATCTGCCATGAAACTGTTCCCCTTTTGCACCATAATGCACTGTATACAGTACTGAACTGTGTGATGTTGTTTTGGCTCAAATAGCTTTTCCTGACTTTGTGCTGTGGGCACTGGCCTCTCTCTCTCTCCCACTGGGCCTGATGCTTCCATTCATTGCATCGGTGTCACACAGCCATGGGAATGAGAACTACCATGCGGTTTACTTCAACTCTTCAAAAGAATTCAAAGGGAAGAAGAGGAGAGAAATAGTTATTGAGGGGATAGTTAACCTTGGATTATACAATAGCCTACCTAACTAGCTAGCAGGACAGGAAGAGAGCCTTGATATACTTACAAAAACAAATACTGAAAAATACATTAAAAGCCACACACTTTAACAACTATATATGCAGTTTTACAAGAGAAAGAAATATGCATGTCTACTTTCTGGTAATATTTTTCACTGTGTTTACTTGATTAAGAAATGGAAATCTGTATGTTACTTGCATCCTCAAGGTCAATGAAAATGTCTCTGTCTCAAATATTGAAATTAAGTGATATCATGTTTAAAAAAAAGTACAAAAAATTTAATAAAAAAAGGTAAATTTACTGCATTGTAATCATATACTAAGGGTACATATGACTATACTCCGTTTTCATTTGGATGCTGGATTTTTGCATGACCATATAATAAATAAAACCATGACTTAAACGATCAAGTGTTTGTTTGAATGTTAGTAGATCATCATAGCTTTGTTATTATGGAAACAATCTGAGAAGTATTTAATTAAAATTACATTTCAACATAAGTTGTCAGTTTTGTCATTTTCATGTAAGTGTCTGCTAGTCCATTCATCCAGGATAGAAATGTATCTTGTCTGTGTCAAACCAATACAGAGTAAGGTAACACATTGCTTGTAATATGGCTTATTTTTTGAGGGGGGAGGGGGGCTTGGCTTCCCCAGTGATTTTACCCACGCACCGCTACTGGGGTCTATCCAGCTAAGGGACTTTGGAGATTGTGGTCAAGTCCCTTGTTAACACTAGACCGTGAATAATGAACATGATCTGCCCATTTAACAGGTTTCACACAGATTCGTCATGCGAGATAGTTAAGTGATAATGCCCTCGAAGCAGGTGTTTGGAGGATATATTGGCACGGTTTGCCGGCCCGAGCCTAACACCCGTGCCAATATAGTCTCCAAACACCAGCGTCTCTGACTTTATCACTTACATAAATCATAGATCATGTGAAATAATCCATTGAAAAGAAGCCTTCCCGAAGAGTAGAATTACTGTACTGCAGACTATAATACACTGCTCAAAAAAATAAAGGGAACACTTAAACAACACAATGTAATTCCAAGTCAATCACACTTCTGTGAAATCAAACTGTCCACTTAGGAAGCAACACTGATTGACAATAAATTTCACATGCTGTTGTGCAAATGGAATAGACAACAGGTGGAAATTATAGGCAATTAGCAAGACACCCCCAATAAAGGAGTGGTTCTGCAGGTGGTGACCACAGACCACTTCTCAGTTTCTATGCTTCCTGGCTGATGTTTTGGTCACTTTTGAATGCTGGCGGTGCTTTCACTCTAGTGGTAGCATGAGACGGAGTCTACAACCCACACAAGTGGCTCAGGTAGTGCAGTTCATCCAGGATGGCACATCAATGCGAGCTGTGGCAAAAAGGTTTGCTGTGTCTGTCAGCATGTGTCCAGAGCATGGAGGCGCTACCAGGAGACAGGCCAGTACATCAGGAGACGTGGGGGAGGCCGTAGGAGGGCAACAACCCAGCAGCAGGACCGCTACTTCCGCCTTTGTGCAAGGAGGTGCACTGCCAGAGCCCTGCAAAATGACCTCCAGCAGGCCACAAATGTGCATGTGTCTGCTCAAACGGTCAGAAACAGAATCCATGAGGGTGGTATGAGGGCCCGACGTCCACAGGTGGGGGTTGTGCTTACAGCCCAACACCGTGCAGGACGTTTGGCATTTGCCAGAGAACACCAAGATTGGCAAATTCGCAACTGGCGCCCTGTGCTCTTCACAGATGAAAGCAGGTTCACACTGAGCACATGAGCACATGTGAGAGACGTGACAGAGTCTGGAGACGCCGTGGAGAACGTTCTGCTGCCTGCAACATCCTCCAGCATGACCGGTTTGGCGGTGGGTCAGTCATGGTGTGGGGTGGCATTTCTTTGGGGGGCCGCCGTGTGCTTGCCAGAGGTAGCCTGACTGCCATTAGGTACCGAGATGAGATCCTCAGACCCCTTGTGAGACCATATGCTGGTGCGGTTGGCCCTGGGTTCCTCCTAATGCAAGACAATGCTAGACCTCATGTGGCTGGAGTGTGTCAGCAGTTCCTGCAAGAGGAAGGCATTGATGCTATGGACTTGCCCGCCCGTTCCCCAGACCTGAATCCAATTGAGCACATCTGGGACATCATGTCTCGCTCCATCCACCAACGCCACGTTGCACCACAGACTGTCCAGGAGTTGGCGGATGCTTAAGTCCAGGTCTGGGAGGAGATCCCTCAGGAGACCATTTGCCACCTCATCAGGAGCATGCCCAGGCGTTGTAGGGAGGTCATACAGGCACGTGGAGGCCACACACACTACTGAGCCTCATTTTGACTTGTTTTAAGGACATTACATCAAAGTTGGATCAGCCTGTAGTGTGGTTTTCCACTTTAATTTTGAGTGTGACTCCAATTTAAGACCTCCATGGGTTGATAAATTTGATTTCCATTGATCATTTTTGTGTGATTTTGTTGTCAGCACATTCAACTATGTAAAGAAAAAAGTATTTAATAAGAATATTTCATTCATTCAGATCTAGGATGTGTTATTTTAGTGTTCCCTTTATTTTTTGGAGCAGTGCATGTACCTCTAGTCTCCTGTCCGTCAAACGCTGGAGGCACGGCCGTTTCCATTCCAGTCTTCTGTAGACAGCATCAGATGGGTAAAAGACAGTGGCTCCTGCATTGACAGACATGCAGAAGCTGTGGGTAAAAAAAATGTAATAAATAAACAATCCATTCCAACCTCTCTGAGTTTATTAGAGATGATACAGCGTTGGTCTTTGTTTTGTAGTTTTTACAAAATAAACAGGAAACAAAACAAGACAGCAGCTCCTGTTAAGACGGACAGTCACAGGCAGAGACCCTCTCTTTTTCCATCTCCCTCTAGCTCATCCTCCTCTCTTTACGCAGCTCTAAACTGGCTGGGTACCTATGTGAGAGTTGGGGAAAGTGCATGTTAAAGTGTGTGGTTTCTCTGTAGACTTGTGGGGCCTTTAGTAGACAGTTTGTTTGTCAGAATGTACTCCAATGGCCTCAGCTCTGGGGTAGTGGAATGCACAGAGGGAGTCTGGAGGAGCTGTGGCATGTGATTAATACCCCACATCCTTCCTATGGCACAAGCCTCTGACCAGAGCACTACAGTACGCTGTCTCGTTTAGTCAATGTCTATTCTGTCACATTCCCCCCCGCCCAAAATATACAACAGATTTAAAATGTACAACGTTTTACAATCATTCTTCTGAAGAAATGAGAAGTGTGTGTGTGTGTGATCTTGTGACCACGTATGTTGCCGAGCTCATTCATGCGCTACAGGGCCACAGGATATCCTGTGAGGTCAGTTCCTGTTAAATAGTGGGGTGACATTAGACCTCCCCCCACCCCCTCTCAGTCTACCAGACCGGCGTCAGTCAGTCTAACCGTCTGCAGGCTTAGACAAGTCCTCTACTTTCTGGATGAAGACGATGTGTGCGACTGCAAGGTGTTTCAGTCCAACTCATTAACTCCCTTATTAGAGGTCTTTATTCCACCCATGAGGTTTGGTTGTTACAGTGGCGTTTCGGAGTCCATTGTCCTGATAGGGGGCTGTCCTCCCGCCCTCTCACCTCATCCACCCTCTGTAGTGACTGGTGTGGGTGTGGGTGAACAGGGCCCTCTCCCCCCGGGCCAAGCCGGGTGGGGCAGTGCTCCATTCCAGACTGTGGTTCCACTCTCAGCTCCAGCTGGAGCTCTGCAGCTCCTCTCTCAGCCAGGCGGGCAGGGGCTGGCCCAGCCGGTTCAGCAGCCTCAGCAGCTCCATGTTGTGCTCCCTGTAATGCTCCGTCAGGAAGGCACGCGACTGTAATACACACAGCAGAGAACAGTCAGGTAAGGACTGTATGAGGCACTTGTTTACACATAATTACATGTTAGACAGAAGTGAAACAAAATGCATCATGGCACACTGGCAACGGGATAATGTTGTGTGTGTGACGTCACTGTACCTCAGGGGTCATGTCAGGGTATTTCCTGCCTTTACTCTTGCCAAGACACTTGGGTCGTCCACCTTCCACCCTCTGGCACCAGAACCCTTTACTTTCATCGTACGTCAGAGCCTGGGTGTAGTTGAAGATGGGTGTGACCCCCAGGAACCTCTGGATGCCCTCCATGACCAGGGCAGGGTTGGAACGCAGCTGGGACCCGTCCACTATATGCACCTGGAAACAGGAATCACACCTCTCACATTCTGGCCTTCACACAGGTGGTACTGCCATGATCAAACAAGGAAAATACTGAATGGATGATTTTGAATTGGTGACTCCTGTAGTTTTCATTATCTAGCTGTGCTTATATAGTATGTTTGTGTATGTGAATGTGTATTTCCAGTAAAGTGTTACCTGGCTGGGCTGGTAGTGGTGTAGCCAGCGCTCCAGGTGGGTGGCGTAGGCCCCAGGTTTAAGGCAGCGTCTCTGCAGGATGATCAGCTCTCGGGGGGAGGCAGGCCCCGCTGTCACCACCTCCTGGAATGTGTGGTTGATGGCCATTGGGTCCTGATGAGCCCGCTGGTGCTGCAGGGTAACACACATGGGATAGGTCAAAGGTCAGCCATCATGAGTCAAAGGTTATCAGAAGTCAGGCTTCAGAGGGATCAAGTAACAAGATAACGTTGACCTCCCTTGCTTGTTAAAGTAACTACAAGCAAATAAAGAGAATAATTATTATATTTAACTAGGCAAGTCAGTTAAGAACAAATTCTTATTTACAATAATGGCCTACAAGCAAATAAACCTCACAGGTGAAGCTGAAATAAAAACAGATGACTCTGCATCCAGCAGTATCTTCAGCATGTGTGGTCACTTAACGGTCAACATGGTCTGCCAACAGTTTATATTTCATGACCCTAATGGTTCATATTATGGCTGAGGTAGTTAGAGCTGATCCTGAACATTGGTAAACCTGATCTGTGTAGTGTGATAGACCCACCTGGTACCAGGAGTAGGCGCGGTCCACTGGGTTGATGAGCACAGCCAGGATCTTGGCCCGGGACAGCAGGGCCGCCGCTCTCTTGGGGGCTACCTCCGTGTCAAAGTAGTTGGCACTTTTCTCAAACATGAAGTCTGTACTGACATTCGATGGGAAGGGGAAGAAGTCCATGTACCTGAAGAGAGGAGGGGGGAGAGCAGTTTGGTTTACTGAAGGTCAGGGGAGAGCTTATGACATAAAATGTCCCAATAACTGAATGGCTTCCTGCGCCATGTCCCTTTTCACCTAGGACCAAATAGACCATACTGTTATACATTCTCAGTGATATGAGAGGACTGATAAGAGGGCAGTATGGAGGAAGACTAAACTACATGTAAGCATGAAGGAACTACATAGAGGCAATGTTGAGGTGAAATGGCTACAGGCGTCATTATAGTGTTAAAGAATGGCCAGTAATGTTGTCTTACCAGTCAATGCCGTTGTCGTAGTTGGGCCCGCTAAAGAATTGGATCTCCTCAAAGGTGACAGGACTGGAGAAGCTACTGGTGATGGCAGGGTGGAGGCTCAGGAATGAGTGCAGGGCTGTGGTGCCTGAAATAACACATACAAATATACACTTTTGGTTGGACTGAAACTCACAACCACAAATGCCATCGTGCTATACATTCTGGCCAAGAGTATGCGAAGAGCGAGAGAGGTTACGTCGGAGGAGAATGGCCGGCCACAGGGTCTCACCTGTTTTCTGTGGGCCTACGACCAAGAACCTGGGTAGTCTATCACAGGTCTTTTCCTTCGACCAAATGTCTTTATGCCTCTTGTCCTGACATGGGTTCTGAGGACAAATAGAGAGGGGTTAGGTTAGGGTCACCAATACATAGAGCTCATCAGTAAGTAATTTTATTGCAAACTCAAATAAATTGATAGTCCAAACTTTATTATAAAAATCTCAAGAAAACAGTACATATCCAAAGTAGGAAACAGTAACTAACAACCGATGTACTACAATGTCTATAATAATAATTGCAGTTCCCTAACCTGCCAGAGGGGGTCCCTCTCCTCAGGGAAGATCTGGAAGTATTTGTCAGCCAGCTGCGTGGGTGGCAGGGTCTGCAGCCGCAGGTTGGTCCAACACTGAACAAACTTCACCAGGGACTCAAAGGTGTACAGGCCCAGCCGGTCATTCCCATAGTTAGACAGGTGGGTCATGAAGATGCTGATCTGGGGGGAGCAGAGGAGGGAAGTGAGACTTTTCACTGTTTAGCTGCATACGAGGCTAAATCCCAACTTGTGAGGCACCTGCAATTGTAGCACAGATTGACATCGATGCATGATTTACACAAAAATTTAAGTTACAATTCCATTTTCCAAGTTAAGATTCTTCCAGTCATTTTGAGCAGTGACCTGAAGAGGGTAGCAGGCTCCAGTAATGACAGGCAGAGTATCTCCAGAGCGGACTAGAACTTACAGGGTTGAGAAGGACGGTGAGGAACAGCTCCCCTCCCCTGATGCTCTTGTCCAGCTCTTTGGAGCCTCCTGGGTACTCGTTATAGAAGATAGTGTGAGTGAAGAGGCCACATGTCTGTCTGGGTAACACCTGCAGCAACAGAGAGGGGAAACTGTAAAAAATACATCAAAATAACCAACTTTCTCTTCCTTCTCTCCACTTTAATAATGAATAGGGCCTTTGCACCTTTGTATAAACTCTAAGCCCTTGAGTGTGCTCATTAAGCACTGAGGGGCAAATCCTAACTTTGATTAAGTCATATTTTCACTTTGTCATTGATGTCAATGAGAGAGGAAGTGACAATTTGACTTCAATTGAAGCTCAAAATAACTATAGAGTGAAAATCTCACTTTTAAAAGTTAATATTCAGACAACTTATACCCAAATAATGTTGTTGATGTCTTAAACTCGTATTTGTGGCCAAAGCATACATTTTAAAAACCTGCCTCAACCCTTTTTCTCAAATTTGCTTGGATAATGACATTATCTTTGGTTGAGACAGGCCGGTATGTGATCTGGTGGGGAGAATGATCCTTCTCGAGATTAGGGGAGACACGAGCTAGGGCTGTGGCGGTCACGAATATTTAGTCAGCAGGTGATTGTCAAGCAAATAACTGTCGGTCTCAGGGTAATTGTCCGTTAATTAACATAAACACTCCTGGTTTCCACATAGCCTACATGCCACTGATGCGGACCTTTGGAACATTTACATTTTAAAAAGTTGAATAAATCCATGTAATAAAGCCTACACCTTCACAATAAATCCATTATTTATTTTGGACATTTCTAAAGAAACATGATATGAAGAAAATGTAGTCTATTTCAGAAGACCAGAAAAGCATACTCTGAGTTGTCCTTATGTTAGGTCCTGATGTGGCTATGCCAAATGGCTGTGGGCTACACTAGTTCATTTAGCAAACAAGATTTGCTTAGAATTCCGTGGCATTATTTTATAGTATGAAGAATATAATTGAACAAAGCTGAATAAAATAGAAAGGATATTTTCTCCAAATGATTTGAGGGAGTTCGCACATGCGGCTATTCTGTGTTGAGCGGTTAACAAAGAAACAGGTACTCCTATATGCTTAATGTAGAATTATTTATGTAACTTTAGTTGTTCTACAAACGTTGGGCCATATGTTTTGATGTTTAATATATTGTAAGGCTGGATGATGTGACAAAGTTGCTTGAAAGGCATGAGTTTTGTCTCTTAGAAGTGACAAAATCCATGCTTTTGTCACTTCTAGGTTAGACTACTGCAATGTTCTACTTTCCGGCTACCTGGATAAAGCACTAAATAAACTTCAGTTAGTGCTAAACACGGCTGCTAGAATCTTGACTAGAACCAAAAAATTTGATCATATTACTCCAGTGCTAGCCTCTTTACACTGGCTTCCTGTTAAGGCAAGGGCTGATTTCAAGGTTTTACTGCTAACCTACAAAGCATTACATGGGCTTGCTCCTACCCATCTTTCCGATTTGGTCCTGTGTACATACCTCCACGTACGCTATGGTCACAAGACGCAGGCCTCCTTACTGTCCCTAGAATTTCTAAGCAAATAGCTGGAGGCAGGGCTTTCTCCTATAGAGCTCAATTTTTATGGAATGGTCTGCCTATCCATGTGAGAGACACAGACTCGGTCTCAATCTTTAAGTCTTTACTGAAGACTCATCTCTTCAGTAGGTCCTATGATTGAGTGTAGTCTGGCCCAGGAGTGTGAAGATGAACGGAAAGTCACTGGAGCAACGAACCGCCCTTGCTGTCTCTGCCTGGCCGGTTTCCCTCTCTCCACTGGGATTCTCTGCCTCTAACCCTATTACAGGGGCTGAGTCACTGGCTTACTGGTGCTCTTCCATGCCGTCCCTAGGAAGGGTGCGTCACTTGAGTGGGTTGAGTCACTGACGTGATCTTCCTTTCCGGGTTGATGCCCCCTTGGGTTGTGCCATGGGGGAGATCTTCGTGGGCTACACTCGGCCTTGTTTCAGGATGGTAAGTTGGTGGTTGAAGGAATCCCTCTTGTGGGGAGGGGGCTGTGCTTTGGCAAAGTTGGTGGGGTAATATCCTGCCTGTTCGGCCCTGTCCGGGGGTATCGTCGGGCGGAGCCACAGTGTCGCCCGACCCCTCCTGTCTCAGCCTCCAGTATTTATGCTGCAATAGTTTATGTGTCGGGTGGCTAGGGTCAGTCTGTTATATCTGGAGTATTTCTCCTGTCTTATCCGGTGTCCTGTGTGTATTTAAGTATGCTCTCTCTAGTTCTCTCTCTTTCTCTCCTTCTTTCTTCCATTCTCTCTCTCCGAGGACCTGAGCCCAAGGACCATGCCTCAGGACTACCTGGCCTGATG
Organism: Salvelinus fontinalis; assembly: GCF_029448725.1. Classification (NCBI taxonomy): domain Eukaryota; kingdom Metazoa; phylum Chordata; class Actinopteri; order Salmoniformes; family Salmonidae; genus Salvelinus; species Salvelinus fontinalis. The sequence continues at coordinate 19,117,622 of NC_074701.1, read as the reverse complement.
ACTCCTTGCTGTCCCCAGTCCACCTGGTCGTGCTGCTGCTCAAGTTTCAACTGTTCTGCCTGCGGCTATGGAACCCTGACCTGTTCACTGGACGTGCTACCTTGTCCCAGACCTGCTGTTTTCTACTCTCTAGAGACAGCAAGAGCGGTAGAGATACTCTGAATGATCGGCTATGAAAAGCCAACTGACATTTAGTCCTGAGGTGCTGACCTGTTGCACCCTCTACAACCACTGTGATTATTATTATTATTTGACCCTGCTGGTCATCTATGAACATTTGAACATCTTGCCCATGTTCTGTTATAATCTCCACCTGGCACAGCCAGAAGAGGACTGGCCACCCCTCATAGCCTGGTTCCTCTCTAGGTTCCTTCCTAGGGAGTTTTTCCTAGCCACCATGCTTCTACACCTGCAATGCTTGCTGTTTGGGGTTTTAGGCTGGGTTTCTGTACAGCAATTTGTGACAACAGCTGATGTAAGAAGGGCTTTATAAATACATTTGATTGATTGATTGATGAGCTCTGCTTTGTTTTTTTGCACAGGCTGTACACACTACATCAGTCACTCATTCACAATTTGACAAGTACTTGATAATGCCTAGAATTTCACGACGGCATCCCCTTTGTGTGGCCATAATGCACCTTAAAAAAATCCATGCCTTTTGCGACCAGTGACTGTTGTGTCTTCTCCCTTAGTGCTGCGTACTACAGCACGTCATCGGGTCTTTCTCACAGGCTACAAGTGAAGACAGACACATTGGGGACACAATGGCGCACGTCCTTATCCTATTCCGAGGTGCATATTGAAGATATTGGAAGAACTGTCCACATTTACTTTGTCAGCCAACAAGATGAGTAGGCATAACGAACAGCAAAAGCACTAGCTTATTTCAATCTACTGTCCCCATAGTACAAAAGTCAACCTATTCTATTCTGTGCGAGAAATACATATTCCAAACATAGTCTGGGACAGTTGTGGGATGCGACATATCCCAAATAAATAAAACCACTAGCATCAAAAAAAAGTGTGGCTGATGCAACAGATCAGAATGTTTAGCTTAAAATGTTGATAAACTATTAGGCTATTTCTTCACATTATAAGCACAGCAATGCGCACATGGTAGTAGGCTATAAGCACAAATGTTCCATTAGTGGAAATGCAATTATGCATGTAATGGCTTTTATTATAAAGGTGCATTTTTATGGTGAAGCTTATCTTCCCCAAACTTGAAACTCACACGCTGCCTATGTATGCCAGTTAGGCTCTACACCCCTTGTAAAGCGGAATAATGTGCTTAAATTTTAAGAAGTTATTTGGCCACTTTAGTTGTGATACAAACCTTATTAAAACATATAGGCCCGTGCGACTATGAATCGAAAAAGTCACAAAAAAAGGCATTGTTTCTTATGTTGTGTATCATTCACAAGGGATAATATATAATTCACAAGTGATAGGCTAATATTGTCACCCATCAGACTATTCTTGATTTAATCTTGTCTTTACATATACTAAATAACATATGTGGTAAATCTGTTTTGATTTAGAATGGACCATTATCATGCACCTGTATCGAAACAGGGGAGCGGGAAAGAAATACATGTCAAATAGCGAATGGAGGACGCCTTTCCCCGTGGTTTATTCTTTAATGCCATCCAGGTAGGCTATACTCCTGCTGTAAATATAAACAATGTACTAAATATTAGGAAAGTTGAGAAATAAATATATTAGGCCTAGCCTATAGAAAGCTGATGGGATCCTCCTCTTTTTAGTAGAGGCCATCACTTTGTTTTCTCGCACAATTGCATAGCCTATAGAAATGTTGGGCAACATGAGCTCATGGGCTCTCATGAAGTGTTTGATTAGATTTTCGATTACATTTGCATTGATGTCAGAGTGATTAGAGGGATAATAGAGTGCTGAATACCAAGCAGTTAACACGTTTGGTAGGCTACTAATAACCATTAGCAGCATCAAAGCTTGGAGAAGCCTAATTACCATGACTAAACCATCACGTGGAATTTCACTGCCAGTTATACAGTCACCGCAACAGCGCTGATGTGAGCTCACTGCACGCAAGCGAGCTAGCAAGCCAGGCAATCCACAGCTGGTGTTAGAAAAAAGGATAAAGCCTATGCAACAACTATCTCGCCAGTCAAGTCTATTTAAAAATAAAAATGGTTTGAAAGAGTCGGCCTGCTGGTTGTTTAGAAGACGTTAGCTAATGTTAGCAGACACCCAAATCACTCATTTCCTAACAGGCCAAGGAGAGGCAAAAAAGCAGAAAAGCTGCTTAATTATAATTTTTTGGAAGGACATCTATTGAATTATACATTACATGACCAAAAGTATGTGGACACCTGCTCGTCAAACATCTCATTCCAAAATCATAGGCATTAATATGGATTTGGTCCCCCGGGGGCATTGTCATGCTGAAACAAGAAAGGGCCTTCCCCTAATTGTTACCACAAAGTTGGAAGCACAGAATCGCCTAGAATGTAATTGGATACTGTGGCATTAAGATTTCCCTTCACTGGAACTAAGGTGCCTAGCCCAAACCATGAAAAACAGACCATTATTCCTCTACCAAACTTTAAAGTTGGCACAAGCTATACATTCGGGCAGGTAGCGTTCTCCTGGCATACACCAAACCCAGATTTGTCTGTCGGACTGCCAGATAGTGAAGCGTGATTCATCCCTCCAGAGTCCAATGGCAGCGAGCTTTAAACCACAGTTCATTACTTAATAAACTGATTGACTGCCATGACTAACTGACCTGAATGCCACTGTGGATGAAGCCCCTGCGGTAGCGGGCAGGTCTGAGGTGGGGGTACTCCTCTGTGCTGGTCACCTTGATGTCCCACACTGACTTCCAGGCCTCGTACAGCTGGCTGTGGACGGGGTAGACCCCCGAGTGGTGGGGGGCCACAGCATAGCCCATGTCTGTAGGGATCCCATGCTCCTGGAGAGGAAGAGGGGGGGTGGTATAGATAGAATGAGAGACAGATGGATATTAGTTGTGTCTAGGGACAGGAAAATACACCAGGAACAAATTACAATAACAAAACGTGATTAAATGGCCATTTAATTGAACCATGAATGAGTCACCGTCTGCTTCCAAACAAACAAGCAGCAGAAAAAAGAATGTGCAGCTCCTCCACTGGAGGGCGACATAGCCCTGCTCTGTCCACAGACCACTCCACACTGCTAAATAAGAAACAGTCAGGAAGCTCAGCAGGAGCCTCAATCCTTTAGAGACTAACAAAAATGCATCCAAATCTTAATGTATGGTGGTACCGTGCCACTGTGCCCCTCGCTGGAAAAACATAGAATGTTGGGAACGCTTGAGGGATTGGTGTTTGTTCAGCTCAGTTGAGACGGTGTGTATCCTTCCTAAGGAGAAGCTATGGAGAGCTGTTTGAAGGATCCTCTCCCCTGACCGCTCAGAGATGCTCTCCGTCAGTGTCAGCCAGCAAAGACAGCTGTATGGCAGCAGGGATTACTGAGAGGGTGTTGGTTAGTATTCACCTCACACACACACACACACACTGACACCGTCTGCTTGCTGGGCCCAGCCCCTTGGCTCCCAATGCCACTCACTACATCAGGCAGCCTTGGGGGCATCTTTAGCCCCAATGTCTGGGAGCCTTGTACCGTGGTTTATTGTAATCGCGAACAAGGAAACATCTACAACGGCCAGCATACAGGAATCCAATTACCACTCACCATCTGGATCAACCCGGCCATAACTACAGCATGCATCTTACTAGAGAGAGCTATCGTATGATTATGATGTTAGGTATCGACAGACTGGAAGCCCAATCACCTGGGCAAACAGCATGTTGAGCCTCATCTGTTCAGCCAGCACGCTGACGTTGTGGAACAGGTGGGGCTGCATGTGACTCCACATGTGGGGGAACCACCAGAACTCCTTCCTGTGTCTTAGCAGCATGTCATCTCCCCGGTCCTCCTCGTCTGTGCCTGGAGGGGGGGGGGAGATGGGTACAGGGAGTTTCTTCATGACACTTTCCAACTCAAAATCTACAGTGACGTTGTCTAGCACAGGGTATGTTCTGTGTTTTCACTTCGAGATGCTCTCTCACCTGTGTGGTAGAACTTTCCAGAGAAGCCGAGGTTAAAGGTGAAATCAGGGACCAGCATTCGCAGCTTGTTTTGAGTATTGAGCAAGGCCTGCAAACGAGGACATGACAGAGGAATGGGAATTATATTCACAATTGCAGTTATTAGCTTTAAAAACTATAATGTTGCTGACAAACCTATTTTTTCTTAACCACTAGATGGCGAAATAACTCTTGGACATAAAATGCAGATGCATCATTCAAGTGAAGAATACAGACAATGGGACCACATGGAATAAAATCAGAACATATCTAGGTAGCCACAATGGTGAAAGAATGAGCAAATGCTGGGGTTATTGTACAGACTGAAATGGGATTGCAAAGCAAACCCACGGAGTCCTGTTCAACAAATTCCCCAAACCTTCACACTTTATCAGCTATATCAGAGCAGCAGCATCCATATACAAATCACAGGATGGGGAAAGAGATAGCTGCTTTGCCTCCACAAATCAACCCAGAGCTATGCACTGTACCTCTGGGAGAGAGATAGCGGCTGTACCTGATAAGAGATACAATCGCTGACTTATTTAGAGGGGGACTGATGTCCTTGAGCATGTGCACACACTTTGCTTTTCTTGCCGATTAGGATGAGTGTCTGTGTGTGTTTGTGCGGTCTGTGTGTGTTTGTGCGGTCTGTGTGTGTGTGCAATATGATCCATGTCTCAGTATTGGCTGCCTGGGACCTTAGGTTTGCTGACGGAGAGACAAATGTGTCCCCACAGACAGATCAAGCGATATTTCATGTCTGATGACAAGCGGTGATCAGTAACTGAACTGTCTTCCAGCACCACAACAACCGATCGTCTTTCAAAAAGGAGAGAGGAGAGAGGCTAGACAGGGGCTGGACAGGGGGATGTGGTATGGAGCATATGCCTGGGTGATGTCCTGTGGGGACACACAGACCTTTGTGCCAGCCTGGTAAAGAGGGGTCAGAGTAAGGAGGGCTTGGGGTAGGCAGAAGGGCAGAGACAGAGGGGTGGGGGCATAAGGGTAGGTCAGGGGGCTCTGGCTAGTCACCATGGCAACGGATCTTCACCGTCTGTGCCAAGTACAGAGAGCCGACAAGGAGGTGAGAAGAGCTCTTTGTATTTCCTCTTCGATTGCCTTATCAAATGGATGCCTACAGATCACTGACCTCAATATCCTTGAATTTCCCCATGTCTATAGAAACAAATGGAAGGACATTGTGAATGCCCGGGCTGGCTTATTAAAAGCCTCAACCTGCAGTGATGATTGGACTGAAGCCTCTGGGCATTGACTGACCATACCCTAGACCAGTGGTTCCCAAACTGTGGGGGGAACTCAGTCAGGCTTTAAACGGATTCTTGAAAGTTTTAACAGAATGCACAAAGTGCAATTTTGAAATTGGGTGGTACATTATCAGTCATTGCATACCTTAGAGAGCTATTTATAACTTGTCAGAAATGTCAGCCCAACTAGCCCATGTTTTTGTTGTTGTTGATATTGTTGTAATTTATTTGTCACTCAAATATCACATGATTACACATTAGACATGCCAAAATGTATAGAATTTCAAGACAATTTGCTATAAAGCTGCAATATTTTCTTTGCAACCCATGACAAAATGTGTACAATTGCAGGAAATAAGCTTTAAACCCGCAAAATTCTCTCCACCAACAAGAGGGGTGTGAACAATTAGTCAAAAACAGTGTTTGTGCACATAGAAATAGACGTGGCACGTGCGCTCGTGTGCAGGGGGGTGCGCGGGATGTTCCCCAATGCTGGAAGGGGGGCCCCAGAGTGAGAAGGTTTGGGAACCCCTGCCCTAGACCGTCAACATGTCCATGACTCCTACCTGGCCCAGGCCTGCATTATAGGAGGAGGATGAGAGGACATGGTCAATTGCAAACAACAGCTGCCATTTACCATAAGGACAGAGATCTAGAAATGCCTGTTTGAGATGCTGAGGTGACCGAGTACCCATCCAACCAGAGTGATTATGGCAGCACTCCAAGGGCACTGAATGTAAATTCGACCATCAACCAAACAAGTAGAATATAGCTGAGATGCAGGAGTCAACCGTATCGAACATAGCACAGAAAAGTGAACGTGGTTATGCATGCGTGTGTGCGTGTGTGTGTGGTGTGTGTGTGCGTGTGTGTGGTGTGTGTGTGTGTGTAAATCAGCTTTAGTGCTTAAGAGTGCAGTGCTGAGGTTGCACCCAGAGTGAGAATAATAGACAAGATTAGTGGTCCATTAGCCATGCCTTGTTTGTGCCCCGTTACTCGCCTCACAACTGCTTGAGGTGATTAAAGCCTCTTTGCTCAACCAGAGGCCAGGTGGTAGGGGTAGTTAGACAACACTGCGGTAAATAAAGTCCAGCCTGCATGGCAACGACCACAATGTTTAACACCACGTCAGGGCAGGCGGAAGAAACATTCTATCTAACCTCTTTGTGACACCTCAAAATGTTAATAGGATCAACATGGTTGGTTGCAATGAACTACAGATGACTAACAGGGTCCCCGAAGAGCAATACATGTTTAACATGCTTTTTACATCCACTTTAGTAGAGAATTTAGGTGATTTAACGTCAAAATGGCAATATCTTAATACTGCACAAGACAACTGTCCGGATAAATATACAATTTTCAAAATATTTGTTGTTGTTGTTGCTAGGCAGCGTTGGCTTTGGCTAGTCGGCTGTACCTGCGCTAAAACGCTGTTATTTTTCATCTTATAGCTTGTTCACCATCTTCTTTTTAAATAGTGAGCCAACATGTTTTCAGCACTTATTTACATGACTGATCAAAACAAACGTTCTCATGCTCTCTTCTGTCTCTCTGCAGCAGACAAATGGTGAGCAATATGTCTGGAACATCAAATCACAGTAACATCCCAGTATTGAATCGCAATACATATCGTATTGGCACTTAAGTATTGTGAAAATATCGTATCGTGTTATCCCAGCCCGAGTGGAAACGTTATTTGAAAAGTCATCAAATACATTTCAGCATCTTTAACACATTAGAAAGTGGTAAGTGGTTCCATTGACTTGATGCTCTAGAGACCAAGCAGGCCAATTCCTTTCAGAGAAGACCACTTCTGTTCAGAAGATTGAGGTGAGAAAAAAAATCAATGGGCCATTCTTCTGACTACACCAGCTCGGCTGTTCTATTCTGTGCTCCACAATGAATCCATATACCTGTAATGTAATGTTGTTTTCTCCGTTAAGCTACGGCCTCAAGAGCATGCATGTACCTGCCTCGGCTGCCTGAGACGTCAAACGGTCTATTAGTCATCATTTCCACAGGAGCAATTAACCCGAAACGTCTCATCGGTGGTGTGATGACTAAACACTGTGGCGGTGCCAACAGTACTTTTCTCCCTCCATATGCCCTTACTTATGCAACCGCCTGGTTCCAACCTTGTCAGGCTGAATTGATGACAGGCTCATTAACTGGCTGATTGACTTGTGTGAGCCCTTGCTGAAGCGACAAGTTTGCTCCCTTGTCCCGCCCCTATCACTCTCCAAACTGCATCCCTGTTGTCAGTGCAAAAGCCTAATTAATCCTCCTAATATTTCCCATTAGTTGTGTTCATTTAGTTTGATGCATTTGTCAGAGTGGCCCTCCAGGCAACGCTTTTCTGCATTGCAAACTGCTGATGCGGGTTAAGTGTGTTCAACAGCTATAGAGGGTAGAGAAAGACCATTATGAGAGCTGTGATGTACTGGAGACTCTTCCGAATTGGTTTTTGTCACTTCAAATAAGGCTTTGGTTAAGACTGGAAAAGGCTTAGTCATCCAGTGGTGGTTTTCTCAAAGTGAAGTGAACTCAAGTAAATCAGGCCAATTAGACACAGTAGCGGGCTAACAACCAGATAAAACAATTAAGAGACTAATGGCAGAAGACACAGATCCTGTTGAGATTCATCCTAATAAATGCTAGCCTTTATTAGGCCTTGCCTTAGAAACAAGTCACACACCTTACGGAGAATCCCATTGGAAATCAATATGTGTCCCATGATGGGAGGAGCAGGAAAGAAGCACTTTCCTGAAAACTAAGTGGTAAATCAAAGGTTGCTTAAACAGAAACATCTATACTTGTTAAGGTAACAGGCTGAATAATCGTCCTCTTCGGAATAACCGCCTATTTCGTTTTTTTTACGTCATTAATAATACATCTTTACACAAGCTTAATTACCAATGACAGTGAACCTACAGTAGGCAGAGTGTGAGAGAAAGAAAGAGGGAGAGAGTGAACCCACCTCTACGTCGGTCACCTTCATGCGGGTGCCCTCCTTGCCCACGAAGATATCGTCCACGTCCACCAGCAGGTGGCGCTCCAGCGAGAGGCAGAGCCGCTTGCCCGTCAGGTAGGCGATGGCGTCCACAAACACCAGCTTGTGCAGCCAGTAGGACAGGTTGTTTCCAAACAGGACCCTCTGGATGCCGTCGTGGAGCCCCAGGTCCTGGACCACGGTGGCGTGCATAGCACTGAGCGGCCCCAGGTGGGCCAGGGCGTCAGAGGACTTGGTGCTGGCCAGGAGGACAGGCTCGTAGGTGGAGTGGTTGGATTGGAACACGGTCCAGTCGTCCCCGGGCAGGGGGCCCTGCTCCACCTCATTGGGTCTGGTGATGTAGAGCAGTGGGGCGTTGTGGTTGATTCGGTAATCCCTCAGGCCCAGGTGGGAGTGCAGGAAGAGAGGGAAGCCCTTAAGCTGGGCGCTGAGCAGCGAGTTCTCGTTGGCCTTGAAGAAGCCGATGATGCCTACACTGTACTCCATGCAGTACTTGTCCAGCAGGTCGCGGTTCCAGGCGTCCAGGTTGACATACTTCAGTAAATTCTCGTATATGACCAGGGCGTAGCGTCCGCGGTTGCGCTCTGTTAGCGTGGGCATGTCTCCCTTCCCCGGGGCGATCTCGGTGCGGTAGCTAAAGTGGCTGGACTCCAGAATGGCTACGATCTCCTGCCCCAGCTGAGAATAGATGCTCTCTACAAACACCAGCACCACTGGGTCCGTACGAGAGTTGTCCATGGCCTTCACCTGGCGCAGCCGACCCGAGTGAGGCAGGAAGAGTGGCGCCTGCTGCCCACCTCCCACAGCCCCCGGCACCCCCCGACAGTCACTGAAGGGCAGCGGGGGGGCCTCCTTGATCTTGGGGCTGTTGCTGACGTAATAGGCCAGGAAAGCCATGGAGAAAAGGCAGAAGACGATGAGTGCCAAGATGAGGCGATGGAGCTCCAGTTGCCTGACGCCCCGCACCAGCTTCCATAGGCTGGCCACCATGGCCGCAGCACGACAGGGGCAGTGCCGGCGCAGAGCAGAAGGCAGCGCCAGGGACAAACAGCAACAGGGCACAGCAGCGGGCAGGGATACAGGAGGAGAGAGAGGGGGAGGGTTGAGCAGCAGACACTGGCACCAAGCTGTGCTGAGGGATAGCCATTTACGCTAGGTCACCATGGCCCCCATTGCCCATGAGTCGCCTTACGGCTTTGGCCCTGCTCGCCTTTCCACCTCTTTGGATGCACAACGCGCTGCCTGTCTGGCTGCTCCGACTCAGCCTGGGCTGGTCTCTGGGCTCCCTCTACCTCTGCACTCTCCTACCTCTCTCTCTCTGGCTCCCAGGCACGCCCGTCCTCAGCTCTGCTACCTAAGAGGATTGGGTTTCTCCCTCTGCGTTCCTCACACACTCCTCCTCCTCCGCTCGCTCCCCTCCTCTCAGCGGATCAGCAGTTTCTCTCCTCTCTCCTTTCCCCGTCACTGAACACCAAACAGCTCCCTTGTACACACGTAAACACGGCCGTTATCAGGAGATGCTGGTTGTATCGTGGGGGTGTAGCTCCTGCTCTCAGGTTGTGTGTGTGGCAGATATTCTGTGCGTGTGTGTTGGGTTCAGTAGTCTCGGCTGGGGGTTCGGCAGGCTGGGGCTCAGCCTTCAACACTGCCCCCTGTGGAGGCCCAACCTGTTCATCTTGAAGGCGGCAGAGAGGAACACGCCTGAGGGAGGGGCAGAAAGAGAGAGAGAGTAGGATTAGTGCACGTTAGATCACAATCCATGTTCTTGTAACCAAAATTAGTCCTCAGGATAATGTCTCATGATGACGCAAAACAGAAATAGAAGATAAACAGAAACAACAGTTCTATTAAAAGTAAAAAGAAATGTTAACTTGACATTTGTCTTGGACATACAATAATTATTTGTTTGCAAAACCGCTCAGCTAACAGCATCATAAACCAAAAGGCAGCTATAAAACCTTGCTGGTGAAACTGCCTGTCAGACTGAGTTGTTCCCTGTGGGTACACAGCGTCTCTGTGCTGACAGTGGCCCAAACCCTACAGAGAACGAGTTAACACAACCATGCGGCAGGGTCAAATTTGATGACGCTTCCATATGGCCTAAAGATTGCAGCCTTATGGTTTTTCCATTAGGTCCCCTCCCCCAACTCAAAACCAGGCCATCCCCAAAGCCCTTTGTGTGTCATGAGCACTTTTTCCTCACGGAGACCAAAAATAGCCTCACCATAACCTCCATGTGTTCCTGTCCTCCTCAAATATAGCGTTACAGGTGTGGAAGGAAAACTCTGACCTTAAATGTGAATGATTATATGGCTGTGTGGGTGGCTGTGGGTACACGATCTCAAATGTGGGCCAATGCTGCAGAGCAATTAAGATTTTGTTTACGATTGCGGCTAGTCCCACACAGATGCAGGCAGGGTGCGCAATGGTAGTGCCGGAGGATGGGGGGGTCAGGGAACTCAATGCCGTGAGAGCTGTGCACTGTCAGTGTGTTAGTAAACTGGGAAATCTCCAGCACAAGACCTGCCTTACATGGGAGCCACTAGAGAATTAAGACAATGCATTCCACCTGCAGTGGGCTGGGTTGATTCCAATGAGCCCTCTGGGACCAGACCAGGTCACGAGACTAGCTCAGTGGCTTTATGACTACGATACAGCAGCACTGAAACAGTGTCTCAGTCCCTGCAGGCTGGCTGGATCATTTATCACTGTGGGGGAACTGGTGGAGGCCAACAAGGCGCTATAGTGCAAATATAAATATGTGGTTAAATGCAAAGAGCAAAACAAGCAGCCCATATCAGCTCGTTAGAAGAAGAAAAAAGGACAAATCGAGTCCCAAGCCCAGACAGACGCTCACCACCCTGCGTCATAAACAGGATACCGCGATCTATCAAAGTTACCCTGACATGATCAATGTCAACCGTGCCGCCACGCTACATTTCCTGGGCAAGCACTTAAAGGATCATTTTTCTCTCAGAAGTACTAACTAAGCCTCGGCTTTAGCAAAGGCACCTTGACAGAGAGAAACACAGAGGGAGATGAACACACAGACAGACAGACGACCGAGAGACAGACAGAGACAGAGTCTACAACACAGAGTGGACAATGAGGAGTGAGAAAGAAGAAAATGAGCAAGAACATTCGGAAGGACAGAGAAAGGTGAGGAACTCTCATGGTGCTTCCACTCAAAACCCCCAGAACCACTCAAAGACGTGGCACCCTGGAGTGGACCTCCCCTCTCACCGCAGATCCAACATCCTCTGTGAACATGGAGTGAGGGGGGACTGAGCGCATCCCGAGAAAGGAACCTATATTCTTAGCCGGAGAAGTCTCACCTCCTTGACCACTTCCCCTCCAACATGTGGGCCATTGGGAGACAAATCACAACACACAGGGTCCTCCACCCCCTCCCACAAGGGTACAGAAGCTAGGTGGATGGGTGGGGAGGAGGCACAGGGTAGGGAAGGCTACTGAAGGAAAAATGGGTCAGTGTCACCTTGTCCTCTGAAGTTTAGTTTTGTTACTATTGCTCTAGGTGGAGCGGGTGTGGTCAGACCTGGAAACATTTTTAAGAAGAAAAAAGCTATTTATAACAGCTGGGTCTGTACGAACGACAGGGGTGATGCAAGTCGATATCTAGAAATCCACAGGAAATGCTTCAGTATCGGATATACAAGCATGCCACATAACCTCGTTCTGAACTTCAATGACCACTCCAATCTTTTTTCAGCAACACTCTAGTGAAAAATTATGTTAATAGTGGTGACCGCTGTGTGTGCATAACTCGTTTACATTTCAAGAGGCACCCATTTATAAAAACGAGGGTGAAAAAGGAAACATGATCGTGTGATGAAGAGGGGTGAAAGAGGTGAAGATGGAGGCGCTTCAGTAGCGCAGAGATTGCTGTGCTAAATAATAGAGCCCTAATGGTGTAAGGAGAGAAGGAGAGACGGATGTGTGTGTGAGGAGGGGGAGGGCGTGGCTTTTAACAACTAGGCTAACGCTCGGGACAGACTTGACTGAGACTCCGGGGGAAAACAGAGGTATATAAGTGGTTGTAGGTTTGAGGTGGTGTTAAGACCGGAGGAAGCAGAGAGGTCTCACCTGAAAACTGGTGTGTTGGTCTTATCTGACGGGGTCGGTCAGGCAGGGAGACCTGTGAGGGAGAGAGCAGAGAGAATACGTGAATGCAGTGCTGAGATTTTCCCGTCTAAAAAGTGGGTGTACAGTCTATCTACATCTACTTAGAGCCCAGGCATCCTCCCATTCCACACATACGGCCTTTGGGTAAGAGAGAGCAAGATGGAAAGAGACTGAGTGTTTGACCCTGAAAACAACCCGAGTCCCACAGGGCTCCCAGTCCCAGTGAATCTGACAGATTTTACAGCTGACATTTAAGACAGAAACCGGCCCCGAGAGCAGGGCCAGGACGATTAAGCCCAACGATGTGGAGGAGAGGGAAGTCAGCTGGTCACTGACCATTTCACACCAAGGCCGACCCGATTCATCGAGCTTCCTGCTCCTCTCCTCCTGCCTCTCTCTGTATAATAGTTTATATAGGCCGCTCCCCTCCAGGTCCCTCCTGTCAGTAGTCAGTAGTAGTGGCCCTGGGGCTATGGCCCTGAGCAGCTTATAAAGCCTAAATGCTCAGGCTGCTGACAGCTGGAGGAGCAGGCTTTGTCTGCGTTAGGCCCTCCTCCTCACCCCAAGCCAGTCTGGCTACACAAGGGAGGGAATACTAAACTAGAGAGAGAGAATCCCACAGACTCCTGGGGAGGCATGTGAGGGGGGGGGGGGGTTCTCTCTCTAAGGTGTGTGCACATACACTGAGTGTACAAAACATTAGGAACATCTGCTCTTTCCATGACCGACTGACCAGGTGAAAGCTATGATCCCTTATTGATGTCACCTTGTTAAATCCACTTCAATCAGTGTAGATGAAGGGGAGGAGACAGGTTAAATAAGGATTGTTAAGTCTTGAGACATGGATTGTATATGTGTGCCATTCAGAGGGTGAATAGGCAAGACAAAAGATTTAAGTGCCTTTGAACAGGGTATGGTAGTAGGTGCCAGACGAATCAGTTTGTGTTAAGCATTGGAGTCAACATTGGCCAGCATTAGAGGTTGGCAGATTAATCGGAATGGCCAATTAATTAGGGCCGATTTCAAGTTTTCATAACAATCGGTAATCTGCATTTTTGGACGCCGATTATGGCCGATTATATTGCAATCCACGAGGAGACTGTGTGGCAGGCTGACCACCTGTTATGCGAGTGCAGGCAGCAAGGAGCCAAGGTAAGGTGCTAGCTAACATTAAACTTAGCATATAAAAAAGCAATCGATCTTAACATAATCACTAGTTAACTACACATGGTTGAGGATATTACTAGTTTAACTAGCTTGTCCTACACTGCATATAATCAATGCGGTGCCTGAAATTGTGTCACTTCTCTTGCTTTCAGTGTATGCAGAGTCAGGGTATATGCAGCAGTTTGGGCCGCCTGGCTCGTTGCGAACTGTGTCAAGCCCATTTCTTCCTTAATTAATTTGCCAGAATTTTACATAATTATGACATAACATTGAAGGTTGTGCAATGTAACAGCAATATTTAGACTTAGGGATGCCACCCGTTCGATAAAATAAGGAACGGTTCCATATTTCACTGAAAGAAAAAATGTTTTGTTTTCGAAATTATAGTTTCCGGATTTCACCGTATTAATAACCTATGGCTCGTATTTCTGTGTGTTTATTATATTATGATTAAGTCTATGATTTGATATTTGATAGAGCAGTCTAACTGAGCGGTGGTAGGCAGCAGCAGGCTCGTAAGCATTCATTCAAACCGCACTTTCCTCCGTTTGCCAGCAGCTTTTCACAATGCTTGAAGCACAGCGCTGTCTGTGACTTTATGACTAGGCTGGCAATACTATAGTGCCTATAAGAACATCCAATAGTCAAAGGTCTATGAAATACAAATGGTATAGAGAGAAATAGTCCTATAATAACTACAACCAAAAACTTCTTAACTGGGAATATTGAAGACTCATGTTAAAAGAAACCACCAGCTCTCATATGTTCTCATGTTCTGAGCAAGGAACTTAAACGTTAGCTTTTTTACATGACACATACTGCACTTTTTCTTTCTTCTCCAACACTGTGTTTTTGCATTATTTAAGCCATTTATTTGAGACTAAATTGATTTTATTTATGTATTATATTAAGTTAAAATAAAAGTTTTCATTCAGTATTGTTGTAATTGTCATTATTACAAATATATATAAAAATCGGCCGATTAATCGAATCGGTATTGAAAAATCATAAATCGGTCGACCTCTAGCCAGCATCCCTGGGGAACGCTTTCAACACCTTGTAGAGTCCATGCCCTGACAAATTGAGGCTGTTCTGAGGGCAAAAGAGGGGATGCAACTCAAGGTGTTCTTAATGTTTTGTACACTCAGTGTGTGTGTGTGTGTGTGTGTGTGTGTGTGTGTGTGTGTGTGTGTGTGTGTGTGTGTGTGTGTGTGTGTGTGTGTGTGTGTGTGTGTGTGTGTGTGTGTGAAAGAGAGAGAACAAGAGAGTATATTGGGAATCAAAAACAAACAATTTAACAACCTCTTCCTAAACAAGCGCCCATCTGGAACATAAATCCCAGATACAGATTTTTCCCTGAAAGAAAGGTAAGCCTTTCTCTATCAAATCCTCTCCTTCATTTGGCTCCAGCCTGACTATAGAAGCCACAGTATATAAAATGGCATGTAGATAAAGAGAGGAAATGAGGGGAATCAGACAACCTCTATCACAGGACCAGATGGGTTCCTGGGTTGGAAAGTCCCTGATAACACTTCAATCACACAGAGCATTACAGACCAAACAAGACAGTTGCCAGACAGATCCCCTGTTATTAACTGTTAGTTAAATTATTATATTTTCTTTAGTCTATATTTGGAAATGCTGGAGCCATGTGCTTCTAGAGCAAGAGAGATACCACAGGGAAGCAGAGGGCAGAGGGAATGACAGATCTGACGATAACTGAGCTTATCAGAAAGAGAGGGTTTAAGAATGCTGCAAGATTGCATGATAACGAATAGGGCTCCAGTTTATGCACACACAGCCACACAACACACACATCATTTATTCATCTCTTAAGGACCAGTATGCATCCTGTCCACTCCACTCGACTGAACCCTGACCTGAGGCTATGGTATACCAGAGGGACTGGTAGGAGGCTGTTGTTTGTGCTGGTGCCTCACATTCCACCCATGAGTTGACCTAAGGTACAGGTCTAGAATCAGATTACCCTACCCCCAATCATAACTTTAACTATCTGGGGGAAAATGCAATGCTGACCTTAGATCATTGTCTGGAAAGGCAATTTCATCCTACCATGCCAGTATATACATTGCAGGAACCCACCAGCAGGGGGAGATAGACCAGCAGCAGTAACTCACAGTGACTGGGCTCCTTTGATGACAACAGGAGAGAGGGGCAGGGGACTGTTGCTTTGGCCCCAGGGGTCGCTTGCTCATTCACCCACAGGTGTGCTACCTCATGGTCAGTCTGAACTATGACCTCTCTAACCAACACTTACAGTGACTAGAGGGTGTAGAGAGGAGTTCTAACAGAGAGAGGTCAGAAGAGCTAAGCCTCAAACGGCATTATGTGAGGACCAATGGCAAGACTGAGTGCAACAGGAAGTGTTGGTGGGAGGCTGCTGCTCTTGGAGACTCTGGATTAAACAATTAACTCATTTGACTGGATAGTTGAACATTAATGTTTAGCTTAAATTATCTCCATTCTAAATCTTACGCTACTTGTACGAATCGAGTCTGCTTCATTGAGAGAAACTGTATATATGTGTGTAATTCACCCTGCCAAAAGTACTGACTTCCAAGCTGGTCGATTGGATCCAGAAGCCTGTTGAGTTGATCAGATGCTTGTCCGTCTACTGGAATACCAAGAGGGGCGACAACCGCTGTGTTTGCTCTCTGAACCAAAAAAGCAGACGGAACAAAGGGAAGAAAGGAAAAAACGAAGTTCTCGCACTCTTCAACCCTCCTCTGTTCAGACCCCGGGGGTCATTAAATTCCGGGAGGCAATGGCCCCTCTACTCTCTATCCATACGTCCCCCCAAGGGGTTGCAACAGAACAGCACACTGGGTAGACTCTGAGCAGCGCTGTCACCCAACATGAATCAAGCAGGTAGGAGAGTCTGTTGTATTTCTCCGCACGTTTGTTCCTTGCTGACGAGTGATCTCGGAACAAGGTTGTTCAGCTAAGACAAGAGCGACAGATCTGTCGGTCTCTCCCAGTGTACATGAAAGCTGTGAGTATTTGTGTAGCTGATTATGAATTCATTCTGGGGTAGATGGACCTCATACCACAGTAGTGCAGAGCGATTAGCGCTTTTTGAGGCCAGTTCGGTTTCGGTCCGATTATTTAAAAAATAATCCCCGTTTCCGATTATATTATTTATTTTCCATTAAAAAGGCTCACCTCAGAGGAAGTTGCTGCACCTATTTGAGTAATTCCTGTCCAAGAGCGGAAATTCTCATTTAGGTTACACCTCGGAGACTGAAGCAGGCTGCTAATATTTAGGAATTGGCGGTGGGAATGTTGTGTTGATTTCCACGTGTAGCAGAGAAATAACAACAAATAGGACACTGACTGACAGCTGTTAGTGTAACTAGCTAGCATGCTAAGCCAAGGGGAAATCAAAAACTAGCAGAGAGAGGAGGAGTCTCCGCTAAACCCTGCCTATACCAGCTGTTGTAATGTTGAGGGTTGACGTTTTCCTGACTCTTGCCGTTTGATCTCACTGATCATCCCTAAAGCCAAAACCTCATTTGGACGCCTTTCCTTCCAGTTCTCTGCTGCCTGCGACTGGAACGAATTGCAAAAATCTCTGAAGTTGGAGACTTTTATCTCCCTCAACAACTTTAAAAATCTGCTATCCGAGCAGCTAACCGATCGCTGCAGCTGTACATAGTCCATCTGTAAACTACCCACCCAATTTACCTACCTCACCCCCATACTGCTTTTATTTATTTACTTTTCTGCTCTTTTGCACACCAGTATCTCTTCTTGCACATGATCATCTGATGATTTATCACTCCAGTGTTAATCTGCTAAATTGTAATTATTCGATTTATTGCCTACCTCATGCCTTTTGCACACATTGTATATAGATTCTCTTTTTTCTACCATGTTATTGACTTGTCTATTGTTTACTCCATGTGTAACTCTGTGTTGTTGTCTGTTCACACTGCTATGCTTTATCTTGGCCAGGTCGCAGTTGCAAATGAGAACTTGTTCTCAACTAGCCTCCCTGGTTAAATAAAGGTGAAATAAAAAAATAAAAATTCCAGTGAAACTGTGTAGGACTCCAAACGTCATTATTATTTGGGCATGCACACGGACATGATAAAATATCTATATTTTTTGTTCTCTCTATTATCATTTCAGCAAGCTAGCTAGCTATATACCATATCAATGCATTATCTAAATTACACAGCTATATACCATATCAATGCATTATCTAAATTACACAGCTATATACCATATCAATGCATTATCTAAATTACACAGCTATTTACTGTATCAATGCATTATCTAAATTACACAGCTATTTACTGTATCAATGCATTATCTAAATTACACAGCTATTTACTGTATCAATGCATTATCTAAATTACACAGCTATTTACTGTATCAATGCATTATCTAAATTACACAGCTATTTACTGTATCAATGCATTATCTAAATTATATAGCTGTATACCGTATCAATGCAAATCTGCCACAGAAATAGAAAGAATACAAGCTCCGGTAATATGGGTAGGTTTGGAGCGTGTATATAAATATTAAATGGTTTGGAGCGTGTATTGCAACAATGGGCGAGTTCGTTTTGCATGGGTGGGTGGAGATTTCTCTTTAGGATCAATGGAATGGTTGAAAATAAGCACCTATTTTAATTTGCTCCATGGCAAGACGGCCAAGTCGTCTCTAGTTAACACAGTCACAAAGTCATAAACCACGTCCATTTCTACATTTTGTCTTCTTAAAATCTGATTTTTTATTTTTTATTTTATCCCATTTTCTCCCCAATTTTCGTGGTATCCAATCGCTAGTAATTACTACCTTGTCTCATCGCTACAACTCCCGTACGGGCTCGGGAGAGACGAAGGTCGAAAGCCATGCGTCCTCCGAAGCACAACCCAACCAGCCGTACTGCTTCTTAACACAGCGCGCCTCCAACCCGGAAGCCAGCCGCACCAATGTGTCGGAGGAAACACCGTGTACCTGGCCCCCTTGGTTGGCGCGCACTGCGCCCGGCCCGCCACAGGAGTCGCTGGAGCGCGATGAGACAAGGATATCCCTACCGGCCAAACCCTCCCTACCCCGGACGACGCTATGTCAATTGTGCGTCGCCCCACGGACCTCCCGGTCGCGGCCGGCTGCGACAGAGCCTGGGCGCGAACCCAGAGACTCTGGTGGCGCAGTTAGCACTGCGATGCAGTGCCCTAGACCACTGCGCCACCCGGGAGGCCCTTAAAATCTGATTTTAAATCTAACTTTCACCTTAGCCCTAATCACACTGCTAACTTTAGCCTAACGCTAACCTTAAATACATTTTTTGTTTTCATTAATTTGTACGATAGACAAACTGCCTCGTTCAATGGCAGAACGACAGATTTTTACCTTGTCAGCTCAGGGGATTCAATCTTCCAACGCTCTAACCACTTGATTACATTACACTCCACGAGGAGCCTGCCTGTTACGCGAATGCAGTAGAAGCCAAGGTAAGTTGCTAGCTAGCATTAAACTTATCTTATAAAAAACAATCAATCAATCATAATCACTAGTTAACTACACATGGTTGATGATATTACTAGTTTATCTAGCGTGTCCTGCATGGAATATAATCGATGCGGTGTGTATCCTTGCTCCAATGTGAACCTAACCATAAACATCAATGCCTTTCTTAAAATCAATACACAGAAGTATATATTTTTTAAACCTGCATATTTAGCTAAAAGAAATCCAGGTTAGCAGGCAATTTTAACCAGGTGAAATTGTGTCACTTCTCCTGCGTTCATTGCACGCAGAGTCAGTGTATATGCAATAGTTTGGGCAGCCTAATTTGCCAGAATTTTACGTAATTATGACATAACATTGAAGGTTGTGCAATGTAACAGCAATATTTAGACTTAGGGTTGCCACCCGTTAGATAAAATACGGAACGGTTCCGTATTTCACTGAAAGAATAAACGTCTTGTTTTGGAGATGATAGTTTCCGGATTCGACGAAATTAATGACCTAAGGCTCGTATTTCTGTGTGTTATTATGTTATAACTAAGTCTATGATTTGATTGAGCAGTGGTAGGCAGCAGCAGGCTCGTAAGCATTCATTCAAACAGCACTTTCCTGCGTTTTGCCAGAAGCTCTTCGCTGTGCTTCAAGCCTATCAACTCCCGAGATTAGGTTGGTGAACCGATGTGAAATGGCTAGCTAGTTAGCGGGGTGTGCACTAATAGCGTTTCAAACGTCACTCACTCTGAGACTTGGAGTAGTTATTCCCCTTGCTCTGCATGGGTAACGCTGCTTCGAGGGTGGCTGTTGTCGTTGTGTTCCTGGTTCGAGCCCAGGTAGGAGTGAGGAGAGGGATGGAAGCTATACTGTTACACTGGCAATACTAAAGTGCCTATAAGAACATCCAATAGTCAAAGGTTAATGAAATACAAATGGTATAGAGAGAAATAGTCCTATAATAACTACAACCTAAAACTTCTTACCTGGGAATATTGAAGACTCATGTTAAAAGGAACCACCAGCTTTCATATGTTCTCATGTTCTAAGCAAGGAACTTAAACGTTCCTTACATGGCACATATTGCACTTTTACTTTCTTCTCCAACACTTTGTTTTTGCATTATTTAAACCAAATTGAACATGTTTCATTATTTATTTGATGCTAAATTGATTTTATTGATGTATTATATTAAGCTAAAATAATTGTTCATTCAGTATTGTTGTAATTGTCATTATTACGAATAAATAAATAAATAAATAAATAAATAAATATCGACCGATTAATCGGTATCGGCTTTTTTTGGTCCTCCAATAATAGGTATCGAAAAATCATAATCGGTCGACCTCTAGTCTAAGGCACTGCATCGCAGTGCTAGCTGTGCCACCAGAGACTCTGGGTTCGAGCCCAGGCTCTGTTGCAGCCGGGCCGCGACCGGGAGGTCCATGGGGCGAAGCACAATTGGCCTAGCGTCGTCCGGGTTAGGGAGGGTTTGGCCGGCAGGGATATCCTTGTCTCATGGTGCACTAGCGACTCCTGTGGCGGGCCGGGCACAGTGCACGCTGACCAGGTCTCTAGGTGTACGGTGTTTCCTCCGACCCATTGGTGCGGCTGACTTCCGGGTTGGATGCGCGCTGTGTTAAAAAGCAGTGCGGCTTGGTTGGGTTGTGTTTCGGAGGACGCATGGCTCTCGACCTTCGTCTCTCCCGAGCCCGTATGGGAGTTGTAGCGATGAGACAAGACAGTAACTACTAACAATTGGATACCACGAAATTGAAAAAAAAAAAAAAAGTACAATTAAAATAATTGAACCAACAGTTGGTCAATTAGCTGTTACAAAAAAAGTAATTTTCAGTTAATCACTCAGCACTATACCTCAATGGAGTGTTCTGGACTAAAATAAACCTCGCTTTCACTGGGTATATTTTCTAAGAAATATCAGTTTTCTCCTTCGTTGCCATGGAGTTTGTTGTCTGGCTTTAACCACTGTGGATATATTTTCTTTAACTGGAGGCCAGGCAAGGAGTTGATGGTAGTAGATGAGCGTTTAAACTTAGGGACGTTAAAACTGGGACGGCTTTCCAGATACAGTTTATACCTGGTCCTGGACAATTGCAATAGAGATTTTCCATTGAGCATGCTTTTTAGATCGAGGCTTAATCTGTGTCTGGGAAACCTGCCCCAAGGGTGCTACAAAGCCCATGAAAGTAAAAAAGTGGTCATTGTGTCACTTGTAAATGAACTGACCATAAACCTCAGCTAATGTTCAACTACAATATATTCACAATGAGAGCATGGTAATAAAACAGCCAAGGTCATCATCTAAAGGAAATTATAGTTGAAAAGCCACTAACTGAACTGCCTGCACAACGCTCCAACACTCTGATCATTATCACTTCCTGACTAACAACGCTCCACTGGATTTATGACTAGATCATAACACGGACTGCTGTGTGAGACAAAACTGTTATAGTCAAATTAATTTCCCATTTCAGCCTGATAGACAGGCAGACGGAAACAGACAGATGAGGAAGCTCTTTTCATAGAAGGGAAGCAGAAGAGGAGTAAGCTTTTGTTGAGGTCTTTCCATGTATGGTGACTTAGTTTCACTTGATTATCTTTGACTAGCAAATTCATGTAAGAAACTGTCTCTCCGTCCTGTTATTTAACGTAATAGCTTGACAGTTCCTGGAAAGCAATGCAAACACACAGCATTGACGGGCATGGCTTTGTTAGTCAGATGGACGGCTAAAAATATCTACATTAAGTCTGAAACCAGGGTCTAGGTTGAGGGGAAGAGAGGACACACAAAGATTGCTCGTTCCCTCAGAGGAGAACCTCCAGAGTGAAAAATATTCAAAGAATATCTCCCTCATTAAAGCAGAATAAATATTTAAAGATTAAAGATGGCACTTCATTAGGCAGGCCATCCGTTGTGGCACAGTGGAGCACTGGTGTTCTGACAGAGGAGAAAGAGAGCGTCGCAGCGGGCCCACAGGTGGTAGCCTTGACGTGCCGGTCGGCTTGGGAAAAAAACATGTCACAATATTTACACTGTTACCCGGTGCGCTACGTCAAAACCATGGGGCCCCAGTAATCTCTCCATGGAGGGATGCCATGCAAACAAGGGCAGCCGGCTGGAGATAAGGAGGAAACAGTGGAGGGGGAGAGGGGGAATCAGGAGTATATTTAACCTGGCAGGGAGAGAGCAGCCCCGGAGTGATGAGGGGGAGATTGAACCAGGGGAGAATGACTGCCCCCTCTCATTGAAGCCACGAAGGTTCAAGGCCGTCCGCAGTACTGCAGACATTGCAGCCGAAAACAGGATCCTTGAGGTCGGTGGGCTTATAGATAAAAAAAAAGTGACTGGAAGAAGGATATACATGTAAACTGGGCTGAAAAGTTACTGGTAGCAGGAATATATAAATACTTATGGTAATATAGTAATGCTAATATATACGTTGTAAACAGTACTAATGATCAGTAGCAGGATAAATAGATATACTAATAATGGTAATAAAATCAATTATCAATGACAGCAGTGGAATGGAGTAACACATCTAATCAATAATGATTTTAGCAGCAGCGTTGGTTGTGTCTGAGTGGGTGGTCTGTAGGAGAGGGAGAGCAGTAGTTGTTAGCCATTCAACAGCCTTATGGCCAGCACTGAGCTAGCCTGCAACGTTACTTCCTAGAGTAGCTCAAACTGAGCATGTTACGTCTCCGTGAAATGCCATCTTAACTGACTTCACCTGGCTTCAATGCGCTATTGAGTCTTAACATATGGAAGAACGGTGTCACGTGATCGATGACTTTGTCCATTCATATATAGAGTAATTGGATTGAACCAATACAAGCGCCAGCTGAGAAAGCACATTTGTTAAGAATTAGGCTCAGGGAATCCCAGCAGTCAAACACAGGGAGTGTGTGGTATTGTTATTCTATAGGATTCTGCTGTGTTGCTTCTACCGCTGCCGCGTTCCATTCCCACACGCAACGCCATTGGGTGTTTATATAATAAACCCCTGCATCTGCACGGCCGGTGGAGGAGCCACACAAGGCCACCCACCGTGTGTGTACACACAAACGCGAATGTGCGTGAGTATATCAACATTTGAAAGGGAGGGGGTTAACATGACCACCTGTCTGGCAGGAGTTGCATTTTAATGACATCACTGACCCTGACTTGTGGCTAGGCCTGCTGCTTCCACGTTTTCAAATGGCCTCAAGCAAACACGCTCTGGGGGAACTGGATTAGGGCTAAATCAACTGTGCATACAGAGAGCAATGTAAATATGTAATCACCGACCATCAAAAACAACTACTACTACTACCACCACACTAATCATAAATAGCCCATTTCATCTCCTCGACAATAATAACGCAGTAGAAGCCAAAATAGGAATAAAGGAGGAAATAAACTAAATGACCTTATGCAGGAGATTAGTAGATAAAGCCTCATGTATAGTCACTGGGGTTTGGTTGAAGATGAAAGGTAGGGTTGTGGGCATTGCCATTGGCCTTGGCATAGTGGTGAGGTGGACGCCCTGGTTGCAGTGTGTCTGTCTTTGTCTGGCAGTCAGTACTGAGGAAGCAGTGCAGTCTCAGAGAGCAGGCCAAGGCTATAATCCAAACGGGAAAGCGGCCGGGTCAACACTGTGTCAGTGTGTGCGTGTGGTGTTCTGAAGTGCGCCTGTTGGGAGTGTGTGTGCATGTGCATACAGTGTGTGTGTGTGTGTGTGTGTGTGTGTGTGTGTGTGTGTGTGTGTGTGTGTGTGTGTGTGTGTGTGTGTAAATATGCATACTGTTTATGTCCCAGGTGTGTTCTACATTTGTGTATTTCAGAGAGCAGCTGTGTGCCTCTCGTTCCCCCTCCATCTCCCAAGCTCACTATACATCAATAGTCAAAGTGAATAAAACAGGCTCTTCCTGCCAATGCAATTAAATCTCTGTGTGTCTCTAGATCTACCGCTGTCTATGTCTGCATGAGTGAGTGCATGTAGAAGCTGAGAGGCTACAGTCTTGAGGGAATAGTATTGTACACTGTGTTCCCAGTTCCCTTCCAGTGTGGGAAGCAGTGACCCGGATGAGCAGGGCTACAGAGTAATTTAGGACTGCTAGAGGAGGGAGGGCCTGACCCCTAACCCCCCCCCCCAGCAACCCCCACCAAGCCACTGGGACGGCCAGGAGAGGGGGTTAGAGCGGCGGTCAGCGGTCACACTTCCAGGCCCCTCTCGACTTGGTCCACTGGTCCCAGTATGCGGCTGGATCGATAGCTTGCCTTTGGCTGCTCCAGAGCACAGGGTTACAGGGCATCCTGCTGTCCCCTACATACCCGCCTGCCTCAGCACTGCTGTCTGACTCAACCTCCTTTTCCTAGCCCTGCCTTCTACTCCAAAACACATAGCCAGACAGTGTGAGTGTGTGTTATAAATGACTATTGGTGCATTGTAATATGCTTGCATTGTGTGGATAATTGCATGATCGGTTACACAAGTGTGCCTGTGTCCTGGATGTGTTGAAGTATGTACTGTAGTCTGTGCATTATCATGATGATAGTAATACGCTTCTGTACTGTGTGTGAACTGACGTTAGAATAGTTAGCATTTAGTGTGAGCGTAGTGTGTTTGTAGATACCGTGCTGTGTATACCGTGGTATGGCATGAGCGATGTTGCTCTCAGGCTGTGGCACACTGTCTCAGATGTCACCCTGGGTTCTCACACGAGACATGCACATGCTAACTCCTGGGGGTCAAAGCAGAGCACGGCATCCTCATCTCTCCCACAGCATTAGATTCAGCCTGCCCTCCTCAACGCCTTCATCTCATTCATCTGATTAGCGGTCTTAATCAATGGCTGTAGGCTTAACAGCAGCCAGCAGAGCTCTGCTTGGACGGGACTGTTCTCTATTGGCCACACATCTCAGGCTGCTTCCCACTCAATCCCTCTCTGTCCACTTACTACTGTATCATCCCCTCTGACCACTTCTCTTCTGCTGCTTCCATTCATTCTGTCCCCATCAAAGTTTTTCTGCATTTAAAACACATGGGTGGGGGGGTGGAGCTTGTCTCCTGACTTAGGAGGTTGAATTTCTGGGTAGAAGTTCCCCTTAGGTATGCAGATCTATGAGCCGTTTACCCCAAAGACACCAAAGGCAACCTAGGATGTGTCCAGGGGTCTATGGCTGCCTGTGAGAGTGTACAGTATGGTGACTGACACTAGTGATATGGCATTAGCATCTGCAGCAACACACAGTGGCCAACCCTTTGGGGCCACATCCCCTCTCCCCTAGGAAGGGACAACATAGAGGTTAGAGGGTGCAGATCACTAACAGGGGAGGACAAAGGCCCAGCAATGTAAAGTAGAGCTGGGAATTGCCAGGGACCTCACAATACCTAGGTGCCGATAAGATATATATTGCGATTCTCACGATTGCGATTTGATACTGCAATTTTACTGCGATTCGATGTTCCAAACATATTGCTCACCATATGTCTGCTGCAGAGGCACAAGAGAGAGCCATGAGAAAAATAGTTTTGATCAGCCATGTAAATAAAAGTGGCGAAAGCATATTGGCTCCCTATGTAAAACAATGGACTCAATCCGTTGCTGACGGATACAAAAACTCTGTCTGAATGCGACCGAAAGGCAGAAAGTGAGAAAAGGGAGAAGAGTGAGGGAGGCGCTACAGTAGAGGACAGTGTCTAGGGGGGCTCTGGGGGCAGAGATACGGTCCAGCGACCTCAACACCTTACAGATAAATCGATCACCTCTTGCTCCTGCCACACGACTCCGCTCAGAGAGGTGTTTGGGAGCTTTTTAATTGGTCGGGGACAGTCACACACTGCTCCTGAGGCCCAGCGCTATTAGAGGTCCACAAAGAAAACAGACTATTTACACCGCTCTTTCTCTGTTCAGGCAAGTGTACAGTACAGTACACCCACTCCCTTCCAATGACTTGTACCCCTAGGAAGGCGAGAAGTGCTACCATCCCCAACCACCCCCGCTGACACACATTTAACACCCCCCCCCCCCCCCCCCCCCCCATGGAGTCTTCACACTATTCATGACTCACAGCTCCCTTTCGCCTCCATGCACAGGTCGCAAGAATGGTCTTTCACAGCTGGCCAATCAATCGCTGAGGCTCCATATAACTGGTTGGTATGTGTGAGAGTGTAGTAAAAGTGTTTGTGTCGCCTTTCCTTCTTTGAATTGGTTTGAGGCACTCCCACTTCAACTCCCAAAACAAGGGATTCCCTTCTTACCAATTAAAATGTATTTGGAACAATTTCTCCCAGGCTATCTTTTCTGTTTCTCCCTCACCATCTTTTATTAGAGGGCCTCCCTTTCTCCTCTTTCGTTCCCCAGCCTCTTGCCAGCATTCTCAATTCATTCCCAAATCAATTCCACCGTGCACACAAAAAGTCCCGGAGGACCCCACATGCACAGACCAGGGGGGGGGACAAAAAGACAAAAAGAGGAATCCACATGCACTGAAGATGCACGCACATTCACACACAAACAGAGGCTGATTCGCCATGGGGCCTTAAGCTGTAAGAGAGTGTTTTTGTTCATGGGGTGTATGTAGCTATGGATGAGTGATTGTGAGAAGCTGTGTGGCTCTAGCTGAAGGCCAGTGAGCAGAGCAGCCACAGAGAGACACCAGGCAGTATGTAGGTGTGCATAGAGGAACAGGCTCATTCAGAGGGCCGAGCAGACAGGGCGCAGGAAACATCCCTTAATTAGCTCTCAGAGTTGGGGGGCTGCGAGGGTTCAAGGCCTTCCTCTTGGCACACGCACAGCGCTCACACACAACTCGCTCTCCCACAGCGCTCAAACACAAAACACTTACAGCGCTCACACATATCAACACACACACGTAGTGACACACACAGTAGTGCTGAGAGGGGGACCACACAGGAGAGCTGCTGTTGTGCTTCTCCGCTCAGGTGGCCGCTTCAAACAGCACAGAGTCAACTGGGAGAGACAGAGAACTAGAGAATGCAAAATGAAAACACACACACACAGAGAGACACAGAGAGAGAGACACAGAGAGAGAGAGAGAGAGAGAGACACAGAGAGAGAGAGAGAGAGAGAGAGAGAGAGACACAGAGAGAGAGAGAGAGAGAGAGAGAGAGAGAGACACAGAGAGAGAGAGAGACACAGAGAGAGAGAGAGAGAGAGAGAGAGAGAGAGAGACAGAGAGAGAGAGAGAGAGAGAGAGAGACACAGAGAGAGAGAGAGAGAGAGAGAGAGAGAGAGACACAGAGAGAGAGAGAGAGAGAGAGACACAGAGAGAGAGAGAGAGAGAGAGAGACAGAGAGAGAGAGAGAGAGAGAGACACAGAGAGAGAGAGAGAGAGAGAGACACAGAGAGAGAGAGAGAGAGAGAGACACAGCGAGAGAGAGAGAGAGAGAGAAGAGAGAGAGACACAGAGAGAGAGAGAGAGAGAGACACAGAGAGAGAGAGAGAGAGAGAGAGAGAGAGAGAGAGAGACACAGAGAGAGAGAGAGAGAGAGAGAGAGAGAGAGACACAGAGAGAGAGAGAGAGAGAGACAGAGAGAGAGACACAGAGAGAGAGAGAGAGAGAGAGAGAGAGAGAGAGAGAGAGAGAGAGAGAGAGAGAGAGAGAGAGAGAGAGAGAGAGCGAGAGAGAAACGCACAGAATATAAATAGCCTACACAGGTCACCATATCCCTAGTCTGCATTGCGACACCTCTTAGCGGTCACCAACCTTTTCTGAGTCAAAATGAATGCCAAGATCTACCGCTCTGAATTATTTTTCAACATGACTTAAACAATGTACACTCCTTCAACATTAATCTAATAAAAACAGCTGTGTAGGAATGAATGTTTGTGCAGTAGGCCTAATACATCACAGCATGGCAACGCTTAGCCTGCTAATAATGTCCTTCTCAGACCATATTATATTTCAAATAACAAGATAATAATAACAATTCATCAGCTGTTGCATAAGTTGAGAGGCACAGCTGAGCATAAATTTAAATAATTCACTTTTTTATTTGACTGGACTGATGGTACCTGCATCAGATAGTCAGTCTCAGCAGAGGCAGGGAGAGAGAAATAGAGGGTCTGCCTCTCCCTGCTCTTTCCCTCCTTCTGCTGAGACTGACCAGAGGGGGGGGGGGGGACAATGTCTTCCACCTGATGGCCACACTCGAGTTGCACCACATTCTTTCTGCCTCATGCACAAATTCATGATGTTGTTCCTAAAAAAAAGTGAAAGTGAACTATTCCTTGATATTAAAAGAGACACTAATAATAAATGAAAAAACATTGGCCTATCGATACAATTGGTTAATGGCTACTCATTCATTTCAGCTGCGGTGCTGATTGTAGCACAAGTGGAAGTAGGGAGAAGCAAGCTTTATGGTTTGTAAAAGTATTGAATTAAAACAGTGTTAACAGTGCTTAACTTCTTTGGGACAGGGGGGCAGTATTGAGTAGCTTGGATAAAAAGGTGCCCAGAGTAAAGTATAATTAGTAGTAATTTGGACAAAAAACACCCTGACCTTTCTAAAACTGTTTGAATGATGTCTGTAAGTATAACAGAACTCATATGGCAGGCAAAAACCTGAGAAAAAATCCAACCAGGAAGTGGTATATCTGAGGTTTGTAGTTTTTCAAGTCATTGCCTATCGAATATACAGTGTCTATGGGGTCATATTGCACTTCTTAAGGCTTCCACTAGATGTCAACAGTCTGTAGAACCTTGTTTGATGCTTCTACTGTGGAGGAGGGGGGAATGAGAGCTGAATGAGTCAGAGGTCTGCCAGAGTGGCATGAGCTGATCACGTGTGCTCACGTGAGAGTTAGCTGCGTTCCATCGCATTTCTACAAAGGAATTCTCCGGTTGAAACATTATTGAAGATGTATGTTAAAAACATCCTAAAGATTGATTCTATACTTCGTTTGACATGTTTCTACGAACTGTAATATGACTTTTCGTCTGAACTTTCGCCTGGACTTGCCCGCGCCTCATGAGTTTGGATTGTGTACTAAACGCGTGAAAAAAAAAAGGTATTTGGACATAAATGATGGACTTTATCGAACAAATCAAATATTTATTGTGGAACTGGGATTCCTGGGAGTGCATTCTGATGAAGATCATCAAAGGTAAGTTAATATTTATAATGCTATTTCTGACTTCTGTTGACTCCACAACATGGCGGATATCTGTATGGCTTGTTTTGTTGTCTGAGTGCCGTACTCAGATTATTGCATGGTGTGCTTTTTCGGTAAAGCTTTTTTTAAATCTGATACAGCGGTTGCATTAAGGAGAAGTGGATCTAAAATTCCATGCATAACATTTGTATCTTTTAGCAATGTTTATTATGAGAATTTCTGTAAATTTATGTGGTTCTCTGCAAAATCAACAGATGTTTTTCATTTTATCTCTATTTCTGCTTTTTGTAACTCCTCTCTTTGGCTGGAAAAATGGCTGTGTTTTTCTGTGACTAAGTACTGACCTAACATAATCGTTTGGTGTGCTTTCGTCGTAAAGCCTTTTTGTAATCGGACACTGTGGCTGGATTTGCAACATGTTTATCTTTAAAATGGTGCAAAATACTTGGATGTTTGAGGAATGTTAATTATGGGATTTCTGTTGTTTTGAATTTGGCGCCCTGCAATTTCACTGGCTGTTGTCGAGGTGGTACGCTAGCGTCCCAAATATCCCAGAGAAGTTAAAAAAAACTTCAACATGAACACTCATAAAAACAGAAGCTAGTTACTGTATTCTTTGACAGTCTCTCTCTGGTCATGGTTTTAAAGTTATGAAATTTCACGTAGGTTAGTATCAAACTATTATTTATTCAAATGACAAGCGCAGCGATGTGCACCAGGCAGTAGGCTACGCACTAATGTTCGTTCCATAATGCAATTAGCAGGAAAAGAGTTGTCAAAAGATCAATGCACATGAGAGCAGTTTCATGTGACAGATGAAAATATCCATTAGAAATATAGGAAGAGTTGGAGATCTAATATGCAACAACTAACAAGGGTTGATAATATGACTAGGATTGTGCCTTTGGCTACTGGACAATGAAAGAAAGTTGATATAAAATAATAGCCTCCACAGATATGGT
Organism: Salvelinus fontinalis; assembly: GCF_029448725.1. Taxonomy (NCBI): domain Eukaryota; kingdom Metazoa; phylum Chordata; class Actinopteri; order Salmoniformes; family Salmonidae; genus Salvelinus; species Salvelinus fontinalis. The sequence continues at coordinate 19,087,309 of NC_074701.1, read as the reverse complement.
CTGATTTTGGCTAGGCTACTTTGAAGCAAGGTAAGACATGTAAAACATTCAGGTTTCAAACAATGAAGTATATGTTTCAAAATGCATCCATCTCATTGCAAAGTGGTGTGTGACGCGCCGATGAAGCCTACCTTCCGTTGCCTATGCATTTGCTGTTTGAGATGCTGTAAGCTACTCGTGTGATGAATAAGATGGGCCTACAAAACTAATATACTGTACACACGTGCCAATTTAATTCCACAAAATTACGCAAATTAACCTATAGGCCGATAAGTATGACCAGTCAAATGTATTTACATAGACTGGTATTTCCATCAATGAAGCCTAAAAAGCATTATTTAGCAATGGAATTTTATAATTTTTCACTCTGACGATTATTTTGATTTATCGGCTTTTCCATATATATATTTTTTTTAATCTGCCAAAAGCTGACTATTCCCAGCTAATGGAAACCCTGGCGTGAACAAACACAAGCCTGACCGCTCTGACTGACTAGTGAGCCGTCAATCACATCGGGACCCTCCATTACTGTGAGAATACTCGCCCTGAGTGTTTTCTCTGACTTCCTGTTTGGTAGAGGTCAGGGGTTAATTATAGTGTTACAGAAACAGAGATGTCACATCTCACATTTCGCCCTTGAGATGGGACCTTGAGGGTCACTGGTGTGTAATGACTGACGCATTTATCATCATGTTTCTTCTCGCTGACAGAAGTGCTGACCATCTCTGGCTTTCGTAATGAGGTGAGGGCATTGCTCACTCAAAGGCTTTTCATCACATTCATGAATGAAAGCACAGACTAATGTACTTCACACAAGCACCACCAATACGGAGGTTTATTATAGGTGCATGAAAGGCCGACCGTACAGTCCTTTCTTTATAAGTAAAACAGCACATTTATCAAGATTCATTTTGAATCAAGAAATAAATAAGTATCAATAAGAGCAGAACCACTTCAGGTGACCTATTTCCACACAGCCATTACACTGCTAGGGCAGACAACACAAGCCACTCACTTAAGCATTACATCTCTTTGGGGAAGGCTGAGCAGAGCAGAGTTTTTAGTGCAGCTGCTCTTATGCGCCTTACCCTTTTCCACCAGTGCTGTTCACACAGTTAAGCAATGAAATTACAATATTATAGAGTCAGTCGACGCTTGAGAGATCCATGGAGAATGGAAGAACATAGGTGAAAATAGGAAATATGAAGTGTTTATTTTTAAGGGCTGGTAAGAGTCTACTTAGCCTAGGTCGTTAGACTTGACAAATAGAGCTAACAGTAGGAAAACAACACTAACAGCCATTAACAATTCTATATAATCTTAAACTCAATTTTTTCACCTGAATATACTGGGTATTTTCGTCTCCCTTGGCTACAGAAACAGCGAGCCCAGGCAGGCAGGCAGGGGCAATGCGATCAGGTAGGCAGGGGATTAATAAAGAGATCCAGACGTTGCGTGTTCTCTGGCTCTGGGTAGATAAAAGCAATTTGGGAGTTGGAGCACATCAAAGACAAAGGGACTGTTGTTTTTTTTACCATGACAGAGGGCTATTTATCTTCCCCACAGTGGCCAGCATGCTAATCTCAGGCTGCTGCCGACCTTGCTACAAAACATCTGGACTCTCTCCACACAGGTACACACACAGATACTCTTGACACACAGAACCACACAGGCACACAGAACCACACAGGCACACACAAAGCTCTTCCCAGCATAGAAGGAGAGGGAAGCAAGAGGACAGCAGTCAGTCAGCATAAAGTAGAGAACTAGACATCAAATCAAATGAGTGGTACCTCTTTGAATGCTACAACTGCTACAATCTCCATAATTCTATAAGCTCTTAATGTACTTTCCCTCTCAACAGCAGGGCACTTTGACATCCACATCGCTGCACTAAAATAACCAAGACAAAAAAACATGGGGAAAGTGACTCACAAACTGCACGTGTGTGTATTCCATTATATTCATCCTTGAGCGCAGAGGGCATTCTAATATATATCTGCTATGCCATGAAACTTGAGTTTTGACACACAGAGAAAAACACTGCAAATAGATTTACCAGAACATTAACAGTACAAACACAGTCCACTGTGCAGATGAAACGAAAATTTGTTAGGGCCAGTAAATTCAATGTTTCCCATAAATGAGTCCTCTGAAATTTCATCAAAGTGTAATTTAACAATAACAGGCCTACGCAGGGATATGGATATTGGCAGCTTGCAACTATACTGTAACCATGAATACTAATAGCTACATTTAGTACAGATACGATGTGTAAGAAAAAAATATGCAAATGTCTGCCTTTTGTTAGAATGCCTCACGGAACATTGACCCCTTCATAGACTTTGACCCAGATACACAGCGACCTTAACACCGGCGAAAACTGAAACAGGGGGCGGGGGGGGGGCAGAGGTAGCGTGACACACACAATCTCCTGTACAACAGTCAAACACACTGGGCCTCTTTACACTACACTACTGTGATGTCGCAAACTAGGTCCAGGACTCAAATCTCTCTTTAACACTAAAGCAGTCATTTTGACTGCTCCTGAATTAAACAATTGTATTACTCTGCCATTTTTTTTTTTTTTTTTTTTTACCTTTATTTAACTAGGCAAGTCAGTTAAGAACAAATTCTTATTTTCAATGACGGCCTAGGAACAGTGGGTTAACTGCCTGTTCAGGGGCAGAACGACAGATTTGTACCTTGTCAGCTCGGGGATTTGAACTTGCAACCTTCCAGTTACTAGTCCAACGCTCTAACCACTAGGCTACGCTGCCGCCCCATTTAAGTCATGCCCCCCTCAATCCTTGACTTTTCCTAAATAAGTCTATATTGTTGTTAGAATCTTTTACAAGCAGTTTAAAAGAGGGCATGTCATTTTTGGGGGGTTTTCCCCAGTTGCACCTACTTCTCCCAACAGTTGAAGTGCAGTGCCCAGCTGATAATCACCCTGATAGTTGCCATGAAACTGAACCTAAACTATACAGAAACTAAATTTCACACATAACAAATGAAATAAATGAAGTATAGTATAATGAGGGAGAAAAGGGGGAGTTGATGAGCGAGCGGAAGCGAACAATGCATATTAATGTAATCACCAACTGTGAATGAAGAACAGGTCGGACCATTCTATTGTATTGATCCATTCTAAATCTCAAAATGGTATAAATCCTATATCAGTCCAGTGAATCCCAGCAGTCTTATCAGTCTACTCTGGCCTACTTGGAGTGGGCTACACAGTGAGAGTGTGGGTAATTGTACATGCTGAACGCCTTTCCATATCTGGGAAAAGATCCACATCGGGTGGCAATTGAGCAAGTGTCAGAGAATGTGGTGACCAGGGCTTGTGGAACTTACGTTGGCAAGGGGAGAAATGTCACCACGGACAATTTCTTCACTTCACTGGCGAACAAGTTGCTTACCAAGAAGACAAGCCTTGTTGGCACCATGAACAAAGTGAGAAGGGAGCACCATCCCTCCGCGCAAAATAAGGCACATGCCCAGCCGCTGCACGGTGCTGAAGAATGACAAGACAACACTCACAAGGCAAGAAAGAACGTTTCTGTCACCAGTACAATGAGAAAACCGGAGACTATTACGCACTACAACCAAACAAAGGTATGTCAAAGTGAGTCAAGCAAGTGAAAGTGACAAAGATTTGTGTCGACAAGGGATAACAGCTAAATTAAATCCAACTGATCCCAAGACGCACACAATGTAAGCATGAGCTGACAATAATTTACTATTTTTGACTGCTCTCATAAGGACACATTCATTATCAAGCGAATTTTGCTTTTGTGTTGATTTTCACTATTTATCAAGCACACTTTGCACTTTTAGGCTTAGTGCAGGTTTAGGCTACTGATGTTTTCATCATTTGACCGTGCGTCTTGGTGGTTAGGGTGTTTTCTATTTTCTTTTTTACTTAAGCTGTGACCGTCTTCCAACACATATACTTTCTGTTTCAGAGTTGCAACAAAGGCAACGTATTACACTGAACAAAAAAATAAACTCAACATGTAAAGTGTTGGTTCCATGTTTCAAATAAAAGATCAGAGAAATGTTTCATATGCACAAAAAGCGTTTCTCTCAAATGCTGTGCAGAAATAAGTTTACATCCCTGTTAGTGAGGATTTCTCCTTTCCCAAGATAATCCATCCACCTGACAGGTGTGGCATATCAAGAAGCTGATTAAACAGCATAATCATTACACAGGTGCATCTTGTGCTAGGACAATAAAAGGCCACTAAAATGTGCAGTTTTGTAACACAACACAACAGATGTCTCAAGTTTTGAGGGAGTGTGCAATTGGCATGCTGACTGCAGGAGTCCACCAGAGCTGCTGCCAGATAATTAAATGTTAATTTCTTTACCATAAGCCGCCTCCAATGTCGTTTTATAGAATTTGACAGTCTGTCCAACAGGCCTCACAACGACAAGCGGTTTGCTGATGTCAACGTACAGAGGTGCCCCATGGTGGCGGTGGGGTTATGGTATGGGCAGGCATAAGCTACGAACAACGAAACACAATTGCATTTTATCGATGGCAATTTGAATGCACAGAAATACCGTGACGAGATCCTGAGGCCTATTGTCATGTTATTCGTCCGCCGCCATCACCTCATGTTTCAGCATGATAATGCATGGCCCCATGTTGCAAGGATCTGTACACTATTTTTGGAAGCTCAAAATGTACCAGTTCTTCCATGGCCTGCATACTCACCAGACATGTCACCCATTGAGCATTTTAAGGATTCTCTCGATCTATGTGTACGACAGCGTGTTCCAGCCATTGCAGAGAAGTGGGACAACATTTCCCAGGCCTAATCAACTCTATGCGAAGGAGATATGTTGCGCTGCATATGGGCAAATGGTGGTCACACCAGATACTGACTGGTCTTCTGATCCACACCTCTACCTTTTTTTAAGGAATGTGTGACCAACAGATGCTTATCTGTATTCCCAGTCATTTGATATCCATAGATTAGGGCCGAATAAAACTATTCCATTGACTGATTTCCTTATATGAACTGTAACTCAGTAAAATCTTTGACATTTTTACACGTTTATATATTTGTTCATTATAATTACACTGTTAGAATGTTGCAGTCAGAATGACACCTCACTAGCTTGAAGGGGGGTCTCTCGAGGCCCAGCGGTTCTAATAAGAGAGGTCTACCACACTACACCTCCGGAGGCTTTAAAATATCCACACGTTTGTGAACCATTGCATTAATCAAGTGTGCAACACTATGTGCAATATGGTTTAAATGAGAAGCTCCTGTATAGTTTGAATTGCCATTTTGTGTGTCTATATACTATGATATTTACGGTATGTTTAATAAATGCACTCACACATGAATCAGGAATGTGACTTTGGCCACACCATACCCATGGTTAGTGTACACAGAAAAGTTGCAAATCTGATGTAAATCCACCTACAGTCTCTGACCTCTTGTTGCCGTGGAGACTTCCTCTGGTGCTGTCCTTGTGTCTGTCCCTCAGGTGTGTTGCGTCTGTCTGTCCGTCAGTCTCAGAAGGCCTGTAGAAGGGACAAATTGAGGGTCAAGGCTAGAGGTCGACCGATTAATCGGAATGGGCGATTAATTAGGGCCGATTTCAAGTTTTCATAACAATCGGAAATCGGTATTTTTGGGCGCCGATTTTTTAAATATCCAGTCCTGCTAGGTAAGGCGACACCATCATGGTAACTATTAGCTTTAGCTAGGCATGTGTCTGGTCAATGGAAGGCTGCCTCCGCCTCTCAACAGCAACAGCCTTCAACGCAAACAAAAACATGAAAACACCCACATGGAAATGTATGAAAGGAGGAGGTAGGCAAAGCATTGGGTAAGCATTTGTTTACCTCCACCACCCCTCCTAAACCAGGAACATCATGATAGACCAAATCAAAGGACTTTGTGTACCAGAACAGTGTTTCTCCTTCAGCTAGCACTGCTCTTACACAACACATTCAACTACTCAAATAATCACCAAGCCATTGATTCAATGAATCCCCCATTTATAATATTTTACAGAGGGGTGTGTGTGCAAACTAGTTTGAGTTCCTTCAAACGGAATATTTCCCACATAATCATGTGAAACCCAGCGTGCATTCTGTCTAGGGGGATTCATCACAGCTCTACCATGACACTCTCCCTTTTGTGTATGTGTATATGAGCAACACAGTAGAGGGTGGCTCCTTTGTTCTCCACCACCCAGAACCCCATTTTAATGTTTCATAGTGCTCAGAGAGACCGCAGCCATCTCTTCTGTGGGAGGGGGGACCGGGGGGAACAACGCAAGAGGACCGACAACACACTTACTTGTTCATCTAAAACCAGTGACATAAAAACATATGTACACAAGTGGGAACCCAAACAAATCTCACACAACACCGTAGTTAACCAGAATTCATAGACAAGTCACATCTGAGTATGTGTTGTGTATCAGAGTCCCCTAGTAGGACCTCTGCTCCCAGATTCAGTGGCTATCCTAATATTGATAGTGTAGCTCAAACAAACCCTAGCTATCAGAAATGGCTGCTCACCAGAATCAACACAGAAGACCGTGGCTAGAGCTATGGCCCATTCTCTAACACAGAGCATCAGACTAACCTGTGGTGTTAGAGAGCCAGTAGGAGGCACTCTTTCCTCTGGTCAAAAAATAATTAATATATCCCAATGTCCCAGGGCAGTGATTGGGGACACTGTGTGTCAAAATGTTTTCAACAAGACAATGACCCAACACACCTCCAGGCTGTGCAAAGGCTATGTGACCAAGAAGGAGAGTGATGGAGTGCTGCATCAGATGACCTGGCCTCCACAATCACCCCGAGATGAGATGGTTTGGGATGAGTTGGAATAGAGTGAAGGAATAGCAGCCAACAAGTGCTCAGCATATGTGGGAACTCCTTCAAGACTGTTGGAAAAGCATTCCAAGAGAAGCTGCTTGAGAGAATGCCAAGAGTGTGCAAATCTGTCATCAATCTCAAATATAAAATATATTTTGATTTGTTTAACACTTTTTTTGGTTACTACATGATTTCATTATATATATATAATGAAATCATGTAGTAACCAAAAAAGTGTTAAACAAATCGAAATATATTTATAATAGTAATGCACCGATATTACATTTTTGAAGGCCAGTAATAGTAATTTACAACATTAACAATGTCTACACTGTATTTCTGATCAATATGATGTTATTTTGGACATTTCTAAGTGACCCCAAACTTTTGAACGGTAGTGTATATATATACATATATATATATATATTTTTTTATTATCACCTAAAAGAACATCTGAAGAACACCAGACTTGTGCACATACTCCTCCAGGCCTAGGACCATCACACTACCTGGTTTCAGAGCCTGCACCTCCACTTCCTACCTCCCTCTTTCTTCCTCATGACACACACTCTCTTCTTCCCTTCACATCACTCAATATTCCCCCCCTTTGTTTCTCCCTCAACCCCCCTTCCCTCTCCACCATTCCCCAGGGCAAGGTAGGGGGAGTCTATTATCAATCTATTCAGCCATAAGGCCACTAACTGATTGGCTAATGGGAGGTCCCTCTCCCTCTATCAGTGTGTTACAGCTTCACAGTCTGATCTCAGCAGCCCTTAGAGGACCATTCTGGGCACTTAATGGCACTGGATCAATCACTTGTCACAGCTAGTCATGCACATATTCAGTACCCTCTACTCAGCATGGCATAGTAAGTACACTGTAACGGTCATCCCTCACACAGATACATATACTTTTGCATGCACACACACACACATAAAAAGACAGACACACTTAACATAATGTACACAATTCCAAACAGACACAATCTCGCTCTCACACACACAGCCAGCCAGCCCATCCATGCAGACAGACACCAGGGTGCCTCACAAAGCCAGACTAAGAGCATGGGAAGTGTGTTTCCATCGACTTGCCAGGAGCGTGCCCACCCACGCATGTATATCGATGGGGCAATGGAAGAAATATCATTTTAAGCTGTCGCTGTGTCACTGGTGAAGGAAGTGGGAGTGAAGGAAGGTGAGGGACAGGGAGAAACGCACACAGAAACGTATTAGTTGTCCCCTACATGCGCACACACAGGGCTCGAAATGAAGGTCGTCCTTTAAAAAATATGTCTGGGACAGTTCAAAACAGACGTTGGCACAGCTGCGGGACGATAGGACATAAAAATGTCAAACGCATAGAACAGTGGTTCCATACTAAAATGTTTAAACACAAAGACGAGGCTGATGAAACAGATCACAACATTTAGCTTAAAAGTTGATCAACTATGAATACTGCACATTATAAGCGCTGCAATGTGTTCACTCGTCTCGGCCATATGCGTGAATGTTCCAAAATGATATTACCCGAGAACACCATTCTCAGAAGGCACACCTGATACGAGGGGTTTTATAATGCGACCGCGATGGATATACAGCCTAATAGTAGAAACTTAGAAAGAAGGAATATCTGAAGATGCAAAAATAGGATTGTGCTTTACTGCCTTTGGACAGTAGAAGAAATGCTGGTTTCAATGGCAAACCAAGAAATCTTAGCTTTTTTTCTATGGTCGGATTTTGGCTAGAGGCTATTAAAAGCAAGGTAAAATAGGCTATGCAAAACGTCCAGGTTTCAAACAATGATATGGTTGGCTAGGCATTGCATATGTAATTATTTAGGTTATGGAAATGTATAATATTACAATATATCCTTCCAATGTTGGGTAAATAAGCCTATTAGCATACACATTTGACTCTCTCCTAGCTTGTCTGCGGGGCCGGAGCAGATGTTTCGTGCCCGGTAGTTGATGTGGCATTTGCATTGTTTGTAGACTATGGCTAGCTACTATAGTATTCTAGTCAATATGGTTGTATCTCCCTGACCTGAAACAAATGTACACACTAAAATGTGCCAAGTACTTCAGCCTCGCGCTGCAACACTGCCTGGCGTGCGCACGTGAAGAGCGGAGTGACAGATTCATTTTTAGAAGCACTGCGCTCAGGCATAAAATTTAGTTTAATTTACTTGAAACGGAAGTCTACTGAAGTGAGACTTTATCCTTGTGTTCCTTGGCTATTTTCATTGTTTGGTTCACAAGCTAGGTTGTTTTTCGATGTTTGAGTTTCAACTGCTAGGAACGAGAAGCAACGCGGATACTAGTCAGTATCACAGGCACAACCATGATTGGAGTGGCATTACCACGGTAACCTCCCGCCTTAGAGGGCATATTAACAGTTTTGTCTCATCTGTGATATGTTGGTTAACCCTCCCGTTGTGTTCGTTTCATGTTCATTAATTATGTGTTCCCGGTCCAAAATGACCACCCCATTATAGCTGATTATAAAATCATATATTATCACCTAATGCCGTTAGATCTTTTTATCAACTTAAGTTACTGTGAACATTACAAGTTTTGAACTTCTATTTGCTATTTATGGCCTGTGGGCCTCATTGACCTGAGCTCAAACTAGTTTTTGAGTTAAAAAAAACGCCCACCATGATTTTATCAGTAAAGAAAGGACATAGGCCCAAAACTACACATGCAAACTTTACAAAATTAATGTCTGAACACATTAAAGAACAACAGTAACAATAACAGTATTACTAACAAAAACATAAAAATGTTCACAATCTGTAAATCAATGGTGGTTACATTTTGTGTATTCTCATGCACGTGGTTGTTGCGTGTGCCTTGCAAATATATGCACTGCATCTATTGCACATAATTCTCGTTTTGACATCTCTTGGTGCTCACAGATTGCACGTTTTCCCTTTGTCTCTTATGTCTCTGGCGGCCGTAGATCTTGCATCTGGCCCTTGTATATCTCTCACCAATCCAGCAGAGGATGGTGTTGGAGGAAGGTGTTGGCGCCTTTGAATGAGGGGTGCCACCATGGCTTTCCCCAACTCTTCTAGGGATAGTCTCCTCTTGAAGAATTTCCCCTGCTTCCAGTCTGGATTCACCTCCATCCACACCACAAGCTCGTTGTAGGCCGACACATCTAGGATGTTGAAAAACCCCACCATGGGCCAACGTGCCGTCATCCTCTTACAAGAGTATGTGACAGGAACCTGCAAAAGTGCAATAAAATAATGACTACATACAAGTGATATTGATTATGTCTTGCAAAGTAACGTGAAAAATTGCATCAAAGTGTTGTTTTAACTTATCACATCTAAAACATATTTTTCACAAATTCAATGAGCATTTCACCAAACATGTCTTATTTTTATGGTGCAGATAAAAATCTGGTAATAGAAAAAAAAGTACACAAGACTTGAAAGATAAAAAATAACATACCTTATCAAGGTTGTCAACTCCCCTTCTGTTGTAATGTAGGACAGCGTTGGGCTTCCTGTCCTCCCTGGTACTCACAGCAACATCCCTGTGCAGAGTTGTCATCAGGAGCACTTACTTGTTTTTCTTCGGGCAGTAGCACACAAGAGTGTGTGTGTGTGTGTGTGTGTGTGTGTGCGTGCTCAAACACACATGCATGTGGGGGTCTGGGAGAGGAAGTGTGTCCATCTGATGAATGGGCATGTGCCTGAACTCAATTTTATACACTAATTGTAGTCTCACCCATTCATTTCTAATGACCAGTCATTTTTGACCGGGAACACCACAGGTGTACAAAAGTTAAATAAAAACACCCAAAATGTAATGAAAATCATCAAAATGTATAAATGAACTACATTTTTCGGAGAAAACTTATCGGTTCAATTCGACCAGAACACAACAGGAGGATTAAAAGACTCAGGTCACAAAAAATTGAATTAAACAATATACCACATTACTTCTTACTAGTAATACATTTATTGCTTTAGAAACATTACAAAAGCATGATCATCCATTTTTTTGTGTTTTATTGTTGTAATTTTTGCAAGAGAAAATATTTTGGCTGGTAAAAAATCTGAGCGGCTGTTAGAATTTTTTATCTACCTGACACAGTGGCTGTGTACCAAAAAGTACATTTTAGGCCCTGGCCGTTAGCAAGTGGTGGTACTGAAAAAGGTCAATGTTACCATTATTCAGTGATTGAAGAGGGAGGGTGAAGCAGAGAAAGTGAAGGCTGGGGAACACACACACACTTTCTTTATTGTATATTGTTGTGTTATGTTGTTTAAATGGGGCAGCTGGTGGTGGATTGAAATGTCTAACTTAAGTTTATTCAGTAACCAGTTCACAATAACATTGTTCTCTCTTAGATATATATTGTATATATGTGGTTAGCATGTTCAATTAATAAATAAAAATGATTAAGAAATGTAATGGATGTTTGTTTGTTTTTATTAAGAGGCAAAACGGTTTTACAAATTAAGTTTATGTAATATAGACTGTACAGTATGTGTCTCAGAAATACACAAATTGCTTTAAAAGCACTGCAAATGACCTAGACCCATGTTGGGATATCAAAACAACAAAAAAGTATTTAAACTTTTGGGACGGTTCAAGTTCATTTTGGAACAGTTGAAATTTCATTTTGGGACGGTGAGGGGAAAAGTTGCTAGCCCCTCCCCCCCTCCCCCACACACAGTAGGAGTCTGACAGACAGGGAGGGGGAGAGGCAGAGAAAGAGCAATGGCAGAAATATAATTTTAAGCTACTGTTGTCACAATATCAGACTTTCTACTTTGATGCCAGGTTCAGTATCACGATACTCAATACCGTCACGATACAACAAAACAGGTGTATTAGCCAGTCACAGAATGGCACTTGAACCAGACAGAAACTCAGCTACTGCTCTGTTCAATCGTTGAGTGTCTTGAGTTTAATATCATTACATTTGAAAAAAATATTTTTTACAGCCATGTATGTATTATTTAATCAAATTCTAGAATCATACAATCAATGACAAAACAACAATGGTAATCATTTATTTGAAAGGTGAATCTCTATTGATAAACTGGGTAAGATGTAGCCTAGGTCAATTCATAATACAGGTGAATGCATATTATTTCAATAGGAGTGTGTGCATACAGTGAGTTGAGCTTGTTTTAGCTGATATCATGGGGCTACAGATGACAAGCAATCCCTTCCATTTTGGACTTACATATTGGCAACTGCTAGGAGAACATATTTTATTGTACTGATCAACACTATTTGCATAGAAGACGCAATCTCTATTATAAAAGTGCGCTGTCTAAGACTCATCGTTCACACAGTTCGAGGCTCGAGCAAAGATGATCTTGACTGGGAGAGACGTGAGACGGGGGAGACGAAGTGAATGAATAAAGTTTTTGGTGACTATCAGCTTTGAAATCAGCATGTTTTGTGTTATGGTTAGCATATTATCACAAACAAAGTACTAGGGTAGTGAATTGATGTTGCTTCAGCTGTAAGTTAGCAAGGAAAGTTAGCCTACAATTAAAGCTGGAAACTACCGGTGTCATCTTGCATTGCAAAAGTGTTCTAGCCTGTATTGCCATTCATTTGCAAACAGGTTCAACATTTCTACATGCCGTGTTACATTATTCAAGTGTGTTAACTTCTGTGCAGTATAAGTTGGGGAGATAATGCAGCCTAGAAAGCAATGAATGAGTAAGTGTAGCAGGTACTTTGCTCCTCGCACTATAAAGGGGCTGCGCTGATACAGACTTGATCCTTTCAATAACGTGAGACATTAGTACCGAACGTAACAAAAATTCTAGTATTATACAGTTTTTGTACTGAACTTTCAGTATACCGTGCAACACTACTGTAAGCTGTATCTGTGACATTTTATTAGCCTGGTCACTGGGGGGGAAGGGAGAGAAAGAAAGAAAGAGAGAAAGAAAGAAAGAGACATCTTAATTAACCCATACATGCATATATACACACACACACAATCACACAGTAGGATTCTGTGAGGGGAGAAGGAGATCAGAAACAGAGAAACCGAGAGAGCGAAAGAGAGACATACACAGAGATGTCTTAATTACCCCATAACATGCATACACACCCCAGAGAGAAAGAGAGAGGGGTAGAGCTACAGATGGGGAAAGAAAGAGGGAGGAAGCGATAGGAGGGAGGACAAAAAAAAGGTGGTTGAGAGAGAAAGGCAAGACAGGGACCGTGGGAGGGAAGGGTGGGGGGCAAAGAGAATATGGGAGACATGGATCGATTCTATCCTCCTGTCTGTGTATGTCAGGGCTGGTGTTGTTGGAGCTAAAAGCCTTGCATTTAGTAACCTGGTCTGGGAGAAATAGGAGAAAACATGTAGCACCACCAGTCAACAGCTCTACCCTCATTGGAAACAGGAGATGACGCATGAGAAATCTGCTCAGATCCCCTAAGAATGAGTCGCCCTTTCAGAGGCACTTTATCCCACAATAATATAGAGCGAGGATGCGAGAGATAGCTAGAACTGGCTTTTAAAGAGAAACCATGTTCCGATCTCATGGCCGCATCCTTTTCCACTAATAAACCATTCTGTTACTTCACACTGTACATGTATAGAGCTGACGATGGGATCGTTCTCTGCAACTAAGAACAGAGGCAGATGTATTCAGTCAGTGTGAGCAGATTTAAACAGGACAAAATAAGATGTGTTGTGTATCCATTCTATCAAACGGGACAGTTGTCCCTGAAGATCGCTGCTGCACTAGTCCAGCTGCACTACAAATCAACTGACTGACAACTAAACCAAACATCCACGAGTATGCACTGTACAGAAATAGTCTCACTGTTACAAAATATCACATTCTACAAGCCAAGAACGTAGTAATTTATGAAGGTTGGTAAACATGTTCCCCCGAATCCAGCCTGATGACAAGGAAAATATGAGAATATAGGCCGACTAACTCTACATTTCAAATGGGGAATTAAGCAAAGGTCAAATGACATATTAAGGCATGTTAGCGTTTGTTATTTATTGAGGGTAGCTGTAAATAGAGCATATGCTAAATAGGGAGAAAAAAAAGGAGGGGCACCTACTTGAACTGTGGCGGAACCCGTTTTGTTCATATACTTACGCTGTAACTTTTATATATTGTCAAGCCTTTGGCCCAAGGCAGAATAGAAAGGAGGGAAGAGGGTAAAATGACGGAGGGAGGGAATGATGACAAAGAGAGAGAGGGAGCATGACAAAAACAGCAGAAAAGAGAAACCAAAGGGAACAGGGAAAAATAAGTAAAAAATGAGGAACAGGAAACGTTAAAAGAAAAAAAGGAAGTGTGCTTGCTGATTTCAAACAAAGATAGACATTGAGAAAGAAACGACTCAAGTCACTTGCTTGCTGGGCAGATGTACTGCTCGGAAAGTGCCAACAGATGAGCCCCGATACCTTCCATCATTATTTATCTCTCCATCCTTCTCATCTTTCTTCTAAATGACCTCTGCTGCCAGAGGACCTGGCCCTAGCCACTGATTTGCGTGTGTGTGTTTACACTACACATTGCCACTTAAAACAGCTGGACATCAATTGAGGCAATCCTGGTTTAAATGGCTGTGCTCTGGGGGTGGGGGGGGGGGCAATACCAGCCACATCCTCAACTGAATTCTTCCTTTACCTGCTACCTCCAGGTCGTAGAGGTAAAAAAAAAAAAAAAAAACTATGCAGTGTGTGTGTGTGTCAGAAGCAGTGCCGGGGGGTAGAGTAGGATGAGTTTAGATGCCATTTTAGCTTCAGTCAGGACAGCTTGTGCTGCCCTTTGGGTGACTACTGTCTGTCTGTAGCTGAGAGAGAGGCAGTATGATGACGACGGTGTCTCTGGGTTTTAATGGTAGCCGGGACGCCTGTGGAAGGAGCTGCCAGCCCTCAACATGTCTGCTTAATTATATAGAGATAGAGACACCCAGAGCTAGACGTTCTGGCATGTATCTGAAACCTCACTCGCCACTGGCACCCACGCCGACAGAGACGCGCACAAATATTCACAACTTACTTCATGCAGCAGATACACACACACCCAGACTCCTGTCCAGCCTATTACCACTCGGTTGTCTCATGCTCGTCATTACACCCTTGCTTCCACGCCGCCACCAAACACCCCAAATATCTTCAAGCAGACTCAACAAAATGGGTGACCTCTGAACTCTTGGCCCCAGGGTCCTCCTTTATTGACTGTCGGCAGTCCACCCCCTCTATGTCCCCAATGCTCCATATTCTCATGACCCTTACCCCCCCCCCCAACCCCTCTATCCATCCCCCATGGTCTCTCTTCTTAAAGGCCAAACCTGACAACCCAAACATCCCAATTACCTCTCCTCTTCTCCCTCTCACACACCACTCTAGCCTGACACACACACAAACTCGTTGAGGCACTTATTATTTCACAGAAAATGTACTCCCATCCTCCTTGTAAATATTAATAGCCACATGTGGGTACATTCAATTAGGCCTAGCATTTGTGATTCTGAGTATACATACTGAGAAAACACTAGAAAACTTGTGAGTCTGCTGATATAGAGGAAAGGCCATGATAGCAGTAGTGGACCCTGGTGTGGACAGAGCCGACAGAGACAGGGAGAGAAAAAAGGAAAGCGAGCGATATGTAATAGAAATGCGTTATCTCCCAACTCCCCCTGAGAGCTGCAGGGAGTGGGGACACGGCCAGGTTCATCATTTGCCAGCGCCTGTGGAACAATTAGGTTCAAGTGCCTTGCTCAAGGGCACAGCGACAGATTTGATACCTTGTCGGTGCTGGTATTCGAACCATCAACTTTTTGGTTACTGGCCCAATGCAGTCAAAGCAATAATTCTCAATGGGAAGACAGAAGACACTGACAGTTCTGTCAAATCACATCCTGGAGTATTCTCCAAATTACCACTAATCCCAACCCGCTTGAAAAAAACATGACAATCTTTTCCCAAAACCACAGGGCATGACAGTCTATTCAAATTTTCCCTCACTCTGAGACAAAGCTACTTGAGAAGCAATTATACAAACAAGGACATTCCTATTGTGGTGTGTGTAGCTGAATGACAATGCCAGAGGATAGAGTTGTTGAGGGGTGAAATGTTTCCCCCTTTGGAAACCGCTGTCTGATGACCTGAGTACAGATATACCGCAGTCTACTGATCTGAAGATGAATGCTGCCATGACAGTCAGCAGCACACATCGCATGTGATCCGGCTTGTTATAACATGACCAAGCACATATAGTTCATACATGTAATGATAACATGAGCATGCACACATCAGTCTGGACAATATGGCCTAAGAAACAACTACATTTGTATGTATTTATGGGTGATTCATGAGATATAAATATATATATATATTTTCTTGTTCTCTCTAAATAAGCTTTGTTGTGCAATTAAAGGTCAAATATACTGCATTTCAAACAGTCAGCAATAATCTAATGAAATCAGGGCTTGTGAAATTATACCTAGGCTAAATGGAAGCTATCCACAACCATAAGACCCACTAATAATTTCATAATTTTATAAAAATAGTTTAACCAGCTTTATTGCAATAATCGCTGATCTGGCTTTCATGTCTATGAAAATTCCCTTTTTGTTACAAATTTAACCAGAGCCATGCAGTGAGTAGCCAGCTAATCTTTATATGTCAAGTTTAGCCAATGCTAGCTAACAAGGTAGGACAGTTGAATTGTTATGAACACACCGTTCTGTCTGTCTCCAACTGTTTTAAACAGTGTGCTAGCCTGCCCACTTTGTTCAGATGTTGAAATCAAGTGGCCTACCTTGTTTCTCAGAATGAGAACCAGTTGCCAAGTCCTTATATAATAGTTGTATGCTTATTGCACATTTATAAGAAGAGACTAAACAGCTAGTATAACAGTCTTTGGCTAAAATGCTGCTAGCGATACATGGTACATCAATGCCTTTTGCAACAAACTCAGCATTCATTTTCCAGAATCAATGTCCATTGATAGTCCTGTTTTAGAAGTGTCTGGTCTGCCCGCAATTTGAGCTGTTGAGACATAAAAAGGGTATCGTTAGGAAGGTTACCTTCTCTATTACAATACAATTATGTCTCAATGTGTTTGTGTGCATATGACCGATTCTGTTGGACCAAACATCAAATGCAAATAGTGAGTTGAAACTGCTTGTCATTGAGGAAGATGTGTTCTCTCATCTTAGTGAGATGCAGGGGGAGAGGCTTGGTGTGTGTGTGTAAACCGAGAGTAAGCGGCGAAGCGAGAGGTTTCACTCTCACCAAAATCTGTCAAAAAAAAGCCCAATCCGCTTCTATGGGCTTATTTTGGACATAAGCTTGTTGCCGGCCTTCCCGCCTTTGAGACAACTTCCATTGTTAGGGTGGAGACATGAGCATCTTGTCATTATATATACACACAGATCTCTGGTGTAAATGAGAAGGTGCACACAGCACAGAAGGAGCGAAGGACACGAGACCAAAAAGACAACATGAGAGTAAGCGGACATAAACGCTAATAAAAACTAAAATTAAAACCAAAAAATACTTGATTCTTGCAATACAGGCATTTGGAATATTGCGCAACACCTAATTTGAATTAAATCGTTATAGTCGCCCAGCCCTACACACACATGGTTCATACATGTAACTCACAATTAAACAGATTTTTTCCTGCCTCACTCCTCACAAATGCTCAAACACACACACACACACACACACACACACACACACACACACACACACACACACACACACACACACACACACACACACACACACACACTAAAATGAGTGGCTAGGGCCAGGTCCTCTGGCAGCAGAGGTCATTCAGAAGAAAGATGAGATAAGGATGGAGAGATAAATAATGATGGAAGGTATCAGGGCACATCTGTTGGCGACAGTGACAAGGCCTCTCAGGTGGAGCATCCTGCAGCTCACACACAGCTAGAAGTCTGATGAAATATCATACACACACAGCTCTCGATCTAAGAATAGATGCAGGCAATCTTCACCCATCATAAACAGCGATAAGTGTGACAAAAACAATTCATTTGGAGGCTTTGATAATTAAAAGATGACTTATTCAAAACAAAACAACAGATGCCCTGTGAGGAAAATATGTTCTGTTGTTGTATTATGGATGTTTCTATTCCAAATGCAATACTGTGCAAACACCCTACATAAAAGACTGAATGAGGATTGAGTCAGTGGTGGCCTATAATTTCGGCTCGAGGGCCACATGGGGATTTCAACATTTGGGAGGGCCGCAGAGATTTTTTCCGGACCGATTTGTTCGCCAAAAGCAAATTGCGATACAGAAAAAGGGCAGTTATTTGAAAACGCATTGGTCCATTCAAAATGTTTCTAACTTTATATCTAGTTATATCAGACTTTCAAGTGTTGCCTGGAGTGTTTTTTTAACACCCATAAAACAAATACATTTTACTTAACCTGTTGGGGATGGGGGCGCTGTTTAGACTATTTATGCTAATTTGGCTAATTTTTTAAACGGCTTCCCACAAAATCCTTGATCGTACAATATGCATATTATTATTATTATTGGATAGAAAACAGTCTATAGTTTCTATAGGAGTTGAAATTTTGTCTCTAAGTGGAACAGAGCCCATTCTACAGCAATTTCCCTGACATGGAGTCAGATTTGAGAAATGTTGGCCACTTTTCTGAAGTCAGTTAAAAGGGCACTGTCGTTGCTATGACTATACGGACACTTCTTACGTCTTCCCCTGGATGCCTTTACGTGATGACGATTCCAACGGGGTCGATTGCGCGTTCACAGGCCCTACAAATGAAAAAACCCTGAAGCTAGTCATTCTTTGGGAGCTGCGTCATGAGCCTAGAGGACACCGGCGCGCACCTGTTCCAAGCGTTAGTTTAGCCTGTTATATTTCTCCGGTCATCTTTTCACTCGTTATAGGAGTTAAAAACATCATAAAGTAGTTAATTTAAAGCGTTTTATAGCAATTTATATCCGTTTAGTGCGATTTTGGGACATTTATTTTTGCAACGATGTGAAAAGTTGGGCACGCTTTTCAGTTCATCCCGAACGCAGTTGACATTTCCACATGGCAAGAGGACAGCTTTCCACCAAAAGACGATTTCTCCCAAGAAAGGATCCTTTGCCCAAGATACTGATGGAAGAACAGCTCAAGGTAGGACATTTTTATTATGATAAATCGTGTTTCTGTCGAAACATTTTAGTGGCTTAGGACGCCATGTTTTTTGACGTAGCTTCGCTTGGCGCAAACTGTATTGAAAAGTAAGGATAAATTAAAAAATGTAATAACGCAATTGTATTAAGAATTAAATTGTCTATCAATCCCTGTCCACCCTATATTTTTTAGTCACGTTTATGAGTATTTATGTATAAGAGTAGATCACTGTCTAAGTGGCGCAAGGACATTTTCTGACCAGCTGAGCTACATTTCACATTGTCTAACCATGATTTTGGTGGCTAAATATAAACATTTTCGATCAAACTCTATATGGATTGTGTAATATGATGTTACAGGAGTGTCATCGGAAGAATTCTGAGAAGGTTAGTGAAAAAATTAATATCTTTTGGCGATGTTGACTTTTATCGCTCACTTTGGCTAGAATCAATGCTGGGCTGCTAATTGCTATGTGCTAAGCTAATATAACGATTTATTGTGTTTTCGCTGTAAGACACTTAGAAAATCTGAAATATTGTCTGTATTCACAGGATCTGTGTCTTTCGATTCGTGTATGCTGTGTATTTTTACGAAATGTTTGATGATTAGTAGTTAGGTAAACACGTTGCTCATTGTAATTATTCTAGTCCATTTGTGATGGTGGGTGCAATTGTAAACTATGCCATATACCTGAAATATGCACTTTTTTCTAACAAAACCTATCCCATACCATAAATATGTTATCAGACTGTCATCTGATGAGTTTTTTTGTTGGTTAGGGGCTATAAATATCTTAGTTTAGTCGAATTGGTGATGGCTACTGGTGTTGGTGGACAAATAAAAGATGGTGGATTATGCTAATGTGTTTTTAGGTAATAGATGTACATCTTTACATATTGTGTCTTCCCTGTAAAACATTTTAAAAATCGGAAATGTTGACTGGATTCACAAGATCTGTGTCTTTCATTAGCTGTATTGGACTTTAATGTGTGAAAGTTAAATATTTAAAAAAAATATTTTTTTTGAATTTCGCGGCACTGGTTTTTCAGTGGGGGGGGGGGGGGTGTGCCGCTAGCGCCACGCTGATCCTAGACAGGTTAAACCTCCCCGGGGCCGGGTTTATTTGGCTCGCGGGCCGGATCCGGCCCATGGGCCGTATGTGGGCTAGCTAGTCCCTTTGATATTACCATGACCTATTGAAAGCGTTGCCCCCTCCTGCACGATGTGTTTAATCTGAGCTTTACTAAAGGTTGGGGAGTCAGAGTCTCAGAGTAAAGCCCACCTCCCTGGGATAAAGACATGCAAAGACCCATCTCTTCATCTCCACACACCGTCTTATCCCCACCGCCCCCAGGACATCCCCGGGACACCAGCTCACTGGCTAAACACACATCACAGAGAGGGGGCTATTCTGGCTACCGCTAGATACAGGCTGGAGGGACCATACGCCAATATCTAAAGTGCTGGATTCACAGCAGGATTTCTTCAACTCTGGACCCAATGTGGGCCCTGGACATCTGAGAGGTGGGCTGCGAGTTACCAGAATAAATCTAGAATTTCTTAATTTGAGTCGGAGGACGATTTGGGTCACGGGAGGAGGGTCAGTTTTTCATTTGAGTCTCGAGCTGAAAAAGTTTAAGAACCCCTGCTCCACAGGGTCGGTCACAAAGATATTTTAATACTAGGAAGTCTCAAACAGCATTGCTAACCTGAGCCACAGCTTGATGTTAGCACAGGGCCGTTCCCCATAACTGCCAATGTCAGACAGGCCTACAGGCCTGGGACTGGCCCAGTTGGCTCTGTCAGTCTGGCAAAGGGTGATGGCAGTGCTGAGCAGAGTGGCCTAGCCAGCCTGAGTGAGTGTGATGGTAATCCAGAGGCATGCCTAATTAGAGGACGGATTTAGCTGTATGGATGACATGGCATAAACAGAGGACTGATTTAGCTGTATGGATGACATGGTATAGACAGAGGACATATTTAGCTGTATGGATGACATGGCATAGACAGAGGATGGATTTAGCTGTATGGATGACATGGTATAGACAGAGGACATATTTAACTGTATGGATGACATGCCATAAGAAAAAGCCAGCAGGCTGCAGTCAGAGTGTACTGTAGGCCTGAGAGATAGATAGGGGAGGATGGAGGGAAGGATAGGAAGAGCGGAGGATGAGATGGCCTGCTCCATATCTGCCCCAGGGATGCCTTCCCCCAGTGACTGTATGTATTTAATAAATGACCAAACAAGGCCTGCTGCTTTACCGGGAAGATTACTGATATCTGGGTTAATGCATTGAGAGAGAAGGGGCAACTTTCTCTGATCTTCAGCAGGCAAAACATCCATTCTTAAGATTTTTATGTACTGAAATGAATAAAACAAATTAAAGTGTGTTGATTATACAATAAAAGTCATGCTTGTAAACCGCAATGATCGCCAAATAGTTATTTTTTTTAACAACTGCTTTAATGAAAATGTATCTGTGTGGTGCGAGGAGGAGGGGAAAGCAGGGAAACGGTAAATTAAGCTTTCCTTTGATGCGTACACAGCGGCCGCCTGCGGGGAGAGTGAGCGAGAAGACCGTGATGCCTCGGCGTGAGATGCCTGTGTGCTTCTGTAAATGGATATCCACACTATCAAACAGTACATGACATAGATGCAATTGGAATCGCAAACCTAAACCAGGTACCCGGCATTTCATTGAATATCCCCCTTAAAATAACAATAGAAGAATGGGAATCTCACAAAAACACCAGAAGCAGACAGGAAAGCCAAGTGAGACTCCGTGGTCTTTGTTCAGGTAGAGATGAGAGCAGTGGTGCAGTGGTCCCTGAGTGCGTCTGGTTTCTCCTCTCTCCCACAGTTGAGAGCTCTCCTTCAGCCAAGCGTGAGAGTTGGGTCAAACGCATGATGCCAGTCTACAAAAAGAGAGGCGGCTCCCCGTTGACACGGCTCTGAACTGGAGCGAACATGTTGACTCATCGCTACATTAGGCACTGGGCAGGTGCACGCACAGAAATCAGTTTCTACTTTGGGAAACTGCGGATCAATTGTTATTCTCCGCTTTTCCGTTCAAAATGATGAATGCATTCACTTAATGGCCTGTTATTTGGAGGGAACAGAACGGGTGGTGGAGAGGCTAACAAAACAACTCTATACTCTACACTAGGGTTGCAAAGGGTCGGAAATTTAACATGGGAAGTTAAGTCCTGGAATTTGGGGAATTTTGCTTAAATTCATCAAAAAAGTTAGCTTATAACACTTATAGCTTGTGACCTTTTTTTGTGGGATTCCCAAGACAATTCTAGGTTCTAGGTTCCCTCCGCTCACAACAAGCAAACTCTGACAAAAGTCCCTCTACTTCTATTCGAGGTGAAAATGATGAATCAGACACCTTATTGATAGCAACAGCTCACGGTCCTCCTGGAATCTTGTTGTTTTGACTCATTGGAGGAACGTAGAGAAATGCTGATGAGTGTCTTGCTCGAGCTGTGATGCTCACAGGCAATGTTTATTGGAAGAGATCTCTGAATGTTCTTATCCCAGCATACACACCTCCAACCAGACATGTTTTATCTACTAATTTGCTGGATGCAGAGTTCAACAGAGTTCAAGTGAAGGTCATGCAAATCATAGAAAAAGCAGACTGTATTGCAATCATCTCTAATGGGTGGTCGAATGTTCGTCGGCAAGGGAAAATGAACTACATCTACACCCCTCAACCAGTATTCTACAAGAGCATAGACACAACAGACACACCGGTCTCTACATTGCAGATGAGCTGATGGCAGTCGTCAATGACCTTGGACCACAGAAGGTATTTGCACTGGTGACAGACAATGCTGCGAACATAAAGGCTGCTTGGTCTAAAGTGGAGGAGTCCTACCCTCACATCGCACCCATTGGATGTGCTGCTCATGCATTGAATCTGCTCCTCAGGGACATCATGGCACTGAAAACAATGGATACACTCTACAAGAGAGCCAAGGAAATGTCTAGGTATATAAAGGAGCATCAAGTTATAGCAGCAATCTACCTCACCAAGCAAAGTGAGAAGAATAAGAGCCCCACATTGAAGCTGCCCAGCAACACCCGTTGGGGTGGTGTTGTCATCATGTTTGACAGTCTACTGGAGGGGAAGGAGTATCTCCAAGCATTGACCATATCACAGTCTGCCGATATGGACAGCCCCATCCTCATGGATGATGTATTTTGGGAGAGAGTGGTAGAAGCCTGAAACTCCTGAAACCTATAGCAGTAGCCATTGCACGAATTGAGGAAGACAATGTCATCCTGTCTGATGTTCAGATTGCTTGCAGATGTAAGAGAAGAAATCCGTACTACCCTGCCTACTTCCCTGTTGCTCCAAGCAGAGGAAACTGCAGTTCTGAAATACATCAAAAAGCGTGAAGACTTCTGCCTAAAGCCCATACATGCCGCAGCGTACATGTTGGACCCCAAGTATGCTGGCAAAAGCATCCTGTCTGGTGCAGAGATCAACACGGCCTATGGTGTCATCACTACAATGTCTCACCACCTTGGCCTGGATAAGGGCAAGGTTCTTGGCAGTCTGGCAAAGTACACTTCCAAGCAAGGGATTTGGGATGGAGATGCAATATGGCAGTCATGCCAACATATCTCATCAGCCACCTGGTGGAAGGGACTTTGTGGATCTGAGGCTCTTTCCCCTGTTGCCTCCATCATCCTCCAAATCCCACCAACATCAGCCGCCTCTGAGCGCAACTGGTCCTTGTTTGGGAGCACACACACCAAAGAACACAACAGGCTGACCAATACAAGGGTTGAAAAATTGGTGGTCATCTGGGCAAATTTAAGGCTGTTTGAACCTGACAACGAGCCATCCTCAACAAGGTTAGAAAGTGACAGTGAAGATGAGGCCTCAGAGTCTGATGTTCAAGAGGTGGAAATTGAGGAGGTCTAGGGAGAAGACATAGAAGTCTGAGAGAAAGACAACCAAAGCTTTAGTTTCTAGACCAATTCCCATGGAAAGTTTCCACCACTGAATATTCCCCAAAATGTGCCACCCTACTCCAAACTCCTTATGCATATGTAATTTCCTCCATCTTAGGGCCTAGTGGAAAGATATTGCCCCGTCGTAAAGCTACATACAGTGGAGGGGAGGAGGGGGCAGCTGTCTTGTCCGCTCTCTGTCAGATTACATCAAAGGAGAGGCACTCCCCCTGAGGCAGCGCAGCACAGGGGAACCATCAGAGCCCTCATCTCCCAACACTAGTAAACACTCTGCATCACTGATAACACAGACTGCCTGCTTGAAACTGGGAGGCAGACAGAATACATCACGACTGACTGTTGAATCACAACTCTAGTCAGGGTGCATTTAGTTTGAGGGATGTAGAGGCAACCGTTTGCAGTCAATTTTTCAGATGGCCTACGTGGAGTTATCAAAAAGTAAGGTGCAAGAGGTTGGGTGCATGCTAGTGTTGTCATGATACCAACATTATCATGCTGAAACATGAGGTGATGGCGGCGGATGAATGGCACGACAATGGACATCAAGATCTCGTCACTGTATCTCTATGCATTCAAATTGCCATAGATAAAATGCAATTGTGTTTGTGGCTGTAGTCGCCCCTTGATAACCTTCTGAATGTTGTAAAAGCGTTACATGGTCGCTGCCCATGTCATTGCATTGGGCAGAAAATACACGAGAGTTCAGGGGCCTTGCTTTAACAAAGTTAACCATTTTCACTGAAGTGTCCAAAACGTCTTTCAAGCTGTCAGGCATTCCCTTGGCAGCAAGAGCCCCTCGGTGGATGCTACAGTGTACCCAAGTGGCGTCGGGCGCAACTGCTTGCATGCTCGTTACCACTCCACTATGTCTCCCTGTCATGGCTTTTGCGCCATCAGTACAAATACCAACATGAGCAGTAGCTACATTTGGCTACATACGGACCTTTAGTCCGTATGCTCTAAAACAATGTTGAAGGCGGTTTATGGTAGAGAAATGAACATTAAATGATCTGGCAACAGCTCTGATTGACATTCCTGCAGTCAGCATGTCAATTGCACACTCCATCTGGGGCATTGTGTTGTGGGACAAAACAGCCTTCTATTGCCCCCAGCACAAGGTTCACCTGTGTAATGATCATGCTGTTTCATCAGCTTCTTGATATGCCACACCTGTCAGGTGTATGGATTATCTTGGCAAAGGAGAAATGCTCACTAAAATGGATGTAAACAAAACTGTCCACAACATTTTAGAGAAATAGGCTTTTTGTGCATATAGAACTTATCTGGGATCTTTTATTTCAGCTCATGAAACACTTTGTGTTTATATTTGTGTTCAGTATACATGCATAATGATCTGCATGTCATTGTGGCAGTAAGGGAAAAACACTGAACCTTAACACACACCACTCTCTCCCACAACCACATACACACTGCTCCCAACTGCTAGGCACCAAACAGAATGTAAGGAGCACCAGAAATATATATTTTTTAAATGTATTTTAGGCTTACATTATTAGGCCTATATCACATCTAAC
Organism: Salvelinus fontinalis; assembly: GCF_029448725.1. Taxonomy (NCBI): domain Eukaryota; kingdom Metazoa; phylum Chordata; class Actinopteri; order Salmoniformes; family Salmonidae; genus Salvelinus; species Salvelinus fontinalis. Next base: position 19,061,774 of record NC_074701.1, on the reverse strand, counting down.
TCATTCCACGGAGTGCCGAGTGTCAGCGGGTTTTCATTCCTCCCCTTGTACTTGATGGATAAATTAAGGTCACTAATTAGTAAGGAACTCCCCTCACCAGGTTGTCTAGGTCTTAATTGAAAGGAAGAAACAAGAACCAGCATACATACACTAGGCCCTCCGTGGAATGAGTGACACCCCTGGCCTATATGAATCATACCTTAGAAGCACATCTGAGTAGCTGACGCTTTCCCATTCTTCCTGTGCCAATGAAATTGTTAGCTAGCTAGTTAACATGACTGAACGTTGTGTTTTATGAAACCAATATTAGCGACCGGGATTAGTTTAAAACGGCCTCGGACACGGTTTGTGAAATTATATAAAATGCACGCAAAATCACGCAGGAAGAAAAAAAGATGACTCAAATTACCGGGGCATATGTTTGTATATATAATTAGTTTTATTTTTTCTTTCTTTGTTACGCTCATCTGTTACTGTCACTTTGTCCTATTGTTGTCTAATATCTTTTCACGTTTGTCTTGAATGTTGTTAATTGGAAAATGCAAAAATAAAATATTTAAATAAAAAATAATTGCCGGGGCTATCTTTTTTAACCGTTTGAGCTAGAGACACGCCGTTTTTTGTTTTTTTTACTGTAAAGCTGCAGGCATCCCTGTCGCAAATATGTGCTCTATTTTCCCTCTCTGGTACTTAGAGGCTGTGTGACAGCAAACTTGCAAAACTACTTAGACTGGCCTGTGCTCTTGGTTATACCGGGGATGAAATTATGCAACGTATCAACTTTGCTCGCTCTGTGTGCTGCGCCAATGTATAAAATGCAACAGACTCAGGGTCTGCATCCCCACTCGCCATCACGGCTAAATTCCATTAAAAAAAACTGATTGATGAATAGAGGCGTAGGAAGAGCAGACGGAGAGAAGCAGGTGAGGGATGGATGGAAGGGCAAGCGGCTGCCTGCTGGCTGATTACAGCTACAACATGTGATATGCGCATGAAAGTGAAGTGGACATTATTGGACTGGCGCATGCAATATACTAGTTGCTGTTTACATTTTTTTATTCAATTTATGAACAAAACAGACTTTATAAACATCTAATAAACAGGCACCAGCGGCTTTTTAGATCGGTAGGGCCCAAACATGTGGTAGTAGGCTATCATATGAAATGGTACTACGGTATTCTAAACATGTTGGCATTATAAGCATCTTGACGTTTTGGTACAGTGATATTAATGTGGTACCAGTGTGCAGTGCAACACTAGCACATGCACAGTGAAAGATGTTGTCCGAACACGTTGGATAGCCCCTCACAGCATCTCTCAGACAGACTGGTTGAATCTCCTAGCCAGTCAGCCGAGCCAAAGCCCAGAGGAGCAGAGTACTATGCTGCTGATGTAGCCATCCTTAATTCATGGCTTTGAATGGAGAGAGACATGCTGGGGCCTCGTCTCCCCATGTCTCATTAAAATGCTCTGCGTGTTTCCCTACGCAGCCAGCCGACGCATTAATGCCACTTCTCTACCCCTATTTCTAGAGAACATCGCCTTTTCCAGCTGACTCTTCCTTCCCTCGCTTTCTCTTCCTCTCCACACGTCAAACCTCACACAGACCAGGCATGACGCTGATTTCAAAGTCCTCTGAGCCCCAAGATCAAAGCAAGGTGGTCAGGAGAAGGGCGGGGGAGTCGTCTCAGAGAATAACATTCTCCGTGCATGACACAGAGGAGGAGTAGTGAGGGGGAAAGTAGGATGCTGCTGTCAGCCTGGACACTAGTAGTGGTTGAGAGAGAGTTGAAATAATGAAATGCGTGGCGCTCCCCTAGGACAACAAATATAAATTGATATTCCAGGCCTGCAGGTGGAGAGGAATGGTCCTTTATTGCATCCCGTGGGAGGACATGAGACTTTCCCTCCCTTTATCAGTCCCTCTGGGGAATAAGGAATGAATCTGAATGATTTCGCAGATGTTTGAAATGTAGAGTTTTTTCCATGAATAAAGTGTTCGTGTTTTTCCATGTTGATATCTTTCCCACGCACACACGGGATGTGACAAATGGAAAACGTTTAAAAATGCCAATTATATAATTTTTCCGTTAAAACAATAAGAACAAATCATACAATTCCACATCAATTCAAAATGCAGAATAATTGTCATATTAATTATGTAAGACCGCTAGGGCCGGGCCAATTAAGTTATATATACTGCAGTCATACACCCTTGAAAGCGCCTCGGCTATGGCATGTTTGTTTGTCTGTAAGGGTACACTACGGCTTTTTAAACGCCAAAACAAAACCTTCTCTGGAGATAGTTTTGAAGTGCCACTGAACAGGCATTTTACTTCTGTAAAGGAATGCCGCTTCTGAAGCGTGACTAATGTCCATCACTAGACAACCTGAACTGTCATTCAAATCCCCTCAAGCAGACCACTCCTTCAAAAAAGTACTTTAAAATTCTTTAAAAACTATGACTTACCAAGACATTTAATAGAAAGAAAACACATCTTCCACTAGGAATCGACTCCAAAGATTCAGTATTTTTGGAATGGAGGAGACGGATTCTCTGAAGTAGTTGCCGTACTTCCGAGAACACTCGCATCTTTCATAACAAGCTAGCAAGGGGAGGGGCCCAGTATAGGCAGGTTGGCCACCAGGCTGACGGAGTCAGAACCGTGCACTAGGCCTATCTATTGGTAATCAAAAGCTGTATCTCCCAATGGAACACCGCATTTCAGAATTTCTTGGCTTGCAAAGTCTCGCAACTTCAGTAAAGCAGGGCCTATCATCAATAGGCTAGGATATTCTACACCAACATCCCGAAGACTGAACACACACTTGCATCATTTGCGAAGAAAAAGAGTAGGCAAGCCATCTGCATTTAATTTTTTGTAAAAAATAATAATTCCTGTCAGGAATTTTTCTTAAAAAAGGTCCCACCCGAACAGTTCGTCATTCTAATTCCCATCTAAAATAGCCTTTGTGACTAAAATAAATCGGCCATAATATTTTTGTGGAATAGAAATGCTCAAAAAAAAGATATTCTCTCATGGCTAACTACCAGCAAGTTCGTAAAGAGGGGAGCTTATATTCAGGGAAGCTTATATTCATGAGCTCGCCTTGACTGACAGCTCTTTCAAACGCCTGTGTCAAGAAACTTGGACGCAGTGTGCAGTGTTGCAATAAAATCCTTTTATGAAAATTTGGTGATACACAAAGCAACTCAAACATTGAAATTGCATCAATAATATACATTTTGTTATACAACTCCCATTTGGCATGTCTCTTGTGATGCGGTTCACAGTGACTGTTGTCAGAACACCTGCGTCAGAGATTTGAATGACCCTTACCCTCCTTTTGTTCCATGCTGGTTGAAGACCTAGCTAGCCAATAACTAGCAAACACCAGACACAGATGAAAGGGGAAACAAATGTGACCCATTACAGGAAACTAGGCATATGTCACAGGACACTACTTCACAGGAGTGCCGTTTGAAGGTAAACATATTTTTTTAATCAAAATGCATTTATTTTGGCAGAAATGTCTTCTCGAACATGTGAACTTTCATGTGCCTTAAACTGTTATGCCATCTGTCAATGCAAATAAAATTGTTAAATTACAAGCCTAGTTGGTTTAGCCACAGAAAAAGTCAGCAACCGTCCCGCTAGCCATGATTGGCTGAGATAATGAGGGCTGGCCATGCCGAGAGATGAGTTTGGATTGGTCCCCCATATAGTACGCATCTGTCTCTTTGAGCTGGTCAGTATGTCTAGGTAATCTTCTCTAACGCGGCTTTTTAAAAAATATATGGCTTAGTAAAACTGCATAAGCCTAACATGCCGAACCAAACCGGACGCGCACCTGCATGCGCCATCGCACGCATGTTGATTTTGTACTCCCACACCAGACATGATCAGGAAGTTAAAATATCAAAACAAACCTCTGAACCAATTATATTAATTTGGGGACAGGTCAGAAAGCATTAAACATGTATAGCAATTCAACTAGCTAGCTTACTGTTGCTAGCTAATTTGTCCCGGGATATAAACATTGGGTTGTTATTTTACCTGAAATGCACAAGGTCCTCTACCCCGACAATTAATCCACGCGAGCGGTGTGGTCAGCATGTTATGTCAAGTTAAAGTGTACTGTTGGCTAGCTAACATTCTGTGTATGCACTTTCTGGAGGAACGCGTTTTGAAATCAGTGGAATTCGAGGATGATAGTTAAGGAGTTGGGGGAGAAACCCTGTCTCCGGATTACATCTTCAAACTAAGGGCAACCATGGCATCTGACAGGAGACGCGGCCATCGATGATGTGTACGGGTAAGATAGTCTAGCTAGCTACATTTTCAGATATTACACGTTTCTAATTTTGAGAGAAAGTGGTTTCATTTCAAGTTAAAGTGTACGGTTAGCTAGCTAACGTTAGCTGGCTGGCTCGCTAGCTAACGTTACGTGTATGATCTTATTATTTGTATCTCAGACCCATTTGCTTGACTAGTTATAGCCTAATGTTAGCTAGCTAACATTGAACCTGGTTGGTTAGCTAGCTACCTGCAGATTCATGCAGGGTAGTAACATCAGGAGTTGGGATTATGGTTCATTGTAGTGATGCACCGGTATGACATTTTTGGCCAATACCAATATCCGATCTTTTCCTTGCCAAAAGAAAACGCATACCAAAATTTTGTGCGGCCTTCTAAGCATTCTAGTCAAGTTAAATAATTAACACACACACACACTGACACAGCAATCTAAGGCAATGCATCTCAGTGCAAGAGGCACCACTAAAGTCCCTGGTTCGAATCCAGGCTGTATCACATCCGGCTGTGATTTTGAGTCCCATAGGGCGGCGCATAATTGACCCAGCGTCGTCCGGGTTTGGCCGTCATTGTAAATAAGAATTTGTTCTTAACTGACATGCCTAGTTAAATAAAAGGTCACACACACAGAGCAAAAAGTTATTTTGTTGGCATTTACATATGTCCCCATTACCAGTAAAACATAATCAAAACATATTTCTTTCACTCACCGTTTCATTGTTAATTTCAGTCGTTTCATTCCCAACCAGGATTTCTCATACTACGGAACGCTGTTTGGGTCTGTGCGTGTCAAATAACACTATCTGAGGTGTGAAATAAGCTTGTTGACCAATCAGGACTTGAATATGACTGCACGTCACATAACAATTTAACTTGTTCATTAATTTTTATGTAGTTACTACACTAATCACTCGTATTTCATGACACACCGATTCATATGCTATGATGCTGGTAAAGTTGTCTCGCGCACCTAGTGCTGGTCATAAAAAAAAGCTAGCTAGCTCATGGATGCTCTTCCCCAAAAATGACAATCTGTTTCAGGAGCTATAGTTCGCTAGCTAACTATATAGCTAGGTGTCATCATCTAAAATAACACTAATTTATGAGAGTTCTTATTTGAGTAGACTGATACCCCATTTCATTGCTTCACATTCCAACCTTGTTTAACATTGTCTAGTCTAAATATGGCAGGATTCTACCAATTGTAACCTTCTGCATCACTCAAAGATGTACTTTTAGTCAAACCGCAAATTCCACGGTTGTGCCTAATCCTTATTGTGGCTAGCTTCACAACACATAACCCTGTCCGGTCGAGCCTCACTAGCCAGATGAAGTCAGCTGGCTGCTTATAACGTTAGCTTTGGGCAACAGTAGCTGGCTAGCTATTTATTTTCATGAACTGAAGTTCAATTTCAATAGGCAAACAACAAGTGGCTACCTAGCTAATACTTACTCATAAGGATTCCTAAATCATTGCTAAGAGTAACGAAAATGACTGCAGTTTATTCTGGTAATTTTTTTTCAGGCTGGTTGTATTGGTGCTAGCTAGGTACCAAGCTAAAGCTAGCTACCCCAGAAGTTGCGGGCGAACAAATAATGCTTTATTACCAATGCGGTATTGTAAAAACATTGTTTGTGGCCAGTTTTTGCTTGTTTGCAGACTTTTTGTACAGCTTTGACAGTGCTACTGATAGTAGTGGTGGCGCTTGGCTTGCACATGCAAATTCAGAAAACACTACATTCTATAATGTTATTTGACGTGTCAAATTAAAAGCTTACATAACGCGTCAAATACTGTTATTTGACGTGTATCTTTAATGACACACAAAGACCCAAAACGGCGTTCCATAGTATGTCGTGAAGCTAATAGCAGTGACGCTATTACTGTACAACTCTGGTAGGGCAACATCTGAAAAATAGCTCACTTGGTAGTGTGTTCTGGGGCTCGACCAGTTGGCGAAAGCCAACATCACCCACGACAGAGAACGGTTGATTGTCAAGGGCAATGAATTCCATTATCTTGGCTTTATTGGATTTCACCTTTGAGTTGTCTTGCTGACATTTTCTTACTCTTTCAAATGACTGCTCGAACCACACAGCAGACATTGTGGACTAGGTTAGGAATGCTGTGTTGCACCTGAAGCGCAACATTTTACGTGGCGTCATTACGTCATGTAAAACATTACATAGGTAAGCACGTCAACTTTGACATCGGTTTTGCACGTTGGCGTTAAACTAGACATACCGATGTTGGCATTTTTTAGCTAATATCATCCGATTCCGATATGTTCACTGATATATCGTCCATCCATATTTCATTGTTTACCTAGCTTGCTAGCTAGCTACATGTCTTAACAAAAGACTCAGCCGAGTGTGCCAGAGCTCAGAATAACTGATGAATTTAAGAACGCTCAACACCCGTTGAATATGGCCGGTGTCAGAAAAAAAAATCTTAATTCAATTGTTGCCAGCAGCACAGTTAGTCACCAATGCTCTGGATAACCTGCTCTGCTAGGGTGAGTAAAATGGTCCGAGTGGGGTGTTCTCTCATTATGTGTCTTGAAGTTGCTAGCAAGCTAGCCAATGTTAGCCATATAGCTTGGGTGCTTGACTGCTGTTGTGAGGTCAGAACGCTCGAATCAACCCTACTACTCGGCCAGAGTGTCCAGTGTGTGCTTGAATGCTCCGGGAGCATAACGCTTAGAATTTACGAACTGACAATCTGATAGCACAATTGCTGTCACCAATGCTCTGGATAACATAAGAGCCTAACCAGCTCTACTAGGGCGAGTAATGTTCAGTGAGCTGTTCTCTCATTTGTGTCTGGAAGTAGCTATTAAGTTAGCTTGGGTGCCTGAATATTTTTTTATTATTACGAAGAAAACAAATGTACAAACAAGAGTACATAAACCTAACAGACAGGGGTATTACATACATGGCTTTTTGTTTTTACCCTAACGGATAGAATTGAAATATTTATTTTGAAACAATGTGAAGAGGGGTTTGTTCTCCGCCCACTTCCTTTTTACAGATAAAGAATCTGCCATGAAAAATCACAATTAAAGTTAAATCAGGGTCCATATAATTTGGATCAAAACAAAACTATATCAAAGTCTTTCAAGTTAACATTAGTAGTAGTTTATTTTAAAATAAAAACTAAAACACTCCAAAATATTCTCACATAAGATTAGTCCCAAAATTAAATGGCCAAGTGTCTGGGTCACAACCACAAAATACACATTATCAATACCTATTTTGAATCTGTGTATAATAAAGTTCTCTACAGGGGTGCTTGACTGCTGTTAGTACAGAACGCTCGGATCAACCCTTAAAGAGATGGGTGGGGCTAAAGCTTAAGAGGGTGTGAACGATGCAGACAAAGAGGGGCTCTCCAGTAGTCCAGTATACTGAAGTATAATGACAAGCATTTCATAAGTGTCAAAGGCTTTTATTGACAATTACATGACGTTGATGCAGAGTCAATATTTGCAGCGTTGCCCCTTCTTTTTCAAGATCTCTGAAATCCGCCCTGGCATGCTGTCAATTAACTTCTGGGACACATCCTGACTGATGGCAGCCCATTCTTGCATAATCAATGCTTGGCGTTTGTCAGAATTTGAGGGGTTTTGTTTGTTCACCCGCCTCTTGAGGATTGACCACAAGTTCTCAATGGGATTAAGGTCTTTCCTGGCCATGGACCCAAAATATTGATGTTTTGTTCCCCGAGCCACTAAGTTATCACTTTTGCCTATGGCAAGGTTCTCCATCATGCTGGAAAAGGCATTGTTCGTCACCAAACTGTTCCTGGATGGTTGGGAGAAGTTGCTCTCGGAGGATGTGTTGGTACCATTCTTTATTCATGGCTGTGTTCTTAGGCAAAATTGTGAGTGAGCCCACTCCCTTGGCTCAGAAGCAACCCCACACATGAATGGTCTCAGGATGCTTTACTGTTGGCATGACACAGGACTGATGGTAGCGCTCACCTTGTCTTCTCCGGACAAGCTTTTTTCCGTACGCCCCAAACAATCGCAAAGGGGATTCATCAGAGAAAATTACTTTACCCCAGTCCTCAGCAGTCCAATCTCTGTACCTTTTGCAGAATATCAGTCTGTCCCTGATGTTTTTCCTGGAGAGAAGTGGCTTCTTTGCTGCCCTTCTTGACAGCAGGCCATCCTCCAAAAGTCTTCGCCTCACTGTGCGTGCAGATGCACTCACACCTGCCTGCTGCCATTCCTGAGCAAGCTCTGTACTGGTGGTGCCCCGATCCCTCAGCTGAATCAACTTTAGGAGACGGTCCTGGCGCTTGCTGGACTTTCTTGGGCGCCCTGAAGCGTTCTTCACAACAATTCAACCGCTCTCCTTGAAGTTCTTGATGATCCGATAAATGGTTGATTTAGGTGCAATCTTACTGGCAGCAATATCCTTGCCTGTAAAGCCCTTTTTGTGTAAAGCGATGATGACGGCACGTGTTTCCTTCCAGGTAACCATGGATGACAGAGGAAGAACAATGATTCCAAGCACCACCCTCTTTTTGAAGCTTCCAGTCTGTTACTCGAACTCAAATCAGCATGACAGAGTGATCTCCAGCCTTGTCCTCGTCAACACTCACACCTGTGTTAACGAGAGAATCACTGACATGTCAGCTGCTCCTTTTGTGGCAGGGCTGAAATGCAGTGGAAATGTTTTTTGGGGGGATTCAGTTCATTTGCATGGTAAAGAGGGACTTTGCAATTAATTGCAATTCATCTGATCACTCTTCATAACATTCTGGAGTATATGCAAATTGCCATCATACAAACTGAGGCAGCAGACTTTGTGAAAATGTATATTTGTGTCATTCTCAAAACGTTTGGCCACGACTGTAGTAACAAAACAATCAAAGGCCATTTACTCAAAGGGGGTTTAAAAGTTTATCAACTTTCAAAGCAAAATTACTTTCCCATTGTTTCTCAACTGTAGTGTATCCAATGTAAAAAACACCATATCAAATTTTGCTACATGAGCCGGTCGGTCACATAACTATCCTTGCTATGAATAGTGTAAACTTGTAATTATATTTACTGACAACCTACAGTCAAATTCTGACACCAGTAGAGTAGCTATCAAGCTATATAAACCATGCCACTCTGCAAACACGCCGCCTTCTCCGATGTTGGTTACAAGGCATTACTTATTTAAATTAGGTAGGAGAATATCATGTTACCATTGGTGTATCAAATGAGAGTTTGGGTGATGTTAAAGGTTCACACCCCTAACTCACACATTACACACACATTCAGTTAATATGATTTCAATTTCCTCCTAAGAGCCACTTCCATCTCTCTGTGCCACTCGTGTACGCCCTGATTGGAGAGAGAGGCTAGTGAAAGATAAGAACCAATCACACAGATGGAGACAGCTGGGCAGCAGCATACTGTATCAGTCTTCTACCAATTAAATCCCTCATACCAATTGAGTCCTCATATTCAGGGAATTCGATTCATACATTGAGATATTCCAGTTGTATACAATACAGTGCATTCGGATCAAATTCAGAACCCTTTCCTTTTTCTACATTTTGTTACGTTAAAGCCTTATTCTAAAATCGATTAACCTGTTATGGCTGCACGCTGAATATTGAAAAAACTGGAAAATGTGTGCACATTTTCAAACGGCCTCCTAAGAAACTTTTTATTTTCCAATATGCATATATTTACTACTGTTGGATAGATAACAGTCTGTAGTTTCTAAAAAGGTTTGAATTGTTTCTCTAAGTCGAACAGAAATATTTTTACAGCCATTTTCCCAGCCGAATTGAGTTTCCCAAAATGCGATGTGTCTCTTTAAGACCTTCTCTATAAAAGGCCATTTGACTTGGGACCATATAAACACGTCAGAGGCGTTCGTCAGACTGTAATGCGGAAGTGAGAATTGAAAGGAGTCGAATATCTCGTCCCTGGACTGAATAACACAACTTCTTGTGAGACCTGCGCAGTTAAAATAAAAATCCGGGCGCGAAGGATAATTTGATCTCGGCTTCTGGAACAAGGTAGATAACGTTGAATATGATGCCTGACTACGATATTATTTGCTACATGTCACAAAATCATCCTAAAGTATGTTTTTTCAATATACTTTAATTATATTATTGCAATTTATTCTGGACTTTAGATGTGAAACGACGGAAGAATTTTTTGAAGAAACGCTTTCTGGCGCAGCAATGCTACCGTGCTAGCTAACCAAAGAGGGAAATCATTCGTTCTGGAACCCAACTAAAGACTCTACTGGACATTGGACCCCGTTACAACATTCTGATGGAGTACCAAGAAAGATAAGACCCAATTTGGGATGCTTTTTCATATATATGTCGAACTGTTGAATGCTAACTCTGCTAACTATGCTAGGCTAGCGCTTGACTAGAATCAATGCTGCCTTATGCTAGCTTATGATGTTAGCTAATATAACGATATATTGTGTTTTCGCTGTAAAACACTTCAAAAATCGGAAATGTTGTCTGTATTCACAAGATATCTGTCTTTCATTAGTTATCCACCATATGTTTTTCTGAAATGTTTTATGAGGTGTAATTAGTAGCCGACGTTGGTGTATGTATTTTCTCTGGCTACTCCCGGCTGGATTCAGACTGTAGCTATGTATTAGCATTTTTGGGTAGCATCAATGTAAAACTGATTTATAGCTAAAATATGCACTTTTTATGAACAAAACATAGATTTATTGTGTAACATGTTATATGACTGTCATCTGAGGTCGTTTTTTCTGGGCTCTTTAGGTTGGTTTTAGTTTATTTCGGTTGGTTGTGCATGCTACTTCAATCATAATTCATACTTCATAATCATAATTCATACGTGTCTGTCCACTTTTGTATTTGGTGGTGAGCTAACATAAATATATGTGGTGTTTTCTCTGTAAAACATTTAAAAAATCGGACATGTTGGCTGGATTGACAAGATGTTTATCTTTCAAATGCTGTATTGGACTTGTTAATGTGTAAAAGTTAAATATTTTTAAAAAATAGATTTTGAATTTCGCGCTCTGCAGGGGTGTCATTTTCGGTCCGAGGTCGGGCTTGCACCCCAAACAGGTTAAATGAAAACATTTCCTTAATCTACACACAATACCCCATAATGACAAGCGAAAAAAGGTTGGAAATGTTTTTTTTATATAATACCTTATTTACAGAAGTATTCAGATCCTTTGCTATGAGACTCAAAATTGAGCTCAGGTGCATCCTGTTTCCATTGATAATCCTTGAGATGTTTCTACAACTTAGAGTCCACCTGTGGTAAATTCAATTGATTGGGCATGATTTGGAAAGGCACACACCTGTCTATATAAGGTCCCACAGTTAGCAGTGCATGTCAGAGCAAAAACCAAGCCATGAGGTCAAAGGACTTTGCCGTAGAGCTCCAAGACAGGATTGTGTCGAGGCCCAGATCTGGGGAGAGGTACCAAAACAATTCTGCAGCATTGAAGGTCCCCAAGAACACAGTGGCCTCCATCGTTCTTAAATGGAAGAAGTTTGGAACCACCAAGACGCTTCCTAAGCTGGCCACCCGGCCAAATTAAGCATTCAAGAGAGAAGGGCCTTGATCAGGGAGGTGACCAAGAACCTGATGGTCACTGACAGAGCTCCAGAGTTCCTCTGTGGACATGGGAGAACCTTCCATCGCTGCAGCACTCCACCATTCAGGCCTTTATGGTAGAGTGGCCAGACGGAAGACACATCTCAGTAAAAGGCACATGACAGCCCTCTTAGAGTTTTCCAAAAGGCACCTAAAGGTCTCTCGGACCATGATAAACAAGATTCTCTGGTTTGATGAATTCAAGATTGAACTCGTTGGACTGAATGCCAAGCGTCACGTCTGGAGGAAACCTGGCATCATCACTATGGTGAAGCATGGTGGTGGCAGCATCATGCTGTGGGGATGTTTTTAGCGTCAGGGACTGCGAGACTAGTCAGGATGGAGGGAAAGATGAACGGAGCAAAGTAAAGAGATCCTTGATGAAAACCTACTCCAGAGCGCTCAGGACATCAGACTGGGGCGAAGGTTCACCTTCCAACAGGACAACGACCCTAAGCACACAGCCAAGACAACGCAGGAGTGGCTTCGGGACAAGTCTCTGAATGTCCTTGAGTAGCCCACTAGAGCCCGGACTTGAACCCGAACGAACACCTCTGGAGAGAGCTGAAAATAGTTGTGCAGAGATGCTCCCCATCCAACATGACAGAGCTTTAGAGGATCTGCAGAGAAGAATGGGAGAAACTCCCCAAATACAGTTGTGCTACGCTTGTAGGATCATACCCAAGAAGACAAGGCTGTAATCGCTGCCAAAGGTGCTTCAACAAAGTACTGAGTAAAGTACTTGAGTATGTGATATTTCAGTTTGCTAAAAAAAAAAAAAAAAAACTTTTTGCTTTGTCATTATTGGGTAATGTGTGTAAAAACTATTTTATAAATTTTAGAAAAAGGCTGTAACATAGCAAAATATGGAATACTTTCCAAATGCACTGTAATTCCTACTGATGTCTTCACCTTTGAACAGGATTAATCTAATCAGAAACAATTAGCATATGCATAACGTTTCAAACATCTTCCCGGCATTGCTACATCACCCTTGATGAGCCTGGGCTCTTCCATAGAAAATGAATTGTCAATGCTGAACCTATTTATAAAACCTATTCCCTGGCAGTTTAAAGTGTCTCTCTTAAGCTCTCGGTGTGACTCAGAAGTTCATTATGAATACAACCGCTGTACTTGTCAAAGTGGAGTTCTCAGCGCTATCCTGCCGAGCTGCAACGCCCCTCTCTCCCAGAATAAACCCTGAGAGACGTTCTCTGAGCCTTGTTTCTCAGTCTCTCTCTCCACAACAACTGGGCTTTACAATGAGGGCTGCTGCCAGTTCCTGCCAGGCCTCTTCACAGAGGGAGGGAGAGATGAAGAGAGAGAGCGGGAAAGAGAAAAAGCATAGAAAGACATAGCATATGGTAGAGCCAGCAAGAGCAAGACAGTTGGAGAGATGTAGAGCGCGCGAGAGAGAGACGGCGGGAGGGAGAAAGCTGTTCCGTAAATGCTGCTCCTCAGGGGAATAAGAGGTGGCAGGCTGACTGATTGAGCGAAGCCACATCTACAGTAGTTGGCATTTGGCTGCATACTCGTCCCGCACACTAAAAACAATCATGACACACCACTTACAATAATACCCTGGTAGAAATGGCACTGAAGCGGATGGGAAACCTCGGATCATTTGTAAAGGTGCGACAATTAAGTGAATAAGTGAATAGCAGGCTTCAACAATACAGCACGATTGCTCCTTGAATAAATGGAACATGTGATGCTCCATGGCTTGATTGTAAGTAGCAGCATTCAAGCAGATGGCAAAACTAAGATAAGTATAACTGTTGTCTACCCATTAACCTCAGAGCTGGAACGTTGGCGAGGACACGCATGCAGTAAAGTGGGTCAGTTGAAATATTGATGCAGAGATTCTAAGGCAGGATCTGGCATTAAATTAACTCTAATTAGACTAAAATTAATAGCGCCGGGCGCATATTTTCCCAGTCCCCAAGCTGCCATTACTCTTCATCTGACAGGCGCTGACGTGGCTCTCAGATGTCTACGGATCCACTGACAGCTGCATCGTTCACACTCCCCGAGAGACGGCATGCACAAAAACACAGCCGTGTACAGACTCAATGTTACAGTGCTGCTTACATGATACCTATACAGTCTAGTAGGAGATAAAACCCTGATGCATATTCTAATGAGGGTCAGGCCAACTCTCTCCCACAGACATCAGGGATGTGATTGGGGGGGGTAGTGTAAGGGGGTTCCCCCATCTGGATGCTGAAGCACTTTTTAAACCCCTGAAACAGAAATGTCATGCAATCTTCTAGCATGAAATATCATGAATTGTGGAGCATGAACCATGACAAGACATTTAGAAGAAATTGACAGGAAGAGAGAAACAGGACAGCACTACTTCCTAAATCTTTGGGAGAGGAGAGTCCAACAGGGCTTGACTGAAGGGATGGAAAATTAGGCCTATGGGTTTATCAACAAAGATTTCGAATTCACTAAATTACTACCATGGTTTTTAGTCCCCAGGGATTGACAGTTTGATAAAGAAAAGCTAAATAAATGCTTTCTAAAGTTACAACCAGAAAGGACCTGGGAAGTGACATCTTTCCAACATGTCTTGAATGCACTTTCATACACAGAACATCAACAGTAGGCGCTCACCCGCTCATCGCTACTGTAGTCTGAGTACCAGTCTTTTTAGCTACCATTCCACTCCTTGTTTCCTCAGTTCAGGCGATCGATGGTAGGTGAACTGTTCTTCCGATTAATATTCACACAGAGTACACAAACAGAGAAAGAAACCAATATATTTGACTCACCTGAGTTAGCCATCTGTTGACATTCACCTCACTGGTTGAAATGTGGTTAGCTAGCCTACGCATCAGCAGGTGATGATAAGACCACCCGACGCCAAAGATTTTTTTTCGTCTTTATGTCAATCAATCAAGCAAGCGCCCGCCGCTCGGCCAACTCGTGCACCAGCTCAGATCTAACATTTCTTACTATGTGAAACAGGAGGAGTTGGCTGTGAAAAATCAGTTTGCTTCTTGGGGGGAAAAAATGGGGGGGGGGGGGGGGGACTTCAAGAACACCAGACAACGCAATAGAAAGCTCAAGCTACGCTGCATCCATCCCCTCTCCCTCCGATCTGCATGGATCCCGACTTTAGGTAGGCAATCCGGAATTTAGGATTCATCCGGAAGAATCACATCCCTGAGACATGCAGTTAAACAAGCACAGACTCGACCGAGAGAGAGGAAATAGAGAGAGAGAAGAATGGAGCGAGAATTAGACTGTTGGGACCCTGTTAGAAACACAAGGCTGTCTGTATCTGGTAGAGTGAGATGGATGATGTCTGTTGTGTACTGTGGGTCTGAGTGGAGCTGGTTAGTGTGGAGGATTGATGGTGGTGTGATGCCTGCCGTCTCCATCTCACAGTGTGGGGTTGGACGGACACCTCTGCTGCCCAGGGTCCAGGAGTAATGGGCATCACCGCATGTCACTCCATCTCTCCATCTGTTGCACCGTACCGGCCTTGGGACACCTTGGCATCAGACACACTGTCTGCACTACCCGCAGCACACACACATACAGAGAAAGAGCGAGAGAGAGACCCTCACACCCCCAGTGTTCCGCACACCCTTTACTCACTGCACCGGTCCCTCTGTTCTGTCTGCCGTCTCCACAGTCCACTCAGATCCAACCTTCCACATCAACACAAAACAGCATCCCTCCCAATACTCACTTGCACACACACCTTCGCACTTAGACACACAAGTCAAACACACGCGTATGGCTGACCATGCTGCTCCTCTCGGCTCACAAATTACCTCATCCACCCTCTGAGCTCTGCCTCTCTGACCGATGGCTCATCTTTCAAGCTTGGTGGAGGAGAATGGATGGCCACAATTACCACTAAACAACCTTGAGATCCTCACATGATCCTGAGCACTACCGTGAAAGGGGAAGAGGGAAAGAAAGAGAGAGACTGCATAGAAGAAAACACAGGGAGGATGGAGAGAGAGACAGGGTGGGAGAGACTGCATAGAAGAAAACACAGGCAGGATGGAGAGAGAGACAGGGTGGGAGAGACTGCATAGAAGAAAACACAGGGAGGATGGAGAGAGAGACAGGGTGGGAGAGACTGCATAGAAGAAAACACAGGGAGGATGGAGAGAGAGACAGGGTGGGAGAGACTGCATAGAAGAAAACACAGGCAGGATGGAGAGAGAGACAGGGTGGGAGAGACTGCATAGAAGAAAACACAGGCAGGATGGAGAGCGAGACAGGGTGGGAGAGACTGCATAGAAGAAAACACAGGCAGGATGGAGAGAGAGACAGGGTGGGAGAGATTGCATAGAAGAAAACACAGGCAGGATGGAGAGAGAGACAAGGTGGGAGAGACTGCATAGAAGAAAACACAGGGAGGATGGAGAGAGACAAGGTGGGAGAGACTGCATAGAAGAAAACACAGGGAGGATGGAGAGAGAGACTGCATAGAAGAAAACACAGGGAGGATGGAGAGATGGGGATAATTCCCCTTGCTAGGGGGAAATGCAGGTTTTAACTAATTAAACAACAAAGAATATGATCTACATGATCAATCTGTGTGTAAAATAAAAGGTGGTTAATGTGAACCTAACTCGCATCTAAAAAATTTAAAGAAAGCAATCCAATGTTATTTGTTGCCTAGACTTTACTGCAAATGACACTCAAGGTCTTGAGAAAAAAACAATACACTAACATTGCAGTTAGCCATGATAGCCTTTATAATAGATTACTTGTGACCACACACACACACACATCTAAATATTGCACTTGGGGAAAAAAACATCTTAAAGTAGAAATAGAACGAAACAAAAACAGGCCTTTATTTTTGCTCAAAATATTTGGCCACTATAGTAGACATCGATCCAGTGCACAAGGCTACATTTGTGCAAAAATAACATTCACCGAGTAAATAATTTAACAATCCCCCCTCACTCACACACAAGTGTTACTGTCAAGTTCAACACAAACGCAATATCTTTGGGCTACACTGCACGTTATTACATTGTACACGTTCTGCCTGTGGATATCTGTTCTACAATGTGCCAGCAGAGCATAATACCCTTTGCTAGCATAATTGATCTCTTTCAGGCAGAGTACACCTGGCATACCCCTTTTTATCCACTGTATTGAAGAAGTGAGAAAGAGGGAAAGTGTGTGGTGTTCCTTTCACCTCTAGTGGCATCCAGCTTAAGCCAGGCCCAGCTACACTTGATCCCTGAATCCACTTGTTTAACAAGCAACGCCTCATTTTCACCTAATTCTCTAATTGTGAAAATTAACCACCTACTGGAGGGAAAACATTAGTTCACAGATAGTAGTTAATTCGTTAGCTTTGCCAGGGTCCAGTAAGCAACGAAAGCGTTACAACTTGAGAAACGGCAAGGGGTCGTATACCAGTTCATACTACAGCGAATTGGTTAGGTTACTAATGTTAGCTCATCTGATGTTGTTGTCTGACTATTAACCAGTTCATTTTCATCCTCTAAACTAAATTATTTGATCAGTTAAGTTGACTGGTGTTGCTCAACATTTCTCTGACTAGCTAACGGAGAATTCGATCCAAACTAACATTACTTAAAAATGCTAACAATAGTTGTTCCACCACACTTTCTCCCTCATCTCAAACTTTCCAAATGCCAGTTGTTTTTCCCATTACAGCTCATGAAATACGCTTCCTCACCCCCAATTTCCGCGGTCAGGCTTCTCACCTACCTCTTCGTTATCGTTGAGGGGACGCGCTGCTGTAACTGTCAAACTGCCATTCTACTCTCTGCTGTCTTTCCAGAGCGCGCGCTGATCATGTAACTAGCAAATTGGTTGTCTCTTCAGTCGCTTGCTGCGCTGCATTCTGTTATGTGAACGATTGGCTGAGTCTTGGATACAGCCAGTATTGCGCCAAACGCGCATCACTGGTTCACTTAGAGCCAGTAGTGATCCAAAGCCCCTCCCCTGCCAAAACCGTTTTTCATCTGATCTACACGAATCACGTAGTTCACCCATTTTGGATTAAAAACAGCAAAAATATCCAAAAGGTGACTAGTTTGCGTCCCTGTATATTTCCTTGTGTGCGACTTGAGACGTTTCCCCTATCCAGTTGTTCCATTCTGTGTGTAACCTGGCAAAATAAAGGAAACAGCAACATAAAGTATCTTATTAGGGTGTTGGTTCACCATGAGCCACCAGAACAACTTCAATGCGCCTTGGCATAGATTCTACAAGTTTCTGGAACTTCCTGTGTGGAAGTACATGCTTTCAATATCCCTCATTTACTCAAGTGTTTCCTTTGGCAGTTACATGTAGAATGGACAGAGGTTTCTCTCGAGTCGCTAAAAAAGGAATATAATGTAGCAGATAAAGTTCAAGATTCACACAATTTCATGTGTACAACTTATAAAGACCTGCATCACTATACTGAGAGCTTTTCCATTTTTAAAATGACCTATTTGGGTGTTTTTGGAGCCGTTGTTCATGTTTTTTCAGAGCCCCTGTACCGCACAACCAGGATGAGAAAGTGACTAGCTGTTTTGGGGTAAGTTTATCACAAAACAAGTGAAATCACAAAAAAGGTGTCTGAATCCTTCTATAACATGCCATTTACGTAGTTTTTGTTGTTGATTTGGTTGTAATAAGAAAACGTATCCTTTAACTGTTGAATCAGAATGACAATTTATTTACTGAATTGTCCCAATTGAAATTAACTTGAACCCAGCCCTGGCTCCTTACGAGAAACAGCCTAGAGAGAAACCTCTGGTGCTGGTACTGGTAGGGCCCAGGCTGCTAGGCCTCACTCTGTGATAAGATCAGTACAGATCTGGGATGGGTGCAGTGTTGGAGCTGTCTCTACTAATCAGGTTAGCCATGCAATAAATGAACTGCACGGACGGGAGGGAGAGGAGAATCAAATCAGCGTTGCTTTTCCTCCTTCATTCTGTCACACACAAACACCTCAGCTCAGGGAGCAGGCCCTGACAGCACACCTGAAGCACCGTGTCAGCAGCCTGGGGAGGCAGAATACATGAGACTGCAGGTCAGGCCGTCACACCAAGGAGAGACACACACACACACACCAGGGAGGGGGAAAGAGAGACACACACACACGAGGGAGGGTGTGTCGCTCCCTGGTGTGTGTGTTTCTTTCCCCTTCCCTGGTGTGTGTCTACCTGGTGTGGGAGGGAGAGAGACACACACACCAGGGAGGGAAGGAGGGAGGGGGGAGGGAGAGAGAAAGACACACCAGAGAGACACCCCCCCCCCCCCCCCCCCCCCTCCAGGGAGGGACACACACACAATGCAGTATAGACAGTATGGGACCTGTCTGTCAGTAGTATGCCTGCCACTCACTCCTGACAGAGATAGGGTCTGCTATGGCAGGTACAAAGCTACAGATGCATCAGTGCTGCTCTAGTCACAACTCAGGAAGAGGAGACACTGATCTGAGTTTTCATCAAAACACTGAAAGGTGCTTTTCTCTCAATGCTGACGAAATACTCAAGGATCCATCTGCTGTACTGTATGACTGAGTAGATGAGTGGTGAATACATTACTGTAGGCAGTAGTGGCAAACAAGTAAGGGGGAGGCTTAATGAGTGTATGTGCATGTTTGACTGAGCGTGCTTGTTTGTGGGCCAGTGTAAACATGTCATCCTATTGGAGATAATGGATGTGAGATGTTTGGCTTTGATTGTTTCTCCGAACTGAGATCATGGGTGTGAGATGAACACGTAGAGGTTTGTTTGCGGATGTGGTAAATGTGATGTGCCGAGCGCGCACTAGTAGTCTGAAAAGCCAGGAGGAGCGTGCAGCAGCTTGTCAGGACCAATGTGCTTCTCCTCCCTTCACTGTGTGCTGAGTACCTTCCCCCTCCAATCCTTTCCTCTATCCTGGTCTTGTCTCGTGCTTCTTCCATCCCCCTCTCCCCTCATGTGCGTGTCTGTCTCAGGAAGGGGCCAGGTTCAGACGTCTTTCCTGACAGCTACCTGATGTGAGCACCAGTGTACGGCGCCACAGACGAACAAACCCACAGATATAACACCCAGGGGCACAAACGGAGTCTGCTCACTGCCTTTCTACATCTACAGAAAGGGGAAAGAGAGGGAGTTGGTGGAGTTGTAATTTCCCCGTCTCTCTCTCTCTCCATATCCCCCTTTGGGCCTCTTCACTCGGCTGCCTTCTATTCTCTTCCGTTTCCCCACGTATTTTTCTCGTTCTCGTCGGTTCATTACTCCTGGCTTTTTCCTGGTGGAAACAGATCCCCAGCATTCCAGCAGACAATTAACCCACATGCAGGCAGCGCCGTAACGACGGGACTCTCCACCAAGCCACACTTACTGCCTAGGGCTACGGGGGGGCACAACACAGTACACACCCTCCCTCCCTCCTCCACCCGGCATCCTACTACCACTCCCACCTCTATGTCCCCTTCCCTCCCTCATTTCAGTGGGTTTGACAACACCCACCTTCCTGAGGTTGAAAGAGTGAAAAAGAGGAAGACCACAGAAGAAAGAGAGTAGACAGGACAAAAGGAGAAAGGGGAACCAGGAGGATGAAAAGAGAGAAGGCCAGAAGGCCATACCATAGTTCCTTAAACAGCAAACAGCAAAAGCATTGTTTTATTATTTAGGAACTACAATACATAAAGAATCACTTCCTCAAATCAGAACTGAATGATGACTCTGCACTCCCTTTATAACATACCATTTAAAATCAGCAGGTTGGGACAGAATGGGCTGGTGTAGTGATGAGTGGCTGCCTGCACAGTGTTTGGTGTTTTTCGCCCCAAACTAGAGCTCAGGGCCAATGTATGAGTTGATCTCCAGGCTGTTTCACATCCGACCGTGATTAAGAGTCCCATAGGGCGGCGCATAATTGGACCAGCGATGTCCGGGTTTGGCCTGGGTAGGACTTCATTGTAAATAAGATTTTGTTCTTAACTGACTTGCCTAGTTAAATAAATGTAAGGAATTGGGCATCCTGCTACGTCAGCTTTTCAACAGCTTGTAATCAACACCACATACAGAGCCCCTGCTTCTCCCAGCTCTCCCTCCATCAACCACTCAGTAGTGTCGGAAAACCCACATAAACACCCCCCCCACACACACACACAGGATGCAGATGCATGCAAGCTCCCGCCTGATTAAACTTGAGTGGGCTTCCATTGGTAACTATGAAAATCAGCGAAGGAAAGATAGGAGAGACAAATACACCAGGGCTGTCCCCATTTAGTCAACTGGTCGATAGGCTATTTGGGCGACGGAGATTTCTTTTGTCGAGCAGTAGCAAAAAAACAAAACAATATCATGTACAAGACACACACACACCAGTGTTTGATTATTGATTAGGCCTGAGCGGACTATTCCATTGTGAAGGCTGTGGGGATGGCACAGTCAATTCATTCAAATTGTATATAGTTATATTACATAACAATGGTGCAACACTAATACATCTAATATTATTTTATAACAAATGCGCTTTCTCCCACGTTGGATAGTGGTTGCTGCCCGCAGTTGTGAAACATCAGTGTGCTGTTGAATTGACGCCTTCTCTTCGACCATGTGCTACGTGCATAATAGCAAAGTTAACCAGCATACTGGTGTTAAGAACAATTTAATTTATTTTACCTTTATTTAACTAGGCAAGTCAGTAAAGAACAAATTCATATTTTCAATGACGGCCTAGGAACAGTGGGTTAACTGCCTTGTTCAGGGGCAGAACGACAGATTTTTACCTTGTCAGCTCGGGGATTCGATCTTGCAACCTTTCAGTTACAAGTCCAATGCTCTAACCACTAGGCTACCAATGCGGCGGAGGTAGCAGCAGAATGAGGAAACGAAAAAACAGCCCTTGCGTTATTGTCTAAGAAAGGCGAGGAGAGAGGAACCCAACTTAATTAGGTCTATAATAAATAGCCTAACTGTTAAATGTGCCTGGCTTTATAAATCATCCATATACTACCAGTCAAAAGTATAGACACACCTACTCATTCAAGGGTTTTTCTTAATTATTACTATTTTCTACATTGTAGAAAAATACTGAAGACATCAAAACTATGAAATAACGCTTATGGAATCATGTGTTAAACAAATCAACATGTATTTTATATTTGAGATTCTTCAAAGTAGCCACCCTTTGCCTTGACAGCTTTGCACACACTTGACATTCTCTCAAACAGCTTCACATGGAATGCTTTACTAACAGTCTTGAAGGAGTTCCCACATATGCTAAGCACTTGTTGGCTGCTTTTCCTTCACTCTGCAGTCCAACTCATCCCAAACCATCTCAATTGGGTTGAGGTCGGGTGATTGTGGAGGACAGGTGCAGCACTCCATCACTCTCCTTGGACAAATAGCCCTTACACAGCCTGTGTTTTGGGTCATTGTCCTGTTGAAAAAGAAATTATAGTCCCACTAAGCGCAAACCAGATGGGATAGCGTATCGCTATAGAATGCTGTAGTAACCATGCTGTTTAAGTGTGCCTTGAATTCGAAATAGATCACCAGCAAAGCACCCCCACACCTCCTCCTCCATGCTTCACGGTGGGAACCACATATGCGGAGATCATCCATTCACCTACTCTGTTTCTTACAAAGACATAGCTGTAGGAACGAAAAATCTCAAATTTGGACTCATCAGACCAAAGGACAGATTTCCAATGGTCTAATGTCCATTGCTTGTGTTTCTTGGCCCAAGCAAGTCATTTCTTATTGGTGTCCTTTAGTAGTGGCTTCTTCGTAGCAATTTGACCATGAAGGCATGATTCAGTCTCCTCTGAACAGTTAACGTTGAGATGTGTCTTACCTGAACTCTCTGAAAGCATTTATTTGGGCTGCAATTTCTGAGGCTGGTAACTCTAATGAACTTATCCTCTGTAGCAGAGGTAACTCTGGGTCTTCCTTTCCTGTGGTGGTCCTCATGAGAGCCAGTTTCATCATAGAGCTTGATGGTTTTTGCGACTGCACTTGAAGAAACTTTCAAAGTTCATGAAATTTTCCGGATTGACTGAAATTCACATCTTAAGGTAATGGACTGTCGTTTCTCTTTGATTATTTGAGCTGTTCTTGCCATAATATGGACTTGGACTGTATACCAACCCTACCTTGTCACAACACAACTGATGGTTCAAACGCATTAAGGAAAGATATTCCACAAATTAACTTTTAACAAGGCACATCTGTTAATTGAAATGCACTCCAGGTGACTACCTCATGAAGCTGGTTGAGAGAATGCCAAGAGTATGCACTCACACGTGTCAAGTAAACAATTTCACAAATTCTGCATTTTTTTTTGTCCTTGCTTTGCTGAAATAAAGGCTTTATACTTTTTTCTTTCTGTTTGAACAGCCTCGCTGGTATTTTTTTTTTTTTTTAGTGTTGTTTCCACTGTTCCAAATTGTCCAAAAAAGTATATTTATAATAATTATTGTTATTATGATCATCATTATAATAAGTAATGTCATTATCATGTGTAGGCTTAGTATAGCAGCTTTGTATAACCACAATTGAGCTGTAGGCCTAAGAGCACATCCATCTTAATACCTTAACTTACTTAGGCCTATATTTCAATACAATATATAGAACAGTGCACCTCTCCTTTTTGAACTGTTTAATTCCAGGACCTATTGGGCCGGATCCGGTACCTCTCATGGCATGAAAAATAATTGTCACTCTTTGCAATGTAAAAATTCTCACAAAATTTGTCTCTTTATTAGCTAACCTAACACACCTCCCTAGGTCACCACCCTCTCGCGCTCACATTTATGCTCCGGCACCTCCTGATTTACAAATTAAGTACTGTATATAAGCTACTGTATCAATCAATCCTTCATTCATGTCATCACACAGCATTTAAAATAAAATAAAGTGAGCCTTGAGTAATTAGCTTAAAAAATAAACCATTCAATTTGAAAACTGTATTCACTAATTAATGTGACTGGTTTTTAGTCTTTGCTGTAATAAAGGCTTAGCAAAATAAACGTCACATCAGACCTCCCTGGTACGCTTATAATATATTTGGTGTTGTTTACATTGCTCCAAACGGTCAGAAAAATATTGTAATCTATACAGCACCTGTTTGGCACATATTCACACAGCGCTTGTTCCTTACCCCCCCCCATAACTAGTCAAATGTATTCCACACATCTGACTTCCCCTTTACCTCATGAGCAACAAGTTAACATTCCCCTGTTGAGTTTGTTATAACCAATTTATTGGATGTGATTATGCTATAGGTCAGGCCCTACTGGTCATGTGCATGCGATGCATACGTGTCACGTAAAGAGAGCAAGGGTTGAAGGAATGTTTTTCCTAAACAAATGAGGGATTTCGCTGTCATTATGTTGCAGATTCAGCAACACGGACAGCGCGATAAACACTGACGTTCTGTGGTGGTCGCTGCAGCAGGAAGGAGAGAGAGAATGCGGGTGCTAGTCACACAGTGACTGTCTTCTTTATTTATTTTTTAAACGGCCCGGCACAACCGACCAATTGCTGGTCGGACTCCCTCTAGTCATTTGTGTGTCTTAATTATTTAATCAAACCGTGTGCTTAAAAGCATCAGACAAGCTCAGTGAATATAGTTGATTTGATTAAAACACAGAATGTTTCTAAATATGGAAAAATAAACGTTTTAACATTTCTACCAATTGATTAGTCGAAAGAACAGAATACTCTTGGACAACCAATAACATACAGACTTAGTTACATTTCAAGTTTTAATGTCACTTGCACAAGTACAGTGAAATGCCTTTCATGCAAACTCAAAACCCAACAATGCAATAACCAATTACAATGTAATAGATTTAAAAATAATAATAATATGAAGAACACAATAAGTAAGCAAGCATTACTATATATAGGGTCAGTTTCAATACCATATTTACAATGTGCATGTATGCTGGAGTAAGATATGTATAGGGGTAAGGTGACTAGGCATCAGGATATAAGATAAACAACAGCAGCAGCTTGTATGTCAGTGGGTGAGGAGTGTGTAGAGTCAGAATAAATGTACGTGCATATTGTGTGTGTGTGTGTGTGTGTGTGTGTGTGTGTGTGTGTGTGTGTGTGTGTGTGTGTGTGTGTGTGTGTGTGTGTGTGTGTGTGTGTGTGTGTGTGTGTGTGTGTGTGTGTGTGTGTGTGTGTGTGTGTGTGTGTGTGTGTGTGTGTGCAGAGAGACAGTTAAAAAATAAAGGTCAATGAGGATACAAGTTTAACTCCGAAAGTCCATGTAGCTATTTATCAGTCTTATTCCTTGGGGATAGAAGCTGTTCAAGAGCCTGATGGTGCCAGACTAGAAGCAGAGAGAATAGTCTATGGCTTGGGTGGTTAGAGTCTTAACTATTTTCCGGTCCTTCCTACCAAACTGCCTGATATAGATGTCCTGGATGGCAGGGAGCTCGGCCCCAGTGATGTACTGGCTGTCCGCACCACCCTCTGTAGCGCAATGCGATTGAGGGTGGTGTTATTCCCATACCAGGCAGCAATGCAGCCAGTCAAAATAAACTCAACGGTACAGCTGTAGAACTTTGAGGGCCGATGCAAAACTTTTTCAACTTCCCGAGGGGGAAGAGGCTCTGTCGCACCTTCTTCACGACTGTGTGCGCGTGTTTGGACCATTTTAAGTCCTTAGTGATTTGGACACCGAGGAGCTCTTGACCTGCTCCACTGAAGCCCCGTCGATGTGGTTAGGGGCGCGCTCACCCCCCCCGTAGTCAACGATCAGCTCCTTGGTCTTACTGACGTTGAGGGAGACGCTGTTGTTCTGGCACCACACTGCCAGGTCACTGACATCCTCCCTGTAGGTTGACTCATCGTCACCGGTCGTCAGTAAAGATGGTGTTGGAGTTGTGCGTGGCCACGCAGTCGTGGGTGAACAGGGAGTACAGGAGGGGACTAAGCACACAGCCCTGTGGGGTCCTTGTGTTGAGGGTCAGCGTGGCGGAGGTGATGTTGCCTACCCTCACTACCTGGGTCCGGCCCGTCAGGAAGTTTAGGATCCAGTTGCAGAGGGAGGGGTTCAGTCCCAGGTCCCTAGCTTGGTGATGAGCTTGGAGGGGACTATGATGTTGAACGCTGAGCTGTAGTCAATGAACACCATTCTCACATAGGTATTCCTCTTATCTCGGTGGGTGAGGACAGTGTGGCGAGCAATTTAAATTGCATCATCTAGGGATCTGTTGGGGTGGTATGCTAATTGGAGTGGGTCTAGGGTGGCGGAGTTAACGTGTCCCATAACAAGCCTCTCAAAGCACTTCATGATTACAGAAGTGAGTGCTACAGGGTGGTAGTCATTGTGGCATGAAGCCTCGAGTTCTTGGGGACAGGAATGATGGTGGTCATCTTAAAACATGGGGGGAATCACAGACTGGGAGAGGTTGAAAATTACATTGAATATGCCTGCCAGCTGTTTTGTGCATGCTCTGAGTTATTAAGTGATGTGGACAGATTGGCCTCCCTCCTCTCATTTAGCCCAGTGACCGCAGCCTCCTCCCTGGCCTGCCTGCGTCTCTGCCAGCATGTCTACTGACAGCTGAGAGAGCGTCTGGCCCACGGTGACGCCCTGTACACGGCCTTGACCCTCGAGAGAGAGGAGGAGGTAGAGAGAGAAATAAAGGGAGATATGGAGGGAGGAAGAGAAAGGCTGTTTGAAGGCAGCCACCACGTTCTAGACAAGGGCATCTGCCCTGAGAGGGGTGAATCATACTTCATATCCGCGCTCTCTCTCACCCTTCCTTCCTTCTCTCTTGGTTGCTCTGAATTCTCCAGCAAAGCAATTAAATACTACTTCCTCACACACAATGACAGGGAGGGCTGGGGATGTGTATCCTGTGGTGCCTACTTATGAAGCAGGCCATAGCCCCTGCAGAGGTGGTGAAAGTGATATAAATGCGCTGTGAGGACGAGGTTACTCCTCCAGACCGCCGGCTCTGGCCCCGGCTGTCCGTTAGGCCCCATCCATCAGTGACCACTCGCCTAGCACGCTGGCTGTTAGTATTCCTCCTAGCTGCACACACAGCGATCTGGCTAATTACCCCCTGCCTGGCAGTCACTAACGCGCTCTCTAATACACACAAACACCTAATACACACACAGCCAAATGGCCACACCTGTTCACTGTTTCAAAACACACACACACGCACACTATACAGATGCTCAATGGGAGACCTAGCTCTCCTCTCTGAGGACTAGGTGTGTGCACGTCAGTCCAACACCAGTTGGCTCAGGGTTGCTTCAACCAAATCTCAAACACACCATATAAACTACTCAAATTCCCCACCTATACAATGGGGCTCCAGCTATGACATCACATCTGCAACAGCAGGCCAAATGAAGCCCCTGGGGCAATGTCAGGTTGTGCAGGCAGGCAGCAGCACGGCTCCAATCCTGAGAGACTGACGGACGGACTGTCGCTTACAGCTAGTTTGGCTTTCTCCCTCCTGTTTACCTTTCCCGTTCTCTCGGTTTCTCTCGCCGGCACTTTGGACAGCATACAGAAAATCCATTACACGGAACACACCTCCCATTTAACTCGGCCAATTAATCACGGAATGCGGGGAGATTAATTCAGCAAACATCTGCTCAGGAAGGGCAGGGGTAGAAATGTTTTGACGCAGGGAGCAATTCGTACATTCGTACAGGAGAAGAAGAGAAAACACCGGAGGGGAAGTAGTTTCATTCGGATTCTGACCCAAGCCTCCTTTAAAAAAAGAAAAAAAAGAAAATCGCACTTCATCAGCCAGAGTAGCTGAGAGACGGGTGAGTTAGAGCTGAGAGGAAGCAGAGGCAGAGCTTTAAATAACTTAGAATGAGCCGAGACACAGCCAGGCCTCAGTGAAGTAGGGGTCTGCAGGGAAACAGACCGTGTGAGTTGCGTAAGAGATGGTGAGACATGACATTTGCCATTAGCTATATTAGTATGATATCATAACACATTACATAACTGCAGACATAATACAGTGCTAATTAGCCACTTAGGCTAATTCTCAAATACCAGACTCTATAAAACTTGACACATCCTTCTTCTACCCCACCTTTAATCTTATCTATAAACCATACACCCCCAAAAGACAAAACACACTCAAACTTCAAAGTCCTAAACACTTTCACGCTCTCTCACAAACACACTCAGTTTCATTCACTCCACCCTTCACCTTCTTCCTCCCCCGGTCACAGATGTATCATCAGCTATCCCATCTGCAGCTGCAGCCCCCCCCCCCCCCCCCCCCCCACTTCATCACCCTGTGGACTGATTCCGAGAAGAGCACTATAATTTAGCAAGAGGAAGCCTCGTCCGGGCTTAGTGCTCCCCAGGTGTGAGTGATCAATGGGGATCAATGGCAGTGATGGGTGCTCAGGGCAGGCCAGGGCCCTGAGGTACTGTGATCAGGGTGCTGTCCAGGGAATGGCCAATCCCGTTAGCTAATTAGCAGTCTGGGACAGATGGACATGACCCGCCTCGCGGCTCAAGGACGACACCAGCTTAGCCCCCAGGCTTATTAGCACCCAACCATATGGATACAATAGGGAGAACAGAAGAGGGTATGGAAACAGACCGGAAGGTAGGGAGACAGTAAGACAGGAGAGAAAAAGAGCGAGTTATGTGGGTTCATGCGTGTGCACTAAACCACTGTTTATATGCCAGACAGTGTAGGTGTCAGACATTGTGTGCACACAGATTGCATGTGTGCATATATGCAGGTGTGACAATGAGCGAGTGTGTGGCTATACTGTACATCTCTAAGTCTTGCATTCTTTCTAAATGGCAATACAGCGAGTAGGCGAGTATGGAATGAAAGTGATTGTGTATGAGCATGTTTGTGAGTGTGTACACACATCTCCCTCTCGTATTGCGCCTGTCATTAGTATGCAGAGGGTAGTGGCAGGTGTGAAGCCCCCCTTATAGTGCCGAGGGCTAGAGTAAACAGGGAAGGCAGCACCCAGAGAGAGAGAGAGAGAGATGGAACGAGAGAGGGAGAAGGAGCAGGAAAAGAGATGGAAGCTGGAGGTCACCCTTCAGTCTGTGACTGAGCATGGGGATCAAAATACATTAAAATGTATAACAGCTTGTGTTACACAAATCCATTTTCAGCTCCTCAATTACCTTCTCCATCCAGCCTCCGCATCCTCACCCCACCCTGCACTCTGTCACACAAACCATGCTTACAGGGCTCTGCAGATGATAACCACTAGGATGTGATGGACCAGACTGAGAACACACACACACACAGTGGGTATCAGAAGTATTCACCCTCATATGTTTTCACATTTTGTTGCGTTACAAAGTGGAATGAAATAGATGTGAATTGTTCTTTTTTGGTCATTGACCTACACAAAATACTCCATGTCAAAGTGAAAAGAAAATGACATCTTTTAACAAATTAAATAACAAAAATAGTTGCATAAGTATTCACCCCTTTGTTTAGGCAAGTCTAAACTAGTTCAGGAGTAACATTTGACTTAACAAATCACATAACAGGCTACATGGACTCAATGGGGGCTGACATTTATGATTACCCTTTTCTCTTTCCTCCATGCAAACAACATCTAAGGTCTCTCAGTCAAGTATTGAATTTCAAGCAGATTCAACTACAAAGACCAGGGAGCTTTTGGAAAAACCCTCTTAAAAATGGCAGTGATTGTTACCCATCTACCAGACATTGAATATATCTTCAAGCATGGTCAAGTTAATAATTATCCTGTGGGTGACGTATTAAACCACCCAGACACAACAAAAATACAGTCCTCCTTCTGAACTGAGCTGCAAGATATGAAGGAAACTACTTAGCGATGTCACCAGGAGGCCATTGGTGATATTAAAACAAGTTCAATGGCTGTGATGGGAGAAAACTGAGGATGGATCAACAACAGCGTAGTGACTCCACAATAATGACCTAAATTACAGAGTAAAGAAGAAGAATCAAAAAATACATCAGGTATTCCAAAACATGCATCCTGTATGCATCAAGGCACTAAAGTAATAGTGAAGAAAAAAATGCATGGCAAAGGTATACACTTTTTGGCCTATATGCAAAGCCTTAAAGTTTGGGGCTAATCCAACACATCACTGAGTAACTGCTTTCTTTTTTTCAAGCATGGTGGTGGCTGCATCATGGTGTGGGTAGGCTTGACATCGGCAAAGACTGGGGAGTTTCTCAGGATAAAAAGAAATAGGATAGAGCTAAGCACAGACTAAATCCTAGAGGAAAACCTGGTTCAGTCTGCTTTACACCAGACACTGGGAGATGAATTCACCTTTCAGCAGGACAATAACCTACAACACAAGGCCAAATCTACACTGGAGATGCTTACCAAGAAGACCGTGAACGTTGTTAAGTGGCCAAGTTCCTGTTTTTACTTCAAATCCGCTTGAAAATGTAATGGCAAGACTTTAAAATGTCTGTCTAGCCATGAACCCCAACACCTCGACAAAGCTTGGAGATCATTGCCAAAGGTGTTTTGACTCAGGGGGTGAGTAGATTGTGTAGATCGTTGATAAAAAAATGTTTTATCCATTTGAAATCATACTTTGTAACAATAAAAATGTGAAGGAATCCAAGGGAGGTGAATAGTTATGATAGGCACTCGCTAGCACACAATCATGCGCGCATACACATAAACACACAGGTTGGCCTGCTGCTCACTGCACAGTTCACCAGAATGAATATAATTAATCCGTTTTCCTGTTGTTCTCTCCCCCTTTCCTTTACCCCTCCGATTTCATTTATTTTTCATTGGAGAATCGCTCACAGATGCATCACTGCGGGCGCTTGGGGGTGGAGGTGCTGGGTGAACATGCCTTGCCCAAACTAACAGTGAATTATAGAAGCACATTAGTACACCACCCCCGCCACAGGCAGGCAGAGAGAGAGAGAAAGGGGAAGAGCGAGCGAGCGGTGGGGGGAGGGGAGTGAGCGCCAGAACTGTCAGCCGTAGGTGGGTGGTTGAGTGGGTGGTAAAGAGGCAGAGCTCCTGGGTTTCCAGGGCCAGAGAAAGGGGCCTCTAGGCTGGGTACTGTGATCTGAACAGGTGGGAGGAGGAGACCCAGGGCAGGAGCAGCAAAATGAACCCTTACCCGGAGGATTTAAATGAATCATTCATCGTTAGGAAGTAAGGAAGAAAGAAAGGAATACAAGGAGAATAGAGAAAAAGACAGCTGGAGAGAAACCAAAGGTAACACTGAGACATGAAATGTGCGACCTTTGATTGTTACACAACAACATCGAGCAAGGGTGGGCAAGGAGAATCTTAATTTTTATTTTATTTTAACATTTATTTTTTAATGGTACAATGCAGCTGTTTTAATCTCAATATCAAATAATTTCTCTGTAAAGATTAAGTACCTTACTAGCTAGGTTTCCATCCAATTGGCGACAGAGTTTTACGCAAAAAAATTATCTGTGTAAATGAAATATGCTAATTTCCCACCAAAGATTTTCTATCAAATTGACTTGTTGTGCACTCTAGCTAAACAGCTCACAGATACAGTGCAGGTATAGCCTACATTATGAAATTACTATGGACAAAATAGCGAGATTATTTTTAAATGTCAAACGTCAGCCCATCATCAATCATGTCACCAGAATAAGACCCTCGATATTTATTGGACAGCAGCATCAAGCTCATCACCGTGCACTTTCACCACCCAGTGAAGTTCATCATAACATATTTCATCTGTAGCCTAATAAACTGCACGCTTTCCCGAGTCGTAGTGGGAGGACCACACAACATGTCATCGCGTTTATTTCCATATGATGGTTATTATAAATCAATAATAGTTTCCACCACCATTTGTCACATAATAAAATTTGACACAATAAGATCTCACTTTGTCTAGCGTACTTTGTTTTGATGACATTTGGAAAGTTGACAGGCCAGAGCCTTTGATATGCCGTTTCAGAAAAGTTCTCTTCCTGTACGCATTACATGGCAACGTAGGAATTTTGATAGCGCACAGGGCTGCGGGCCAGAAAGTTGTGGGTTCATAGACCGTGGACAAGAGTAGGGGTGGAAAGATGTCCTTTATAGAAAAAGCATTGCATGAAACTATCATTGTATTTGCAGGTTCAAGAAAAAAAGCATTTAATAAAAAATGTATCCAATTCTATGTCAGTATACATATTAGCAGAATATTTTTTAATAAAACAAAAAAGACTGAAATTACAGGCTAAGAATGGACAGAGTTATTCCCGTGTTCATCTTACCATATTTCTCCAATGCCATACCAGTGTGTCTTGTTTGAAACTGTCCCTGTTTGCAAATAATTAAATCTGAGACATCCTTAGGAATCGGAGCATGGTACTATCAAGAGTTAGGCCCACCTTTCCACCCCAGACCGCAGGCCCACCTTTCCACCCCAGACCGCAGGCCTACCTTTCCACCCCAGACCGCAGGCCTACCTTTCCACCCCAGACCGCAGGCCTACCTTTCCACCCCAGACCGCAGGCCTACCTTTCCACCCCAGACCGCAGGCCTACCTTTCCACCCCAGACGGCAGGCCTACCTTTCCACCCCAGACCGCAGGCCTACCTTTCCACCCCAGACCGCAGGCCTACCTTTCCACCCCAGACCGCAGGCCTACCTTTCCACCCCAGACCGCAGGCCTACCTTTCCATCCCAGACTGCAGGTCCTACCGACACAGAAAAATGTAAGCTTTAACTGCTGGCTACTCTTCTTCCATGGCTTAACCCAACAATAGAAGGTCACAGTGTTTCCCTAAAAGATGTCTGGGTTTAAACATTCTATTGTACAGAAAGTGAATAGCTTAATCAATTGATAGTGACAGAATTTGATTACTTCCCAAGAAGAGTAAAATGTTTTGTCTCCTCTGCTATATGTTGTAGCTCAGCCTCAAATTCAAAGAAGCGAAACAATGATATCCCCATACGCATAAGTCTTTCCTGGGTATTTCACAGCTTGTTTAAGTATAAAACATCACGGACTAAAGCGCTGTCATACTGTAGATCACTTCATATAAATTGAACAGGATTTATTTTCTTAAAAATCTGAAGTTAATAATGGGTAGGCTTGTGACTCCTGAGTGGCACAGCGGTCTAAGGCACTCCATGTCAGTACTAGAGGCGTCACTACAGACCCTGGTTCGATCCCGGGCTGTATCACAAGTCCCATAGGGCGGCACACAATTGGCCCAGCGTTGTCCGGGTTATGGAAGGGTTTGGCCGGGGTAGGCAGTCATTGTAAAATAAGAATGTATTCTTAACTTACTTGCCTCGTTAAAAGGTTAAATTAAATAAATAAGGCTTGTGCTTTTCTTTAATAAAAAAAGGTAGGCCTATGGCATAACCTCGCATACATTTCCGATCGATTGTGCTGTGACTGCTGCTTCAAGTTTCAACTCCACATTGGAAGTTACTCGAATCTGGCTTATTGTGTGGTCAATAGCTCTGACAAACACATGGGTAAGAAACATAGTTTTTATTCAACTCTAGTAGTAGCAAGGTTTCAAAGTTGACCTCTGGTCCTCCTCATCTTCACGCTCTTCTTCTCAAACTGAACAGAGCATAGGCTAGTCCGCACGCAAGGTATATAATTTTTTGGACTAGGCCTAATTGGAAGACGCCCTCCTGAACTGCCACTGTAGGCCAGCACAGCATTGGTTAGGCAGCACAAAAAAAATGGTTTTAAGCAGGAGAAACAGAGCAGGCAGGGGCTCAGGGTTGGAATATCCTTTGCAGTGTGTAATGCAGCCTAATTTTAATTTACATCATCCCAGCAGCTATCTTAGAAATACAACTTTGCTCGATGCTTCTCTGAGCATTCTCAGAGTATCCATAGCCTATAGATCATTTGATTGAGACCACACTAAAAAGCCTACAGGTGCACTTGATATTGCGCGCCCAGCAGAGAATCAGAGAACAGGGGGCGGCATAGGGCACATCGATATATGGCCTAATAAGTAGCTAATTATAAAACACTGAAAAAATTACAATTTCAATTACATGACCCTCCCCTGGACTAGATTTAAAAAATGTAAATACTTAACCCTCCCCTTGACTGAAATTGAAAAAGCATGACCCTCTCCCATTTCCCTCCAGGTAACTATTCTGTAAATTTCGATCCATCCCTTAGCAAAGAGCAATTTCTCAAGTAAGAATTTTGCTAGGACTGTCGGAGTGATCTGAGTGAGAGCATCCTGTCGGGCTGTATCACCGCCTGGTACGGCAGCTGCTCCGCCCATAACCGTAAGGCTTTCCAGAGGGTAGTGAGGTCTGCACAACGCATCACCGGGTGCAAACTACCTACCCTCCAGGACACCTACACCACCCAATGTCCCAGGAAGGCCAAAAAGATCATCAAGGACAACAACCACCCAAGCCACTGCCTATTCACCCCGCTATCATCCAGAAGGCGAGGTCAGAACAGGTGCATCAAAGCAGGGACCGAGAGACTGAAAAACATCTTTCTCAAGGCCATCAGACTCTTAAACAGCCATCACTAACATTGAGTGGCTGCTGCCAACATACTGACTCAACTCTAGCCACTTTAATATTGGGAAAATTGATGTAATCAATTTATCACTAGCCACTTTATAAAATGCTTACATACCCTACATTACTCATCTCATATGCATATACTGTACGCTATACCATCTACTGCATCTTGCCATCTTGATGTAATTAAATGCATCACTAGCCACTTTAAACAATGCCACTTTATATAATGCTTTCATACCCTACATTACTCATATCATATGTATATATTGTACTCTATACCATCTACTGCATCTTGCCTATGCCGTTTGGGTATCACTCATTCATATATTTTTATGTACATATTCGTATTCATTCCTTTACACTTGTGTGTATAAGGTAGTTCTTGTGAAATTGTTAGGTTAGATTACTTGTTAGATATTACTGCATTGTCGGAACTAGAAGCAGAAGCATTTCGCTACACTTGCATCAACATCTGCTAACCATGTGTATGTGACAAATAAATTTGATTTGATTGGGAAAGGGAAAACAGAAAACTAGCTGTATTGGTAGAGGTTTGGAACACTTTCTATTTAGTATATTAACTAATTTACCACCTGGTGATGGCACAGGCAGGCCAAAACGCCATCCCACCAAAACGGCAGAGATTAAGCAGTCTTTTCAAACAGCTCTTACATGAGCACTATCCTAAAAAAAAAATAATAATAAAAAAATAAAAATAAAAAATAAAAAATAAAAAAATCGGGCCACCCCCAGGTGGTGAGGGGGGAAACGCATCCACCACGTGCGTGGTTAGTCCCCTCGTGTGTGAACGGGGAGTACAGGACTGCGTAGCCAATGCCATTGTTACGTTTGCTGACAACCCGATGGTGGTTGGCCTGATCACCGACGACGAGACAGCCTATAGGTAGGAGTTCAGAGACCTGGCAGTGTGGTGCCACGACCACAACGTTTCCCTCAACGTCAGCAAGACAAAGGACCTGATCGTGGACTACAGGAAACGGAGGGCCGAGCACATCCCCTTCCACAGGGCTGTAGTGGAGCGGGTCGAGAGCTTCAACTTCCTCGGTGTCCACATCACTAAGGAATTATCATGGTCCACACACACACCAACAGTTGTAAAGAGG
The DNA here is from genome assembly GCF_029448725.1 of Salvelinus fontinalis. Lineage (NCBI taxonomy): Eukaryota > Metazoa > Chordata > Actinopteri > Salmoniformes > Salmonidae > Salvelinus > Salvelinus fontinalis. The sequence goes on along the minus strand of NC_074701.1, from coordinate 19,026,261 downwards.
GCAGGCCAGTGCCTCTCCCCCTCAAGAGGCTGAAAAGATTTGACATGGGCCCTCAGAATCTCAAAAAGTTCTCCAGCTGCACCATCTTGACTGGCTACATCCCCACTTGGTATGGCAACTGCTTTGTATCCGACCACAAGGCGCTACAGAGGGTAGTGCGTATGGCCCAGTATATCACTGGGGCGAAGCTTCCTGCCATCCAGGACCTCTATACCAGGCGGTGTCAGAGGAAGGCCCTAAAAATTGTCAAATTCTCCAGCCAACCAAGTCATAGACTGTTCTCTCTGCTACCACACGGCACCAGGTCTGGAACCAACAGGACACTGAACAACTTCTACCCCCAAGCCATAAGACTGATAAATAGTTAACCAAATAGCTACCTGGACTATCTGCATTTATCCTTTTTGCACTCTTGACTCATCACATACGCTGCTGTTACTGTTTATTATCTAACCTGTTGCCTAGTCACTTTAACCCCACACACACAAAATTACCTCAACAACCTCATACCTCTGCACATCAACTCTGTACTGGTACCCAGTGTATATAGCAAAGTTAATGTTACTCATTGTGAATTTACAATTTTTTCTCTCTGCATTGTTGGGAAGGGCCAGTAAATAAGCATTTCACTCTTAATCTACACCTGTTGTTAACGAAGCATGTGAAAAATGAAATGTGATATTTGATCATGAAAAGGCTTGGTCTCAATTATGTTTGTCTCAACTATGTGACATTGCGACACACAAGAAAATACCATGACATTTTAAATTCTTAATTTAATAAAAACTTTTTTGAATTTGGTTTTTATGAGGTGTGCCCATAAAAAGCCATACCGTAAAGCCTACACACATTTCATTCATGCAGTTTTTTGTTATTGTGGGAATGCTGTAATTAAGTCAGCTAAATGAGAAGGAGTAGGCTACCGTGAGAAACCAACAGCTAGTGTATTTAATATGAATGGACTTCTTGTAGACAATGACGGGGAGCGCAGCAAAATAGCATAAACTATCTTAGCTAGCTTCTTTATATCGATTTGATGCAGTGAAAGACAGGCACAGCCAGATGGGATTAAAGATGACCTATGGCATTCACAAGTTTGTCTAACTAGCGCAAGTCAGTGGCTAGTTTTTCCTCGCTCTCCCTTGACACCGGCCCCTAACCACTACTACACTACTGCAGCACGCACAGAGTCGGACAGGGCGCCGAGTCAAGCAGGCTGCGCAGCAAGCGTCTCAAGTTTAAACAAAAATACAACAAAAAAAAGTTGAATAATAATTAATATTCGAATAGTGAAATGACTTAAAATGCCCATCCCTAATTCAGTCAATGTGAGCTACTGTGAGCCGGGTCCACAAGTGCACCAATCATAGAACCCGCCACATGAGAAATGCAAAGCTTTTTGGGCTATGTTAAAGTTAATCATCCTAGGACACCTACACATTTGCTAATTCACACATTGGTTGCGTGAACGTACACACTGTATGAAATCCCATATACACAAAGGCGGGTACACACACAACACAACACCCAGTTGGTCTTTGAAGAGCACCTTACCTCAGCGTGTGCAGCAGTCTGACGCAAGACGAGGGCCTGCAGAGAGGAGAGAACAAGAGAAACAGGATTTATTAAAGGATCCAACTCACAGCCACACAAATGCACCCCCTGCTACTCTCACCTACATTAATATGAGCTGCCCATCTCAGTGAGTGAGTGAGCTCTCAAATACACGGCAGTATCTTCTATTTAAAGGAAAGAAAAAAGTGTTTAACAGTAGCCTAGTTTGAAAAGGCAAGCCCCAGGGTTGTCAAGGACGACAGAGCCAGAGAAGAAGAGAGATGAGACAAAGACAGAAAAGCAGGCTTAACAGCATCACATGAAGATATGATGCTAGAGAGGAGCCCTGACCTCTGCTTGCCTAGACAACAACCTGAGTCAACATCTCCCTCTCTTGCTCCCTGGTGATTTTCTGTTTGCTATGTAGTGTGCAGTTTGTTCCAGGAGCAGGCTGTCCTGATATATCCAGACCCACAGAAGCTGTTTTTTAATCATTTTAACTGGCTTCCATGGCAAGACATGTTAGGTTGAAGAAATACGGATAAATCCTATCCAGTCCTCGTCAACCATCAGTGATAATAAAGAATATTGGAAAGGTGTCCATTTCAGAGCTAGTTATGAGACAGCCAGGGTTAGGGGGCTCTGGGGACTCTGTTAGGGGAAGGAAGGAGAGAGCTCACAGTTGGAGGTAGGGTATTGGTGGTGGAGGATGGGGGGGGGTCCTAAGTGCTATGGAAGGCAGTGGTTGTGCTGTAGCCTGCTACTAAAACCTCATCTGCTCCAGCAAACACTACTACTTCATAAAAGCATCACGTCAAACGCACCTCGCCCACGATGGAGCGGAATCTGCCTAGGAGGGAAAATAATGCACTGCTATATGCTGCAAACCGCTATCAAAGATAAATAACACACCAGTACACAGCTTTACATATGTATTACACATAACTGATGACCATCATTACCGCTGGACCATATTACCTATACCCACATCCAACCAAGGCACACAAGATGACACATCATACACACACACACACACACACACACGTCGCCCCCTTCAAATCACTACAACCAACACTGTGATCAGCCACCAGCTTAATAAAGCGGATGAAGGATCCTCTCACTGCTGTTCAAATCAAAAATCAAATTTTATTGGTCACATACATGTGTTGAGCAGATGTTATTGCGGGTGTATTGAAATGCTTGTGCTTCTAGTACTGACAGTGAAGCAATATCTAACAAGTAATATCTAACAATTTCACAACATATACCCAATACACACACACATCTAAGTAAGGAATGGAATTAAGAATATATAAATATATTGACGAGCAATGTCAGGGAGGCATAGACAGATACAGTAGATAGTACATATACACATATGAGATGAGTAATGCAAGATATGTAAACATTATTTTAGTGACTAGTGATCCATGTATTAAAGTGTCCTGTGTGTAGGCTGCAACCTCTCTGTGCTAGTGATGGCTATTTAACAGTCTGCTGGCCTTGAGATAGCTGTTTTTCAGTCTCTCGGTCCCAGGTAAAATATTGGGATATTCATTTTGACAAAATATTGCATCGCTTTGACAATATAACAAAATTATTTTTGCACTAGTTGGCTGTACCTGTTATCTATGGTCATAATAGTTTGTAGGCCAAACCGTTTGGATGCTACAGACGTTTTCATGAGAAGACTGATTATCGGGGTGTCTCGTGGTCTGACAAACACAGCTGTAGCTCTGCCACCTTTCACCTCAGATGCGGTGGATTGAGACGCATCAAATGCAAAAAAACATCAAGCTTAAACAGACATATTTATGTGGAATTTGTATTATGCTAATTACATTTCCACGTGGCCGCAGAAATTTACTCAATATGGTTAATCCATTTTTAATTCAGGCTGTACCACAGGGGTGTCAAACTCATTCCATGGAGGGCCTAGTGTCTGCGGGTTTTTGGTTTTCCCTTTCAATTAAGGCCTCGACAACGAGGTGAGGGGAGTTCTTTACCAATTAGTGACCTTAATTCATCAGTCAAGTACAAGGGAGGAGCAAAGATCCGCAGACACTCGGCCCTCCATGGAATGAGTTTGACAAGTGCTGTAAGAAGAAAATGTGGGAAAAGTCAAGGGGTGTTTCTAAAGGCACTGTGCATGATCAGAACTATTTTCTAAGTAAGATAACAATAAAACAGTCTTCTCTTGAGATTCTCTTGAGATTAAGTCTTATTTACAGTTTTACTGCAAGATATGAATTGCCACAATGTTTGTTCTTCAAATGATGGACTTTATTAAAAACAGAAAAATGAAGTAAAAAGCCCACCTTTTCTTATAATAAATTCAAGGTTTTGTTTTTCCAGCTTTCTGTTTTTGGTACAGATCTGGGAAAGGGTAAATTTTTTGGTTGGTTGGTTGGTTTTGGTTTTTGCTCTGACATGCACTGTCAACTGTGGGACCTTATATAGACAGGTGTGTGTCTTAACAAATCATGGCCAATCAATTGAATTTGCCACAGGAGGACTCCAATCAACTTGTAGAAACGTCTCAAGGATGATCAACGGAAACAGGATGCACCTGAGCTCAATTTCGAGTCTCATAGCAAAGGGTCTGAATACTTATGTAAATAAAGTACTTGTTTTATTTTTAATACATTTGCAAACATTTCTAAAAAACAGTTTTCACTTTATCATTATGGGGTTGTGTCACTTTATTTAATCAATTTTGGAATAAGGCTGTAAAGTAACAAAATATGGAAGTTAAGGGGTATGAATACTTTCCGAATGCACTGTATGTACAAGTGTGTGTATGTGTGCGTAAGGACTCTACGGTGCCGTAGTCGCATTATGTCCGAAACACTATATAACCACGCTGGCAAGGTATATAGGTGATCGACTTTATTCAGTCAGTTTAACGCCTTCAAGGAACTAGGCACCACTTGCTGTTCAGTTGTCAATCAACACACAGTTGAAACACGGAAAAAATATAAAAAATGTGTTCGAAAACAATAATTAGGCTATTGGATTTAGGTTCATCGTTACAACTCAATACTTGGAACGTGCAAATTCACGAGCATCATGCTCGCTCTCCCTCAGTGTAAAGAAATTCAACTGCAACCAGAGCTCTGTATATAATAACGAGATGCTCATGTCTCCGCCCCAACAATGGGAGTTGTTGTCCCGAAGGCGGGAAGGCAGGCTTAGGTCCACAATAAGCCCATAGAAAATGCATTGGCCTTATTTTGGACAGATTTTGGAGAGTGAAACCTCATGCTTCGCCTCTTCCTCTCTGTTGCGTTTCCCTGTTATCGCTCAGTTTGTGGCTGACAGGCAACTACACTATCAATAGACCACTAGAAGATGCATATGGTTCATTCTAGCGGGAGAGGGCTCGACGGACTAGCGAATTGAAACTTTTAAATGAAAAGTAGCCTAGTTAATATAAAGTGGAAAATGTAGCAGTCTGAAAATTAGTGTGTAAACGGCTGATTAGCCAACGCTAATGGAAAACACTGGCAATGCATATAGAATCGTGAGAAACGCAATACATTTCCTAATAATGTCGTATCGTGAGGTCCCTGGCGATTCCTAGTCCTATTGTTTACCCACTAAAGCCGCTGCAAATCTTATTCATGGCTTAATGATTATATCTGCCAATTAACAGTACGACAGCAGAATCCCATTCAGCCCGGCTGGGGATGGTGTTGCTAATCCTATTGTCTGTGTCTTTCTCCTCTCCCTCGCTCCACTCTGCAGCCATACGGCGCATACAGGGGGAGGTGGATGGGGAGACCGACACGGGCAGCAGGTAAGAGAGATTAGTAATGACTCAGGAGCGGGATTCTACCTGAGGCCCTCAGGGTGAATTACAGAAGCCTAATAAATCAGACCACACCATAGGCCAGGGGGATGCAGATTTAAGATTTAATGCTCTCCCCTAATGGTATGACAGCCCTCTACTACTTAGCTTGAATCGAATGGCAAACATGGGAGAGTGAGAAGTTAATGTTAGCTTAATTTGAATAACTAAGGCTAACCGTTATCTACGCCAGTGAGCAGCACTAGCATAGTCATGTACTGGCCACAGCAGAGGGGGGGGGTGACATTTGATTTTCTCTGCCCTTTGCATTCATTTCAGAATCCAGAAGCGGAGGCGGACAGAAGGTTCATGAGGTGACATCTCTGAGCTGACAGCCAGGCACTCTTCCTCTCATGCTAATGCAGGCACAGAAATCATTACGCTCAGCTCCAATGAAAACAGCCAATGAGAAAAGTTCAGGCACAATGAGGGAAAATCCATTTGCAGTCTGTAAACACACACACACAGAGAGAGAGAGAGAGAGCTGTAAATAAATATTGTGCATCGCTATCATTTTCTCCATGGCAATTTCTAACAGTGTGATGAAGGGCACTATAGATCAGAGTGAAGTTGCAGCCAGAGCTAATGTCAGAGAGAGAGAACGGATACAACACCAAAGCCAGTTTAACATGATAAAACTGCCCCTCCGGTTAAAAACTTCTTGTGAATAGGGGGGCGCTGTTTTCACTTTGGAAAAAATCGTGCCCAAATTAAAACGGCCCTGTACTCTGTTCTAGATCATACAATATGCATATTAATATTACTATTGGATAGAAAACTCTGAAGTTTCTAAAACTGTTTGAATTATATCTGTGAGTAAAACAGAACTCATTTGGCAGCAAACTTCCATACAGGAAGTGAAAATTCTGAAAATGAGGCTCTGTGTCAGGGCCTGCCTATTCAACTGGCTTTTATTTATGGATCTGTATGCACTTCATACGCCTTCCACTAGATGTCAACAGGCAGTGGGAGGTTGAATGGGGTGTCTAGCTTGATGTGAGGCCGAATAAGAGCTTTTGGAGTGACAGGTCCGCCCTATCGTCAGTATTCAGCTGCGCGCCGGGGAACCTCACATTGTCTTCTGAAAAGCGTTCGGTATACACTACGAATTGCTCCGGCTCTCATTTTATTGGATACATATGAGAAGAACATCATAAAGTAGGATTTTCAACCGAGTTTGACCAGTTTATTCGACGTTTATTGGGAATTTTTCGCTCCATGCGCCAAGAGATGATGGACACGTGCGCTCCACAATGCTAGCCAAAGTTGCTAATTCGACAGAAGAAATGGACATTCTAAAACCAAACAACGATTTATTCTGGACCTAGGACTCCTTGCACAACATTCTGATGGAAGATCAACAAAAGTAGGAGAATATTTATGATGGTATTTCGTATTTCTGTGGAATATGTTGGCTCCAACACGGCAGAGAATAGGTGAGCGCTGTCTCACAATAATGCATACTGTATGTTGTAGTAAAGTTATTTTAAAAAATGTAACACAGCGGTTGCATTAAGAACCAGTGTATTTCATTTGCCATACAACAAGTATTTTTATGTAAAGTTTGATGAGTTCTTTGATTAGGTGACTGTCCGAAATATCTCCGGAGATTTTGGTGAATTGTTGCTACGTATTCACAATGTATAACCACGATTTGCAGCTCTAAATATGCACATTTTCGAACAAAACATAAATGTATTGTATAACATGATGTTATAAGACTGTCATCTGATGAAGTTGTCCAAAGGTTAGTGATTCATTTTATCTCTATTGCTGGTTTTTGCGAAAGCTATGTTGGCGGTGAATAAATGTTTTTGTGTGTTTGGCTATTGTGGTAAGCTAATATAATTCTATATTGTATTTTCGCTGTAAAACACTTTTTAAAAAAATCGGAAATATTGGCTGGATTCACAAGATGTTTATCTTTCATTTGCTGTACACTATGTATTTTTCATAAATATTTTATGATGAGTATTTATGTATTTCACGTTGCTCTCTGTAATTATTCTGGCTGCTTTGGTGCTATTTGTGATGGTGGCTGCAATGTAAAACTACGATTTATACATCAAATATGCACATTTTTGAACAAAACATAAATGTATTGCATAACATGATGTTATAAGACTGTCATCTGATGAAGTTGTTCAAGGTTAGTGATTAATTTTCTCTCTATTTCTGGGTTTTGTGAAAGCTACCTATGCGGTGGAAACATGGTGAAAACATGCCGTTGTGTGTTTGGCTATTGTTGTTAGCTAATATAAATACATAGTGTTTTCGCTGTAAAACATTTTAAAAATCGGAAATGATGGCTGGATTCACAAGATGTTTATCTTTCATTTGCTGTATTGGACTTGTGATTTCATGAAATGATATGATATCCCTGTCCCGTTAGGCTAGGCTATGCTAGTCAGCTTTTTTGATGAGGATGCTCCCGGATCCGGGATGGGTATCACTGAAAGGTTAACATCTTAGATTCCTAGCTCATTGCCTCAAGCATCTGTTCATACCAATGATGTATATAAACCATGGATTGCCGATGCTTTGTATTGGCCAATGAGAGGCTTTGAAGCCACCGGTTGGCCATATTGGCACTCCTCAGAAGAAGCAGTCCTCCATAGGAATTAATGGAATTATACAGTATCTTAAATGTTTCAATGACAAAATTACATGTATTAAAGTATTTTTTTATTGTAGTGGGGGCCAGTAACATTAGTACTTTCAGACAACTATATTTTAATGAAAATGTTATATTAAATTTGTATTTTGTTTGTCTATCTCATAATATAAAAGTATGCATTAAGGTGTCTAATATAATTAAAGGGACAAAAACAAATGTAGACAAAAAAAAATGGTGGGGGAGTGCCAAGATGGTGGCGCAGCGGCTTCAAAACAGCTCCCCGTCAATCATCTAGTGTGTGTGTGTGTGTGTGTGTGTGTGTGTGTGTGTGTGTGTGTGTGTATGTATATATATAAATAAATATAAAAATCATTGGTTCATACAGACACAGAAAGCCAGTGTGAGGCAACGGCAGTAAACTGCTCGCTCTCAATCCTGAACCACAACACATCACACCTTAAAGGACGGAGTGTAAGCCAATTTCATTTCAGACATGAATAGAGTAGACATGGGAGGTGCTGAGGGAGAGAGATAGAGGATTGAGAGCAGGGGGTGTGGAGAGGCGAGGGGTGAAGGCTAAGCTGCTGGATGCTGGCGTTCTGTGAGCTACACTACTGGGTCTGTGTGAGCTGAATGGCACGCAGCAGGCAGTCCTGGCCCCCTACCTCCATCTGCCCCCGTTCTCCACCCACTACCCCATCCCTCCACCACCAGGCAGGCAGGCAGAAAGGAGGCCACAAGGAGGGGGGAGGGGATGCAGATAAACCAGGGTTGCAGCATTCAGTGGGAGAGAAAAAGTATGAGTTGTTACAAAACAGAGGAAGTAGCCTACTACCGAAGCTTGCCCAATATGAATGCACATTTATGTTTCCATATCAAAATCTTTGCTCCCGTTTTTAGTGAGGCAGGGCCCTGAACCACGCAAGCAACACTAGGTATAGCCAAATGCCCCCCAAGGGCAACGGTCCTATCAATAAATCTGTAGGATACTATAAATTGTGTGTAAGGTGAGACAAGAACATTATCATTTCATGAGAAAAGCTACCTTCCAATAAAAAGCAGCTTCCCATTTGCTGCCACAATCAGCTCATTTTCACAGAAACAATTGTCACAAACAGTGTGCAAGTTGGTTCAGGTCTGAAAAGTCACATTCTTCACATAAGATGGATTTCAAGCCAAATATGCGATAAGACCCAAAGTGGGTTTGCAGCTTATGCAGTAATAACGTTGCGAGATCATCCGGGGTGATTGCTGCAGCCTCAAAAAACAGCAGGGCAAGAAAAATGACTAGGATGTTTTGGTGACAACACTAAAACATGATGCCTTTGCTGGGCTTCTTCAGTTCATTGCCTCTACTTTAAGTACAACATCTAGGACAAATGTCTGAGACAAGATCTGTTTTTTCTGCTCCTACTACTGTATTATTTGATAATCTGCTAAATGAATACATAAGTCTCAAGTTTCTCTTGAGTTTTGATGTTAGTGCAGCAAGTTGTTATATTCAGACGATGAGGTCACAGAAAGGGAAAGACCAACCGGAGCTGAGACAAAACGCGAAAATGTGGGGTTCGAAATTGACACCCTTGATAAAGATGAGCAAAAATGAATGTATAAAATAAATAATTAAAATACAGAGCTATACTGTATGATCATTTTGGGGGGGGAATTAAATATATTTTTACTAGGGAAAAACTTTAACAATACTTTTTTTCTCAAAAAGGTAGGAGTCAAAAGTTAAGTCCAGAGACTGAGATGGCCATTGCAAAATGTTGATTTTGTGGGCAATTCATTTATTTGTGGATTTGTTGTGTGTTTGGGGTTATGGTCAGGTTTACGGCAAAAATATCTTGGTTCTATGTGAAGTTCATGATGACGTTGGACTTAACAAGGGCCCCAGGACCAGTGGAAGCAAAATAGCCCCATAACATCAAAGATCCACCTCCATATTTTACAGTAGGTATGGGGATATTTCCTGCTCATGCGTTCTCGTTTTGACGCCAGATTCACCACTTCTGTGCATGGCCAAAGATATCTATTTAAGGCATCTGACCAAAGCAAAGGTTCCAATCCAAGTGCCAAAGCTGTTTAGCAAACTCGCGGCATTCACATTTTTGGGGTAACATGAAAATAGAGCTATTTGCCCATGCACACTTCTGAAGTGGTTTGTTCACAAGCTGGGTTGTTTTCTATGTTTGACTTTCAACTGCTAGGGAATACAACAAGTCGCATAATCACGGTAACATCCCACCCTTAACGGGGAAGGTCAACATGTCTCATCTGTGATATATACACTGCTCAAAAAAATAAAGGGAACACTTAAACAACACAATGTAACTCCAAGTCAATCACACTTCTGTGAAATCAAACTGTCCACTTAGGAAGCAACACTGATTGACAATAAATTTCACATGCTGTTGTGCAAATGGAATAGACAAAAGGTGGAAATTATAGGCAATTAGCAAGACACCCCCCAAAACAGGAGTGATTCTGCAGGTGGTGACCACAGACCACTTCTCAGTTCCTATGCTTCCTGGCTGATGTTTTGGTCACTTTTGAATGCTGGCGGTGCCCTCACTCTAGTGGTAGCATGAGACGGAGTCTACAACCCACACAAGTGGCTCAGGTAGTGCAGTTCATCCAGGATGGCACATCAATGCGAACTGTGGCAAAAAGGTTTGCTGTGTCTGTCAGCGTAGTGTCCAGAGCATGCAGGCGCTACCAGGAGACAGGCCAGTACATCAGGAGACGTGGAGGAGGCCGTAGGAGGGCAACAACCAAGCAGCAGGACCGGTACCTCCGCCTTTGTGCAAGGAGGTGCACTGCCAGAGCCCTGCAAAATGACCTCCAGCAGGCCACAAATGTGCATGTGTCAGCATATGGTCTCACAAGGGGTCTGAGGATCTCATCTCGGTACCTAATGGCAGTCAGGCTACCTCTGGCGAGCACATGGAGGGCTGTGCGGCCCCACAAAGAAATGCCACCTCACACCATGACTGACCCATCGCCAAACCGGTCATGCTGGAGGATGTTGCAGGCAGCAGAACGTTCTCCACGGCGTCTCCAGACTCTGTCACGTCTGTCACATGTGCTCATGTGCTCAGTGTGAACCTGCTTTCATCTGTGAAGAGCACAGGGCGCCAGTGGCGAATTTGCCAATCTTGGTGTTCTCTGGCAAAAACATTTTTTTATTTTTTGTTATTTTACCAGGTAAGTTGACTGAGAACACGTTCTCATTTGCAGCAACGACCTGGGGAATAGTTACAGGGGAGAGGAGGGGGATGAATGAGCCAATTGTAAACTGGGGATTATTAGGTGACCATGATGGTTTGAGGGCCAGATTGGGAATTTAGCCAGGACACCGGGGTTAACACCCCTACTCTTACGATAAGTGCCATGGGATCTTTAATGACCTCAAATGCCTAACGTCCTGCACGGTGTTGGGCTGTAAGCACAACCCCCACCTGTGGACGTTGGGCCCTCATGGAGTCTGTTTCTGACCGTTTGAGCAGACACATGCACATTTGTGGCCTGCTGGAGGTCACTTTGCAGGGCTCTGGCAGTGCACCTCCTTGCACAAAGGCGGAGGTAGCGGTCCTGCTGCTGGGTTGTTGCCCTCCTACGGCCTCCTCCACGTCTCCTGATGTACTGGCCTGTCTCCTGATAGCGCCTGCATGCTCTGGACACTACGCTGACAGACACAGCAAACCTTTTTGCCACAGTTCGCATTGATGTGCCATCCTGGATGAACTGCACTACCTGAGCCACTTGTGTGGGTTGTAGACTCCGTCTCATGCTACCACTAGAGTGAGAGCACCGCCAGCATTCAAAAGTGACCAAAACATCAGCCAGGAAGCATAGGAACTGAGAAGTGGTCTGTGGTCACCACCTGCTGAATAACTCCTGTTTTGGGGGGTGTCTGGCTAATTGCCTATAATTTCCACCTTTTGTCTATTCCATTTGCACAACAGCATGTGAAATTTATTGTCAATCAGTGTTGCTTCCTAAGTGGACAGTTTGATTTCACAGAAGTGTGATTGACTTGGAGTTACATTGTGTTGTTTAACCTGTCTAGGATCAGCGTGGCGCTAGCGGCACACCCCCCCCCCCCCCCCCCCACTGAAAAACCAGTGCCGCGAAATTCAAAAAAAATATATTTTTAAAATATTTAACTTTCACACATTAAAGTCCAATACAGCTAATGAAAGACACAGATCTTGTGAATCCAGTCAACATTTCCGATTTTTAAAATGTTTTACAGGGAAGACACAATATGTAAAGATGTACATCTATTACCTAAAAATACATTAGCATAATCCACCATCTTTTATTTGTCCACCAACACCAGTAGCCATCACCAATTCGGCTAAACTAAGATATTTATAGCCCCTAACCAACAAAAAAACTCATTAGATGACAGTCTGATAACATATTTATGGTATGGGATAGGTTTTGTTAGAAAAAAGTGCATATTTCAGGTAGATGGCATAGTTTACAATTGCACCCACCATCACAAATGGACTAGAATAATTACAATGAGCAACGTGTTTACCTAACTACTAATCATCAAACATTTCGTAAAAATACACAGCATACACGAATCGAAAGACACAGATCCTGTGAATACAGACAATATTTCAGATTTTCTAAGTGTCTTACAGCGAAAACACAATAAATCGTTATATTAGCTTAGCACATAGCAATTAGCAGCCCAGCATTGATTCTAGCCAAAGTGAGCGATAAAAGTCAACATCGCCAAAAGATATTAATTTTTTCACTAACCTTCTCAGAATTCTTCCGATGACACTCCTGTAACATCACATTACAACATGCATATACAGTTTGATCGAAAATGTTTATATTTAGCCACCAAAATCATGGTTAGACAATGTGAAATGTAACTCAGCTGGTCAGAATTTGTCCTTGCGCCACTTAGACAGTGATCTACTCTTATACATAAATACTCATAAACGTGACTAAAAAATATAGGGTGGACAGGGATTGATAGACAATTTAATTCTTAATACAATTGCGTTATTACATTTTTTAATTTATCCTTACTTTTCAATACAGTTTGCGCCAAGCGAAGCTACGTCAAAAAACATGGCGTCCTAAGCCACTAAAATGTTTCGACAGAAACACGATTTATCATAATAAAAATGTCCTACCTTGAGCTGTTCTTCCATCAGTATCTTGGGCAAAGGATCCTTTCTTGGGAGAAATCGTCTTTTGGTGGAAAGCTGTCCTCTTGCCATGTGGAAATGTCAACTACGTTCGGGATGAACTGAAAAGCGTGCCCAACTTTTCACATCGTTGCAAAAATAAATGTCCCAAAATCGCACTAAACGGATATAAATTGCTATAAAACGCTTTAAATTAACTACTTTATGATGTTTGTAACTCCTATAACGAGTGAAAAGATGACCGGAGAAATATAACAGGCTAAACTAACGCTTGGAACAGGAGCGGGTCGGTGTCCAGCACGCGCGTTACGCAGCTCCAAAAGAATGACTAGCTTCAGGGTTTTTTCATTTGTAGGGCCTGTGAACGAGCAATCGAGCCCGTTGGAATCGTCATCACGTAAAGGCATCCAGGGGAAGACGTAAGAAGTGTCCGTATAGTCATAGCAACGACAGTGCCCTTTTAACTGACTTCAGAAAAGTGGCCAACATTTCTCAAATCTGACTCCATGTCAGGGAAATTGCTGTAGAATGGGCTCTGTTCCACTTAGAGACAAAATTTCAACTCCTATAGAAACTATAGACTGTTTTCTATCCAATAATAATAATAATATGCATATTGTACGATCAAGGATTTTGTGGGAAGCCGTTTAAAAAATTAGCCACATTAGCATAAATAGTCTAAACAGCGCCCCCATCCCCAACAGGTTAAGTGTTCCCTTTATTTTTTTGAGCAGTATATATATATATATATATATATATATATATATATATATATATATATATATATATATATATATATATATATATATATATATATATATATATTATATATACATACATATATACATATATATATATATATATATAACTTCTTTGGGCCAGGGGGGCAGTATTGAGTAGCTTAGATAAAAAGGTGCCCAGAGTAAACTGCCTGCTACTCTGTCCTAAAAGCTAGAATATGCATATAATTAGTAGATTTGGATAGAAAACACTGAAGTTTCTAAAACTGTTTGAATGATGTCTGTGAGTATAACAGAACTCATATGGTAGGCAAAAACCAGAAAAGAAATCCAACCAGGAAGTGGGAAATCTGAGGTTTGTAGTGTTTCAACTCTTTGCCTATCCAAGATAGTGGAAACTGGGTCATGTTGCACTTCCTACGGCTTCCACTAGATGGCAACAGTCTTTAGAACCTTGTTTGATGCTTCTACTATAAAGGACGGGGGAGTGAGAGGGGATTGAGTCAGAGGTCTGGCAGAGTGCCAATAGCTGGTCACGCGCATTCACATGCGAGGTAGCTTGCGTTCCATCGCATTTCTGAAGACAAGGGAATTCTCCGGTTGGAACATTATTGAAGATTTATGATAAAAACATCTTAAAGATTGATTCTATACTTAGTTTGACATGTTTCTACGGACTGTAATATGACTTTTCGTCTGAACTTTCGCCTGGACCTGCCAGCTCGTCATCAGTTTGGATTGTGTAGTAAACGTGCGAACAAAAGGAGGTGTTTGGACATAAATGATGGACTTTATGGAACAAATCAAACATTTATTGTGGAACTGGGATTTCTGGGAGTGCATTTTGATGAAGATCATCAAAAGTAAGTGAATATTTATAATGCTATTTCTGACTTATGTTGACTCCAAAATGGCGGATATCTCTTTGGGTTGATTGGGCTCTGAGCGCTGTACTCAGATTATGGCATGGTGTGCTTTTTCGGTAAAGCGTTTTTGAAATCTGACACAGCGGTTGCATTAAGGAGAAGTTTATCTAAAGTTCCATGCATAACACACGTATTTTCATCAACATTTATAATGAGTATTTCTGTAAATTGATGTGGCTCTCTGCAAAATCACCGGATGTTTTGGAAGCAAAACATTACTGAACGTAACGCGCCAATGTAAACTGAGAATTTTGGATATAAATATGAACTTTATCGAACAAAACATACATGTATTGTGTAACATGAAGTCCTATGAGTGTCATCTGATGAAGATCAAAGGTTAGTGATAAAATTCATCTCTATTTATGCTTTTTGTGACTCCTCTCTGGCTGGAAAAATGGCTGTGTTTTGCTGTGGCTATGTACTGACCTAACAATCGTTTGTAGAGTGTAGAGCTAATAAGCAGCACTCTTTTTGTTGATTTTGTCCTCTCAAGCCAGTGAGTTTACTGACATTCATAATCAAGAATATGGGAAAAATGTCATTATTGACAATGAGAGATGTGGGAATGTTATTCCCTTGTCATATAATTTATACATTTACTATCAACATAGCATTAAAAACAGTTTTCCAGATTGTATATGGCGATTCTTCGCGAGGTGAATATTGGTTCGCGATTGAGACATCCTGGTTCAATTTGGGTCCCGAGGCAAAACCAGTTGAGAACCACTGATCTAGTGCTCAGAACCTGGTCATATCAGGATGTAGGATGGGCCATGAGGATAACAACCACTAACTTCTCTGAACAGGGAAAAAAGAATACATCACCAAATTCAGAGAATACATTACATAGGATGAAGAAACACTCAAAGCCGCAGCTCCATACCACTTGTCAAACAGAGAACTGATCCTGTACCCTTGTGGTTGGGGTGGGTGGCTTTTAACCATTTCTTTGGATTCCTCATTCTTAGAAAAAAGTTTAGTCCAAATCGGATGATAGGTACTATATTTACTGAATATTATATGAATCCGATAAATTGAAAAAATTGCCAATTTGGGTGCAATCAATTAGCTTAATTTCCTCAGAGATCAAATTATATTTTAACAAAATAATGTTGCAGGAATGCTAATCTTATGTTTCTAACTTCAGAAAGGGTTTTGGAACATTCTGAGATAGTGGGTGTCATGGCTTGCTGAAATTACATAGATGGATAGCTTAACTCTGCCGACTCTGTCCGCTTACAAAATGTCAACCACCCTCAAAAGGGACACAGGAGACAGCAGCAGGAAGACAGGCCGCAGTTGTCATGGAAACCACAGCCAAATACACATACACTCAGAGCAAAGCACATTCACACCAAACAGGACCAGAAGAATAAATACAAAGTGTCACCCGGAAATTATAACATGGTAAAAGTGCAAAGCCCAGTGTTTTCTGTCAGGGATGGGACCGGCAAACAGTGTAAGATTTATGATTTGTGTGAGATAAAAGGCTGACAATTCTATTAGAGGTAACAACGATTAATACATGTAGCCCATCTCCCAGGGGTTACTGGGGACACAGGGGCCATCTCAATAATACTGTATGGGAGGGGAGTGCTGGGCTGGGCTGGGCTCTGTTGTGGTGAATTGAGTACAAGCGCTGTGTAAACTGCAACTCCCACAGTTCTCCTGGGAAGACTCTCCTGGGAAGACTACTACCAACAACCCACAATGAGTACTGAAATCTACTATGCAGAGATCCACAGGTAAGGAGAGATGACGTTCAGTTAAAAAAAACGATAGAACAAATAAATTCAGTGCTCATAGTTATTGGCTTTCTGATTCTACTTGTGCCCACACTTTATTCTACAGACTGTAGCTTCAAAAACAAACATTTCAACGTGCTGTTCCAAGGACTGCGGAGGTCCCCGGTGAGGTAAGGCATCTACAGAGCCTGGGTAGAATAGCTCCACACACAGTAATTATTAAGTTCTATAGCAACAGCACACGATCTTTCCAAGTTGCAGGAGTTTATTTAGAGCAAACCAAAAGGTGGAAGAAAGTATAGCACCTCACAGGCACGCAGGCTTTTCAAATTGATGATTACATATGGATTCATTGCTGTTAGGCTGAAATACAGAATGATTGCGAGAGACATTAAGAAATCAGTTTGAGGTTATAGAAAAAGGACTTTACTTTCTGCAGTAAGAAAATATTGGTCTATTATCCATTCAAGCCAAACACATGAGAGGTAGAGGAAAGAGAGGGCAGACTACTGACAATGGACAGGTTCCGGCTATGGACCAAATCAAAGCAGAACTAGACTATTTGATGGAGCTTTACATGCAAACATAGCTTTCAATACAGGGCTGTGTGAATCAAACATATGGCTAGTTTAAACTCTACCACTTGAACATCATGTTACAATGCATATTCAGTTTCCCCCCCTGAAACTCAGTGACAAGCTATTGACTCACTTGTATAATAAAAAAAGGATACATCTAGAAATGGATGAATGGCTGAAAGAACAAACAACTTAAGATGCAATAAGGAGACATTGGGCTGTGAGGCAGTGATGCAGCCAGGACTGGGGATCCAGCAGGAGAGTCCACAGCTGTGCCCCGCTGCTCCACAGGGATATCCACGGAAACCAACGGATTCAGGACTGATTTATGCCTCTATTAGGGGGGGGGGGGGGGGGGGGGGGTCGCAAACCATCAAACACACACAAACACACACAGTGCAGCTTGATGGTGCTCAATTAGCTGCACATTATAAAACTGCTCCAGACGAACAATGCAATAAATACCAACGAGCCAACGCTAATGAGTCTCTGTTCTTCTGCTCTCCCGTTTCAGAGACAAATATGAACTGCTCCTCCTTGCTCCTGGTAAGAGGAGACAGAGAATGGAACGAGATGGGGAAGATGGCAGAGA
This sequence comes from Salvelinus fontinalis, assembly GCF_029448725.1. NCBI lineage: Eukaryota > Metazoa > Chordata > Actinopteri > Salmoniformes > Salmonidae > Salvelinus > Salvelinus fontinalis. The sequence continues at coordinate 19,008,476 of NC_074701.1, read as the reverse complement.
GGGTGGAAAGGGGAGCGATAAAGGAAAGGGGTTCATGAGGAAACAGCCAGCAGAGGGATCTGCTTTTTTTCTGGCGTAAAAAGAATCAGACGGAATTCAGTCCTTTCTTTTCCTTTCCATATATTTTTTTCTCAGACTATCCGCCAACGCACAAGCCTGTCTCTCGCCGTTATCGTTCACCCCCAGTGTACCCAGCCCCCCTCCCCCTCATATTGTTCCAGTCCTATCTGCCACAGGAAATTAAAGTTCTATGTTTGGGCCTCGCAGAAAGCAGGCCCCTACTGTGCTTCACGCTTCAGAGAAGTAAGCACGGCGTGACAATTTGTCACACACACAAACACTTGGAAACACACATGCATGCACATAGTACACACAGCTAGTCTTGGCCTAATAACAAACAGTTAATTTCCACCTGCTGACACACACACACACACACACACCTGAAACATTTAAGGGAATGGTAGAATGACAGTGCAGGGCCTGAACGTCACAGTCACAATCAGGGGAGAATTAAGCCATTGTGTATTTTCAAAGGAACATTTATTTGAAGAGTTCTGAAGTGTAGAACTAAAAACTAAACGGGTACGGCTGCATGTGAGAGTGCAGGAGGCAGTCTGGTATGGCATTATAGCGTACCTTGGCAAACAAAGCCAGGCAGAGGGAGAGATAACGGCAGGCAGCGCTGCAGACTCCAGCCTCGCCACACAATGGGCCCTATCGCTAGCCCCGCTCCCTGCTTTCATGTCCTCATTAAGATAACACTCCAGCAATTAAACTCTAAACTATCATCCGAGGGCCTGCAAGAGAGAGAGGGGAGAGAGAATGGAGGGTGAGAAATGTGGGAGAAAATTACTTTCAATTCGGGAAAGAATATGACATTTAGGTCGACGAGGAAGTGGTGGAACATTTGTGAAAGTTTGAGTTTTCCAAGTTTCGAGGGAGGTGAAAATGACTACATGAAGCAAGAGGAGAGTGTGCCAATTGGAGGAGGAGGTGGTTGCCGTCTGAGGGAAAAAAAATTAAAAAATGGACAAATTAGAGAAATACATTTCCCACAAGCCAAAGGGTCTAGGTTCCAACTGGCATCTCATTATTTTGCTTTCCGGGCAGCAGGGACTCTATTAACACAACAGCTGGACTGAGACAGAGGGGAGAGAGAGAGAGAGGGAGAAAACAGGAGGGAGAGGAGGAGAGATGCAGAGCTTTCCAGCATGAACAGAGGAGAGTTGAACTGACAAAAAAAGGGAACGCTGTGTTGACTTAGGTTGAGTCATGGGGTTAAAAGTAGAGGAGGAAAGGGTGCACAACAACCTAAAAGGCCCCAGTGCTTTTCTGCCTTTTAGCCAGAAAAGCAAAAGAGTTTTAGCCTCCTCAGTACTTGTGATACTGGTCCATTGACATGCCAACATGGTCCCGTGTGGCTCAGTTGGTAGAGCATGGCGCTTGCAACGCCAGGGTTGTGGGTTCAATTCCCACGGGGGACCAGGGTTCAATTCCCACGGGGGGACCAGGATGGATATGTATGAACTTTCCAAATTGTAAGTCGCTCTGGATAAGAGCGTCTGCTAAATGACTTAAATGTAAATGTAAACATCAAAAGCTGATCAGTTCCCTCCCCATTCCTATCTGGAGGAATATGATTGGCTATGGGCAGGAAGAGGAGCTCACAAAACACAGAAAGGGAGGGCTGAAATCAATCACACTCCCATCGCTACCCCAGCGTGTCTGTCTACAGCGTGAAGGTATTCAAACACCATCACAAATACGGATTCATAATACACAAGATGAACCAAGCAGACAATCATGCGACTGCGGGCCCTTGTTCTCCAGTGTGGTTAATCGGCTTATTAGCTCGAGCAGATGATCACAGAAGGCTGAGATGCACACTCTGACATTCTGATTTAACTCCCAGACAACAAACACATAGCTACGACATACAATGCAGTGAGGGCCCGGAGAAATGCATTGTAGGTTTGCCTTTGAAATGAATCCTTTCAAATTGGAGAGGAGAGATAGTCTACATATCTCTAGACTATTTGAATTCCATTTTCTTTCACACATGCATACATACACACATCCAGGCGTGAGAGTTTGAGCGCTGTGAGAGAAAGCAAGAGCTTTTCAAAACCACACAAAGACAGAGGCATCAGCGTGAAATCCACTCCATGAGATCTGAATTTTAATTTGTTGTGGAGGGGGGGGGGGGTTATTCTCTTTAATAAGCAGTCAACAATAAAAACTGACAATGAATTTCCCAACTGTGCAGAGTAAGTAGAATGCTAAAGTCCTCAGGGAGGAGAAATGCAGAAGAGAAAACCCACACAGCTGAGCTTCTGCCAAGTACTCAAAATTCTGTGATTATCACAGCTGAGAGGGAGAGCGGGGAGAGATGGAGACAGGCATCAGAAGCGCCAGGCACAAACAAGTGACACACACCCAGGCTACCTAGGAACTTGTATAGAAGGCCGGAGTAGCCCAACTGAGCCTCATATACCTCTCTACGTAGTTATAAGTACATTTGTGCGGCTGAATTTTTGGAACACAACACAAACGGACCTCCGCCGGCCCCGTTAGCATAGACTGTGTAAAGCCCTTAAGACTACCACACACTCACACAGAGAAACCCAAATATTTATCCGCATTCTTCCACATCTTTATCTGGACGGGCCAGCTGCTGGGATCCATTGAGCGGTAATCAGGGCTTTGGCTCGCGACATGCTCACACAGGAAGTGCACCTCATCTGCCCTGTTTTTTCCGTTTGGCCTCAGAGCTACCAGGCATCTCCGCAGCAGATGGGGTAAATAAATCAGAACAAACCAGAGCAGGTAAACAACTTGTGCCCAAACACATAACATGGGAGCCACTGACGGCTAACGACACTCTCACAAGGATGAGAATGGAGTGTGTGTGACATGCTGCATAGAGAGGCAGCCAAATGGCTTTCAGGAGACGAGTGCCAAGAAAGTTTGTGTGCGTGTCCTGCCTCTCCTTTCATTCCAAGCCTCTCTGAGGCGGCGCTTCAGAAGCGAGGGGGCTTTGATCGCAGCTCCTTACAGATGGTTCTAATTTAATAATTAACTGATTAGACAAGTATGAATCATTCATTATTAGCTGTGTTAGCGTCGGCATGCAAACGTATCCTAAAATCAGGGGGTGGGCTGGCATGAATCACTGCGAGATGTGTTTACGACGGCCGTCTGAGGCGACAATCTATACCTTGACCTGCCACGGCCAGAATAACTCAGCCAGGAAGACACGATGCAAAACTCCCTCGCCTACTTATTCCCCTCATTGATTCCTCCTACTCTTCCTCCACTCCCCCCCCCCCCCTTTCCTCTGCCTACTTCCCTACTGCGCGCATCCCTCCATTTCCATCATCTTCTCTACGGATCTCCCTCCCGTCGGGTTGCAGAGGAGCAGTCAGTGAGTGATCAGGGCCTGGCCAGAGCAATGTGGCCAAGCTAGAGCCCTCCAGAGATGGGCGGTTTGGAGGAGGCTCCTCAGGATTGGAGAGCACTCAACTGCAGCAGCGAGGAGCGAAGCGTGGCAGACAGCTGCTACTGCCGCGCCAAATCCCCACCAAAGCACTGTGCATAGAGAGAGGGAAAGAGAGAGAGCAAGACTGACAAGGGATGAGAGTGGGTGAATAGAGATTAGGGAGAAAAGGAGCAGAAAATTAAATACCAAGAAAGAGAAGGTAAAGAAGCTCAAAAGAAAGGCAGAGATGACAGAACTGGAAGAAAGGAGGAGAAAGGGGTGAAAGTGGAGGTGCTGGGAGGGGCGATGAGGTTGGTGCAGCGAGGAGACATTTCTTGGCTGATCTGTGACTTTTCCCCTCACTCAGTGAACAGAGTCTAAATTCATTAGCAAGACAGAGGGAGATTTGAGAGCCTTTCCCATAGACCCCCTTCACACAGAGTGGGAGCAGGATGAGGGGGAAGGTCAAAGCTAGCAAGAGCACCAAACAATGCATGATGGATAGCTGAGGGCCAAGGGAGGGTCCACAAATGAGCAGGAAATAAAATCACAAAGTGTTGGGAACATACTCGATGAAGGCAGGCAGAATACTGTGAAAACCTTGTTCTGCCCCTTTTGCTTATGTTCTTTGATCTTGAACATTGAAGTAGAGGTCACATGGATATAAAGAGAGAAAGAGACTGACTATGACGGAGAGTTCTCAATTGAAAACCTAGAACGCACTCATTCAGTGTGATGATGCATGAGATCATGAGCATGAGGAAGGAAGCCTGAATCCAAGCAGTCATTGTGACAGTGGTGATGGAGCCGCATATCTGTAGTCATGGTGATTGGCGACAAAGTAGGCTCCAGCATTTATACATTTGATGCATAACCATATTTGAAATGTAACCTAGGTTCTTCACACCCTTGCCCTGACGGTGGTGTGTCAGCCAGGGGGAGTGCCTCTGGGCTGGAGCTGGAAAGGCTCTTTAGGGTTCTCAGGACGAGTCCACACAATCTGTTGTCATCTCCACACAAAGCAGAGGCATTCAGAATCCTCACTCCCTATGCCAAGCAGCACAACAGCTGGCATGGCTGGGAGCCAGCAGTTTTTCCTCCAACCTCCGGGTGGGAACCTCCACTACCGAGGAACAGAGAAGAGCTGCACCATGGAGCAGGGCCAGGCAGAGGAAAGAGAGCACAGCGTGTCACGGATCCCAACTGGCTGGAAGACGACATGCTTCTGACCACAAACAGACAAACTGTGACTGGACGGTTTGTAGTAAAACGCTTTAATGGATGTGGTGGGGAGAATAACATTTTTTTTTTTAATAGACCAGCAACAATTTATGTTCCTGACAACAAGGACACAACAAAAGACGAACGACTTAGACTTCACCGTGACCAGGCTTTGCATGATGTGAGAGATTCTTCACTGCAAGAGCTCTCTGGCGGCGGTCTCCAGGCAACCAACTGCCCACATCCCATCTCACCCCCCTCTCTCTGACAGTGTTCACTGGTTTCCGTGCTGGTTATGAAACGGTGTTAGCGTGCTCAAACATGCCGGCAGTGGAATTCAACAAGCCAGCCTCCTATGCTCCGCCTGTACCCCAAGCAGGGGCCTGTCGCCATGGAGACGAAGGGGTCAGCGCCGGGTCGGCAGATAAAAAACCACCAACCCCCACCACTTAGCTAACTGGATCACAACTTCCTTCCTAGTTTCCTCCTACGGTAGGAAACCAAAACTGGGTTGATTTGAAGAAAACCCACCTTGGTTGTAGTAAGGCGCTGTAGTAGTGAGCCGCTGCTACGTGACTATATAATGCGAGTGCTTCTACTCCGTTCCCAGAGATTCCACTGGGAGATGTTTTTAGACACCAGTCGTTTCGTTGTCCGCTGCCTGTTTCCCCCTTACGGTCTGAACAGCATCCCTGTCGAAGTCTAGTCAGGTCATTAATCTACACCAAGCCTCAGACTGACAACACATAAGAGGGTTGTTCCACCTCAAGAAGCACAAGAAAGACAATCGACACCCACCATCTCAGATTATTCTGAAATTGTTTCAATTAGAACCAAATAAGATGAGCATTTCTGCAACAATATTTGGTTGAAACACAATTTAATATCATAAATTGATTGCACCCAAATTGGCCATTTTAATATCTAGGATTCATATAATATTCAATAAATAGAGTAACTAACATTCGATTAGGAACAAACTTTTTTCTAACAATGAGTTAGACATGAGGAATCAAAAGAAAGTCAAAAGCCACCCACGGACCACCCACGTCAATCCCACCCCATCAACAAGTATACAGTATCAGTCCTCTGTCTTACAAGTAGTATGAAGCTGCGGCTCAAAGGATTGTTTCTTCATCCTATGTAATGTGTTCCAAATGAATTTCGTGATGGGTTTTTATCAGTCTATGGACAAGGGATGACAGCAATCCATGAGTATGTTTACATGCTCACTAATAATTCGATATTAAACCGATTATGTCAGAGTATGCCATTAGTCAAGTAAACATAATATACAGTGGAGAGAACAAGTATTTGATACACTGCCGATTTTGCAGGTTTTCCTACTTACAAAGCCTGTAGAGGTCTGTAATTTTTTATCATAGGTCGATTCAACTGTGAGACGGAATCTAAAACAAAAATCCAGAAAATCACATTGTATGATTTTTAAGTAATTAATTTGCATTTTATTGCATGACATAAGTATTTGATCACCTACCAACCAGTAAGAATTCCGGCTCTCACAGACATGTTAGTTTTTCTTTAAGAAGCCCTTCTGTTCTCCACTCATTACCTGTATTAACTGCACCTGTTTGAACTCGTTACCTGTATAAAAGACACCTGTCCACACACTCAATCAAACAGACTCCAACCTCTCCACAATGGCCAAGACCAGAGAGCTGTGTAAGGACATCAGGGATAAAATTGTAGACCTGCACAAGGCTGGGATGTGCTACAGGACAATAGGCAAGCAGCTTGGTGAGAAGGCAACAACTGTTGGCGCAATTATTAGAAAATGGAAGAAGTTCAAGATGACGGTCAATCACCCTCGGTCTGGGGCTCCATGCAAGATCTCACCTCGTGGGGCATCAATGATCATGAGGAAGGTGAGGGATCAGCCCAGAACTACACGGCAGGACCTGGTCAATGACCTGAAGAGAGCTGGGACCACAGTCTCAAAGAAAACCATTAGTAACACACTACGCCGTCATGGATTAAAATACTGCAGCGCACGCAAGGTCCCCCTGCTCAAGCCAGCGCATGTCCAGGCCCGTCTGCAGTTTGCCAATGACCATCTGGATGATCCAGAGGAGGAGTGGGAGAAGGTCATGCGGTCTGATGAGACAAAAATAGAGCTTTTTGGTCTAAACTCCACTCGCCGTGTTTGGAGGAAGAAGAAGGATGAGTACAACCCCAAGAACACCATCCCAACCGTGAAGCATGGAGGTGGAAACATCATTCTTTGGGGATGCTTTTCTGCAAAGGGGACAGGACGACTGCACCGTATTGAGGGGAGGCTGGATGGGGCCATGTATCGCGAGATCTTGGCCAACAACCTCCTTCCCCCAGTAAGAGCATTGAAGATGGGTCGTGGCTGGGTCTTCCAGCACGACAACGACCCGAAACACACAGCCAGGGCAACTAAGGAGTGGCTCCGTAAGAAGCATCTCAAGGTCCTGGAGTGGCCTAGCCAGTCTCCAGACATGAACCCAATAGAAAATCTTTGGAGGGAGCTGAAAGTCCGTATTGCCCAGCGACAGCCCCGAAACCTAAAGGATCTGGAGAAGGTCTGTATGGAGGAGTGGGCCAAAATCCCTGCTGCAGTGTGTGCAAACCTGGTCAAGAAGTACAGGAAACGTATGATCGCTGTAATTGCAAACAAAGGTTTCTGTACCAAATATTAAGTTCTGCTTTTCTGATGTATCAAATACTTATGTCATGCAATAAAATGCAAATTAATTACTTAATCATACAATCTGATTTTCTGGATTTTTGTTTCATATTCCGTCTCTCACAGTTGAAGTGTACATATGATAAAAATTACAGACCTCTACATGCTTTGGAAGTAGGAAAACCTGCAAAATTGGCAGTGGATCAAATACTTGTTCTCCCCACTAAGTATATGCCAATTAAAATAACTTGTTTTTCTGAGCAATCTTTCGAATTATTAGGACATGTAAAACATAATTTAAAAAAATAATAATTAAATGTGCGTTCCAGCTGTATATTTTATCTGCGCATGTGCCAGCACCAGTAGCACAAGCCGCCTCCTTAAGAACGAGTGAAGTGAGTGTGGAAAACCTGAAATGCATCTTACAAATACATTTCACATACAAACTGAATTTGTCCGACCTCAGACTCAAATAGTTTTTTGCAAAAATAACATGGTCACCAAGTTAAAAGATATTTTGATTGGCGATTTTATGCATCTATTAAAAGTCCCATCAGGTAACCTGATTTGAGATGTGTCGATAATAACAGGATATTAGGGAAATGTTAAAGGAACAATTATTTTAATCCGACTATCCACAATAATCTTATTATGTGCATGTAACCGTGCTCCATGCTTTGATTTTGTTGTCCACTGTTTCAAATTATAACTTTTTTTTTCACCTTTATTTAACCAGGTAGGCCAATTGAGAACAAGTTCTCATTTACAACGGCGACCTGGCCAAGATAAAGCAAAGCAGTGCGACAAAAACAACAGCACTGAGTTCAACATGGGATAAACAAATGTACAGTCAATAACACAATAGAAAAACCTGTATACAGTGTGTGCAAATGAAGTAAGGAGGTAAGGCAATAAATAGGCCATAGTGGCGAAGTAATTACAATTTAGCAATTAACACTGGGGGTATAGCTTTGCAGATGAGGATGTAAAATTAGAAATACTGGTGTGCAAAAGAAAACAAAAACAAATATTGGATGAGGTAGGTAGTTGGTTGTATGGGTAAGTTGCTCTGACAGCTAACGCTTAAAGTTAGTGAGGGAGATGTCTCCAACTTCAGTGATTTTTGTAATTCGTTCCAATCATTGGCAGCAGAGAACTGGAAGGAAAGGCGGCCAAAGGAGGTGTTGGCTTTGGGGATGACCAGTGAGATATCTGCTGGAGCGCATGCTACGGGTGGGTGTTGCTATGGTGACCAGTGAGCTGAGATAAGTCTTTGCTAGGTAACGCGCCGCATTATAGATGAACTGGAGCCAGTGGATTTGGCGACGAATACGTAGCGAGGGCAAGCCAACGAGAGCATACAGATCGCAGTGGTGGGTAGTATATGGGGCTTTGGTGACAAAACAGATGGCACTGGGATAGCAAATTGGATGTAGTCTGAGTAGAGTGTTGGAGGCTATTTTGCAAATGACATCGCCGAAGTCCAAGGATTGGTAGGATAGTCAGTTTTACGAGTGTATGTTTGGCAGCATGAGTGAAGGAGGCTTTGTTGCGAAATAGGAAGACGAGTCTAGATTTAATTTTGAATTGGAGATACTTAATATCAGTCTGGAAGGAAAGTTAACAGTCACTACATTCCTAAAGAAAGTAATGTACTTTTTACTCCATACATTTTCCCTGACACCCAAAAGTACACGTAACATTTTGTAAGCTTAGCAGGACAGGAAAAATGTCCCAATTCACACACTTATCAAGATAACATCCCTGGGCATCCCTACTGTGGGAAATTTCACAAGTTGATGTGACTAAACTGCTTGGAGTAACCCTGGATTGTAAAATGTCATTGTCAAAACATATTGATACAACAGTAGCTAAGATGGGGAGAAGTATGTCCATAATAAAGCGCCGTCCTGCCTTCTTACCACTATCAACAAGTTTGTTCCTAGACGCCCTAGTTTTGTCCCACCTGCACCATTTTTCAGTTTTGTGGTCAGGTGTTACAGACACGGACATAGGAAAATGACAATTGGCTCAGAACAGGGCAGCACGGCTGGCCCTTAAATGTCCATGGAGAGCTAACAATAATATGCATGTCAATCACTCCTGGCTCAAAGTGGAGGAGAGATTGACTTCATCACTACTTGTTTTTGTAAGAAGTGTTGACAAGCTGAATGTACCGAGCTGTCTGTTTAAACTACTAACACACAGCTCAGACACCCATTCATACCCCACAAGACATGCCACCAGAGGATACTTCACAATCCCCAAGTCCAGAACAGACTATGGGAGGTGCACAGTACTACATACAGCCATGACTACATGGAACTCTATTCTGCATCAGGTAACTGATCTGTAGAATATTGTTGTACGGTGGTATTATACATTAGGTTTGGCAGATATAAAGTGTAATAATGTTATATGATGTACTGTTTTATATGTAAGTGCCTTAATGTATTTGGTCACCAGGAAGAGTAGCTGCTGCCTTGGCAACAGCTAATGGGGATCCCTAATAAATACAAATACTGCCTCTGAGCTGGCGGATTATTAAACACAAATGCTTAATTTGTAAATTGTCTGCGTGTTGTAGTGTGCCCCTGGCTATCAGTAAATTATATTTTAAAAATGTTCTGTCTGGTTTGCTTAATAATAGCAATTTTAAATTATTTATACTCAAGTATATTTAAAACCAAATACTTAGACTTTTACTCAAGTGGTATTTTACTGGGTGATTTTTACTTGAGTAAAAGTCAAGATACCTTAATAGAAAATGACTCAAGAATGACAATTGGATACTTTTTCCACCACTGACCATGGGCCAAAAGGCGACTGAAAATTGTGTTGTATGATGCAAGGAACCACATCCCAAAATAACATTCATTATTATCACTGGTATTGACAATGGAAGGCTGCTGGTCTCTGATTCCATGTATTATAATATACAGCATTGCCTGCTGTTGTGGCCTTGAGCAAGGCCCTTAACTTCTTTCAGCTAGAGGGCAGAATTTCTACGTATGGAAAAATAACGTTCCAAAAGTAAACAGACTATTTCTCAGGTCCAGATGCTAGAATATGCATATAATTGACAGATTAGGATAGAAAACACTAAAGTTTCCAAAACTGTCAAAATATTGTCTGTGAGTATAACAGAACTGATTTTGCAGGCGAAAACCTAAGGAAATCCAACCCGGAAGTGGCTTTTATTTGGAAAAATCCCTGTTCCGTTGCCTGACCCTCCTCCATTTAAAGGGGTATCAACCAGATTCATTTTCCAATGGCTTCCTCAGGCTGTGACCAGGCTTTAGACATAGTTTAAAGCTTTTATTTTGAAACATTTGCAAGATTTTTCAAAATGCGTCAGGTGTCCTTTGATTAGTTCCTGCGCGTGAGAGATGTAGCTCGACATTTTCTTTCTCTGTAGTATTGAATAGGTTACCGTCCGGTTGAAATATTATCGATTATGTATGTTAAAAACAACCTGAGGATTGATTATAAAAAACGTTTGACATGTTTCTACGAACATTACGGATACTTTTTGGAATTTTCGTCTGCCTTTCAGGACCGGAACGAGCGTGTGGTTTTCTGAACATAACGCGCAAACCAAATGGCGGTTTTTGGTTATAGAACTAATCTTTATCGAACAAAAATAACATTTATTGTGTAACTGGGAGTCTCGTGAGTGCAAACATCCGAAGATTATCAAAGGTAAGCGATTCATTTTATTGCTTTTCTGACTTTCGTGACCAAGCTAATTTGAGGCTAGCTGTTCTTACTGTTTTGTCTAGTGATTGATAAACTCACAAACGCTTGGATTGCTTTCGCTGTAAAGCATATTTTCAAAATCTGACACGATAGGTGGATTAACAACAAGCTAAGCTGTGTTTTGGTATATTTCACTTGTGATTTCATGATTATAAATATTAGTAGTATTTTTGGGGAATTTGGCGCACTGCAATTCAGTGGTTGTTTCGAAAATGATCGCGCTAAAGGGATCCGTGCGGCAAGAAGTTAACAACAACCCCCTCCTTTGTGCTATAACAGCCTCCACCCTTCTGGGAAGGCTTTCCACTAGATGTCAGAACATTTCTGCGGGGACTTGCTTCCATTCAGCCACAAGAGCATTAGTGAGGTCGGGCACTGATGTTGGGCGATTAGGCCTGGCTCGCAGACGACATTCCAATTCATCCAAAAGCTGTTCTATAGGGTTGAGGTCAGGGCTCTGTGCAGGCCAATCAAGTTCTTCCACACCGATCTCGACAAACATTCATTTGAATGCATGTGATATATCGCCCAGCCCTATGAGTCGCGTGTGTGTGTGTGTGTGTGTGTGTGTGTGTGTGTGTGTGTGTGTGTGTGTGTGTGTGTGTGTGGCTGAGCTCTCCCTACAGCCTGCTAGATGACTCATGCTTCTGGATCAGACTAGAGTGCTATATTACAAAGCAAGATCAAGGAATTAGCCAGCTAACTTGCCAGAATATTCTAAAATAACTTTCGTTTTTTTTTTTAGAAAGACAAGCTTGAAACGGGCATGGTCTAATTGACTCAACAACCAAACACATACAGTACAGTATCTACGTTTAGCTTTCTTGACGAACCAAAACATCAACTGTTATTTCTGGTTGTTTTTCAAAGTTAGCTGGCTAACTCGTTGATCCTGCTTTGTAGTATATCTTTCAGGAGAAAGAACAGTCAGCATTAGAGGTCGACCGATTAAATCGGGGCCGATTTCAAGTTTTCATAACAATCGGAAATCGGTATTTTTGGGTGCCGATTTGCCGATTTTTTGTAAAATATGATTATATATATTATTTTTTTTACACCTTTATTTAATCTTTATTTAACTAGGCAAGTCAGTTAAGAACACATTCTTATTTTCAATGACGGCCTAGGATTTTTAACCTTGTCAGCTCGGGGGATCCAATCTTGCAACCTTACAGTTAACTAGTCCAATGCTCCAACACTGATTACATTGCACTCCACGAGGAGCCTGCCTGTGCCGCGAATGCCGTATGCTAAGGTAAATTGCTAGCTAGCATTAAACTTATCTTATAAAAAACAATGACTGTCATTGCTCCAATGTGTACTTAACCATAAACATCAATGCCTTTCTTAAAATCAATACACAAGTATATATTTTTAAACCTGCATATTTAGCTAAAAGAAATCCAGGTTAGCAGGCAATATTAACCAGGTGAAATTGTAATTTCTCTTGCGTTCATTGCACGCAGAGTCAGGGTATATGCAACAGTTTGGGCCGCCCGGCTCTTTGCAAACTAATTTGCCTGAATTTTACGGAATTATGACATAACATTGAAGGTTGTGCAATGTAACAGGAATATTTAGACTCATGGATGCCACCCGTTAGATAAAATACGGAACAGAATAAACGTTTTGTTTTCGAGGTGATAGTTTCCGGATTAGTCAAAGGTATATGGTTTAGAGAGAAATAGTCGATACGTTATAATTCCGGTAATAACTTGCGGCTGAACTTTAAAGGGGTTCCTTCGTTATTTTACCGTTCATGTCTTCCATAGAGAATGTCTTGATCTACTTCAAATAAGGTCTGTGTTTCGTGCAGGCTTAAACCGCCTCGACGTTTTGATACCCGTGTAAATCTCACTAGGATAAGGTAACGTTTGTCAATATATTTTCATAAATCCACTCTACAAAAAAATGATCTTCGCTTATATTTAGCCAATATTGATCAGAGTTACCTTGTCCTGTGGATATCTACACAGTTATAAAATTGTCAAGGTGGTGTAAGTAAGCCTACACGAAACACAGACCTTATTTTAAGTGAATCTAAAAATATCCTATGGAATAAATGAAGGAACCGCTTTTCAGATTTTGCTAGAAGGTGTCATGGGAATTATGACTCGCACTTTGGTCGTCAATTCTTACCATGCACATTATTAAAATAGGATTTTCTGCATATAGAAATGACAGATTTTGTTTTCAACATTCATCACAGGTAACTTACTCTATTTTTATTCAAACAGTTGAGAGTATTTGTCTCCTAAGCAGACTCTTCAGTATCATTGTCACTTCAGAGCTGTGTGTGTGTATTTATGTATCATATTAAGATAAAATAAGTGTTCATTGTTCATTCAGTATTGCTGCAATTGTCATTATTACAAAAATGTGTGTGTGTGTGTATGGTATATATATATATATTTAAAAAATAATAATAATTAAATCTGCATCGGCTTTTTTTGTCCTCCAATAATCAGTATCGGCGTTGAAAAATCATAATCGGTCGACCTCTAGTCAGCATCCTCCACTGTGTTCTCTCACACACAAAATCACTAACACTCTACAGCACACCACCTGTTGCAGTCATCTCCACATAGACAAAAGTGATTCTCATCTTATGGAATGCCAATTATCTCTAATCAGACTCGAGTTTAGTAGGTCTTTCATAAATCTCTAGAATGTTTTTCAACAGCTAATGAGCCATCCTCCATAACATTTAAGCTCTGCTCCATACATACTAGAGGTTGACCGATTAAATCGGCATGGCCGATTAATTAGGGCCAATTTTAAGTTTTCATAACAAATCGGTAATCGGCCGATTACATTGCACTCCAGGAGGAGACTGTGTGGCAGGCTGACCACCTGTTACGTGAGTGCAGTAAGGAGCCAAGGTAAATTGCTTGCTAGCATTAAACTCATCTTATAAAAAAACAAATAAATCTTAACTAGTGATTGTCCTGCGTTGCATATAATCAATGTGGTGCCTGTTAATTTATCATCAAATCACAGCCTACTTCGCCAAATGGGTGATGATTTAACTTCTTGCGATTATAGGGGGTGCTGTTTCAAATTAGCATAATTGTCTCTACAGATGAAACGGCTTCCTACTCAATTCTTGATCGTACAATATGCATATTATTACTATTATTGGATAGAAAACACTCTCTAGTTTCTATAGCCGTTGGAATTTTGTCTCTGAGTGGAACAGAACTCATTCTACAGCAATTTCCCTGACATGGAGTCAGATTTCACACATTTTGGCCCCTGATCTGGAGTCAGTTTAAAGGCCACTGTGAACACTATGAGGATACGGACACTGCTTACGTCTTCCCCTGGATGCCTTTACGTGATGCCGCTTTGAATGGTATCGATTGCGCAATCACAGCCACTATAAAAGAAAAAAACCTGTAGGTAGGAACTTTTTTCCAGCTGCGCCGGACGCGCGGTGGACACCGCCCTGCTCTTTTTCCAAGCATTAGTGTAGCCAGTAATATTTCTCCGGTCATGTTTTCACCCGTTATAGGTGTTAACCTCTCTGGGATAGATGGGACGCTTGCGTCCCAACAGCCATGTCAAAATGTAGAGCGCCAAATTCAAAAAAATTATATAAAATTAAACTTGATTAAATCACACATATAAGATAGCAAATTAAAGCTACACTTGTTGTGAATCCAGCCAACATGTCAGATTTCAAAAAGGCTTTTCGGCGAAAGCATAAGATGCTATTATCTGATGATAGCCCAATGTAAACAAGAGAGTGTAGCCTATTTCAACCATGCTAGCGCTACTCAAAACGCTAATATAAAATATAAAACATGCATTACCTTTGACGAGATTCTTTTGTTGGCACTCCAATATGTCCCATAAACATCACAAATGGTCCTTTTGTTCGATTAATTCCATCCATATATATCCAAATTGTCCATTTATTTGGCGCCGTTGTACCAGGAAAAACAGCGTTCAATTTGAACAAAATCACGACACAATATCTAAAAAAATTACCTCTAAACTTTGCCAAAACATTTCAAAGTACTTTTGTAATACAGCTTAAGGTATTTGTAAACGTTAATAATCGATCAAATTGAAGACAGGTCAATCTGTTTTCAATACAGGATATCAACAAACTCACGGAACATTTCATGTCTTGCCCAAATCTCAAACATAAACAAACGACGTCCCTCCACTTCCGGGTCAATATCTTGTTCACCTCACTAAGAAAAAACCTTAACCATTTTCCATACAATGGCGACATCCAGTGGAAGCAGTAGAAACTGCGCATTTACTGATTAGAATTCTGGTTTGCCCAAAACAATCCATTGAACATAGAGGAACTTAACAATAAAAAAGTTAGTCCTCAGGGTTTTGACTGCTATATAAGTTCTGTTATACTTACAGATATGATTCAAACAGTTTTAGAAACTTCAGAGTGTTTTCTATCCAAATCTACTAATTATATGCATATCTTATATTCTGGGGATGAGTAGCACGAAGTTGAAATTGCGCACGCTATTTTTCCCTAAGTGAAAATTCTGCACACTATCATCAAGAAGTTAACAGCATCATAAGGTAGTTAATTTGAACCGTTGTATAGCAATTTATATCCTTTTAGTGCGATTTTGAGGCATTGCTTTGTTGTGCACTTTGACGCGCTGGGCACATTTCGGGCTCCCGGTCGTACGTTAGTGGGCATTTCGACGGACAAGTGGACATCTTTCGACCAAAAGAAGATTATACCCAAGAAAGGATTCTTTGCCCAAGATTCTGATGGAAGAACAGCTCACAGTAAGAACAATTTATGATGATAAATCGTGTTTCTGTCGAAAAATGTTAAAGCCTACACCGCCATCTTGTTTTGTATAGCTTCGCGCAACCTGTATTGAAAAGTAAGGATAATTTAAAAAATGTAAATCAGCGATTGCATTAAGAACTAATTTGTCTTTCGATTCCTGTCAACCCTGTATTTTTTTGTCAAGTATATGATTAGCTATTGATTAAACTAGATCACTCAAAGATGGCGACCGACATTTCCAGGCTTGTTTTGCTACTATTTTCATTGTATAACCACGTTTTTTTATGGCTAAATATGCACATTTTCGAACAAACTGTATATGTATGTTGTAATATGATGTTACAGGAGTGTCATCTGAAGAATTCTGAGAAGGTTAGTGAAAAAATTAATATATTTTGGCGATGATATGATATCGCTCTCTTGGCTAGAATCAGTGCTCGGGTAACTTTTGCGTATGTGGTATGCTAATATAACGATTTATTGTGTTTTCGCCGTAAAACACTTAGAAAATCTGAAATGTTGTCTGAATTCACAAGATCTGTGTCTGTCCATTGCTATGTGCTGTGTATTTTTAAGAAATGTTTTATGATGAGTAAATTGGTAATACAGGTTGCTGTCTGTAGTAATTCTAGGAGCTTTGGTGAGATTTGTGATGCTGGCTGCAATGGCAAACTATGATTTATACCTGAAATATGCACATTTTTCTAACAAAACCTATCCTATACCATAAATATGTTATCAGACTGTCATCTGATGAGGTTTTTTCTTGGTTAGTGGCTATCAATATCTTAGTTTAGCCGAATTGGTGATAGCTACTAGTGTTGAGAAAAAATGGTGGACAAAGAAAAAGGGTGTCTTTTGCTAACATGGTTAGCTAATAGATTTACATATTTTGTCTTCCCTGTAAAACATTTTAAAAATCTGAAATGGTGACTTTATTCACAAGATCTGTATCTTTCATTAGGTGTCTTGGACTTGTGATTTAATGATATTTAGATGCTACTATTTAATTGTGACGCTATGCTAGCTATGCTAATCATTGTGGGGGGTGCTCCCGGATCCGGGGTAGATACTCGTGAAAGGTTAACAAGCACATTCGCGAAAAAAGCACTGTCGTTGCACCATTGTACCTAACCATAAACATCAATGCCTTTCTTAAAATCAATACAGAAGTATATATTTTTAAACCTGCATATGTAGTTAAAAGAAATTAATGTTAGCAGGCCATATTAACTAGGGAAATTGTGTCACTTCTCTTGCGTTCAGTGCAAGCAGAGTCAGGGATTATGCAGCAGTTTGGGTCACCTGGTTCGTTGCGATCTGTGTGAAGACCATTTCTTCCTAACAGAGACCGTACTTAAATTTACCAGAATTTTACATAATTATGACATAACATTGAAGGTTGTGCAATGTAACAACAACATTTAGACTTTGTGATGCCACCCGTTCGATAAAATACAGAACGGTTCTGTATTTCACTGAAAGAATATACGTTTTGTTTTCGAAATGATAGTTTCCTGATTTGACCATATTAATTTTATTTTTATTTTTATTTATTTATCCGTTATTTTACCAGGTAAGTTGACTGAGAACACATTCTCATTTGCAGCAACGACCTGGGGAATAGTTACAGGGGAGAGGAGGGGGATGAATGAGCCAATTGTAAACTGGGGATTATTAGGTGACAGTGATGGTTGAGGGCCAAATTGGGAATTTAGCCAGGACACCGGGGTTAACACCCCTACGATAAGTGCCATGGGATCTTTAATGACCTCAGAGAGTCAGGACACCCGTTTAACGTCCCATCCGAAAGACGGCACCCTACACAGGGCAGTGTCCCCAATCACTGCCCTGGGGCATTGGGATATTTTTTAGACCAGAGGAAAGAGTGCCTCCTACTGGCTCTCCAACACCACTTCCAGCAGCATCTGGTCTCCCATCCAGGGACTGACCAGGACCAACCCTGCTTAGCTTCAGAAGCAAGCCAGCAGTGGTATGCAGGGTGGTATGCTGCTGGCTAATAATTAATGACCTAAGGCTCGTATTTGTGTGTGTTTATTATATTATAATTTAGTCTATGATTTGATAGTGCAGTCTGACTGAGCGGTGGTAGGCAGCAGCAGGCTCGTAAGCATCCATTCTAACAGCAGCTCTTAGCAATGCTGGGATGCACAGCACTGTTTATGACTTCAAGCCTATCAACTCCCAAGATTAGGCTGGCAATACTAAAAGTGCCTATAAGAACATCCAATAGTCAAAGGTCTATGAAATACAAATGGTATAGAGAGAAATAGTCCTATAATAACTACAACCTAAAACTTCTTAACTGGGAATATTGAAGACTCATGTTAAAAGAAACCACCAGCTTTCATATGTTCTCATGTTCTGAGCAAGGAACTTAAACGTTAGCTTTTTTACATGACACATACTGCACTTTTTCTTTCTTCTCCAACACTGTGTTTTTGCATTATTTAAACCAAATTGAACATGTTTCATTATTTATTTGAGACTAAATTGATTTTATTTATGTATTATATTAAGTTAAAATAAAAAATTGTTCATTGTTCATTCAGTATTGTTGTAATTGTCATTATTACATATATAAATTGTCCGATTAATCGGTATCTTTTTTCTTTGGTCCTCCAATAAATCGGTATCGGCGTTGAAAAATCATAGTCGGTCAACCTCTAATACATACAGAGAACATATCTGACAGTGAGTCACAGAACTTAAAGCTGCAGTGTGTTCCCCTGCTACAAAGAAATATAAGTAAAATCATGACAGCCAGAGAGTATGAATAAGAATGCTCACACATGCAAAGTCAAGCCACTGTACTCTGGGAACACAGCACAGGCTCCATTGGTGCATGTTCTCTTCTGTGTGACTCCCTGGTACATGTGAGAGCGGAGAGGCTGCTGTAGTGGACTGCCTGCTGAGAGCAGGGCGAGGAGAATCACCACACTTAAATTAGAGCAGACACTCTTCTCTGCCAAGGGGGCTGGCTGCGCACAATTAGCACAATGCAGAACTTCAATCAAATAATACTTTTTTCATAAGGCATTGGAGAGGGAGAGGGCAATGGGGGAGAGAGAGAGGGCAATGGGAGAGAGACGTGGCTGAGATTGGAGTTATTCCTGGCTGGAACAGGTTGCCAGAGCGCACTGCAGCACTGAGGGCCTTAGGAAAGTCTGGTCTCCATGGATTCCACCTGGACTGCAGAGAGTGTGTGTGTGTGTGTTACCACTCTCCTCTCAACTCTTAGGCAAGTAGATAAAAGGCATTAGATCGATAGCCACACACAAAAGACCAGTTCTGTGAGCTCGTGAAAGGCTTTGTCGCAGTGTCCGTCTCGTTTTTAGGGAGAGAGCACTCCGAGCAGAACCAAAACCACTCTCCTGAGACTTCCCCCAACTGTGGACCTCATCCAGAGCAAAAAGACACGAGGAACCACTGGATGGTGAATCGCAGCTTGTAGGTCTACATATTTTGAAATACACACAAAAAAAGGCAGCAACTCAGATGCCCTTTCCAAATGAGGCAACATCATTAAAAACAAATGTGCTTCTTGGAGTGTTTGCGACATCCACCCGGGCAAACACTCCTCCGCCTCCCAGTTTCAATCATTTCTGGCTACAGCCAGTAGGCCCACTGCTGCCTCAATGTCATTCTATGATAATTGTATACAAACACAACTCAATCTACGGTACTGCTTCATGGACTTCCATGAATAAAGTGTAAGTAGGAGCAGGGGGGAAAGCACTTCACTGTATGTATAGGAAATAGAGATGTAGCCCGAATGCTCCTTCCTACATAGCAGAAAGCTTGATATACACCTTATACAGTGGCTGTGTAGTAGTGCTGAGCGATTAAGCAAAATGTTGGTTCTTTTTTAAAACCAATTGACCATGTCAGGTCAATTATTTGAATTTCATTTTGTTCTGGGTTTTTTCTGTGAGCTCAGCGTGCAGTTTCTCTAGAGAGAAATCAGATCAAGTAAGAACTGTGCGATGATAGCAGGGAGTTGTAGTTTACAACAGGCCAATGTTCTACACAGTTTAGAGCAGAAAACAGCAAACGTGGTAATTAAGTACAATGACCATAAACCATTGTGCATCTACTTGTCCAGTTTGTGTGGGGCAGACAGAGAGGGACAGAAGAGACCGAAGACTCGTGATCGAGAGGATAGAGAGCAGTTGCTTCGCGAGGTCTCTCTACCTGAAAATACATGATCTGAGTGATTGATAGCGGTGACAAAGGTATGCCTTATTTACTTTGAAAAACTACTAAAATAGTAATTGTCAGAGAGCATATGCAGCAGCTCTTGAGATGACTTGGAATGGAATGAAATAAAGTTGACAAATAAAACAAATGCAATATACACAACTTAAGTAGTTTACTAAAGTAAATAAATGGTTAATAAGTGATAAGCAGTAATGAGCAGTTATTACCATCATGGGACTTAATTGTTTTATTCTGTGTTACAGCATTCAAACCACAAAGAAGTGTATTTAATTTGTAATTTTGTAAAAAACATTTAAATATATATATAAATTTAACCGAAACTACCTCAAAAAGCACTAAATCGCTCAGTACTAGTATCCTAGGCTACATATTATCACACAAGAGATGCTTCTATATCTATGGAAATAAAAGCCTTTTTATAGATGTGTTCCAGATCGATTTCTCCCCTGCTGAGACAATTAAACACAGCATATTACTGTTGCTTTGATGGAGGAAGAACAAAGCCTTTGAATGGTTCACCATTATCTATTATCCAAATTCTGTTTTTGAAAAGCTAAAAACAGATGACAAATTCCATTTGGATCCCAAATCATCACTCTGTGAGAGGGACAATGTAGAATCCCTGTCCAGCAGGCAGTGGCAGCGTCCGTAGCCGTCTGGGTAGTAGTGCCATGCCTCCCATGGAGGGGGATGCTGCCAACACACAACACAACCAACTGCAAACTAATCCCAGGGTGAGGATGGAGGGGTGATGACAGCCCGTCCTGGCCTGGCCTGCGCCCACTGTAATATAACTCGCTCTCTAGTATGGATGGAAGAAACAGACTGGCTTAATATAGGGAGACGACAGGCCCTCCAAGAGCAGAATACGCTGTGGAACCCAATACGCTCACTGCTTCAATGCAAGGCTAAGCATGTGTGTGACGCGGACAAAGTCCCATTTGTACTGGTGGGGCTTCAGGCAGAAAGAGACACTCTCCCACTGCTGCTCAGACAATGGAGGAGAGGTCCAGATGCCACAGGAGCACAAGAGGATGTGAAATCAGTCAGCCGCAGATACACATTGAAATACAGTAGGCCTGTGTACAGACTACACAGACAGACACCCAGGAGTATAAGCCAAATGGGTTAGAGGTTCTTTCTGTGACACACACACAAATTCAGCGCGACAAAGTACAGATGTGAGCGAGCAGATGTGAGCACCCGAGAGCAAAATAAAAATGATTTTTTTAAACACACAAAATGCCGGGCCAGGGCTGTGTGAAATGTGTGGCACTCAAGGGAGCTTGAATCAGCAGAACACACACAAACACATCTCTATCAAGAGTCCAGTTTAAATGAGCAGCTGGTCTGGGGCCTTAATGGAATACTGAGTAGAGTGCCACTATGGGAATTCACCTGCAAGATGGATTCCTTCTCCTGGCCGTTTATAAACAGACTCCATTATGAACGCATGGTTCCAGCTAGTCAGGGGATCAGCATGGAGGGCCTGATTCCATTAATAAATATGATTAGACTACGATAAACAGGATTCCAGAGAGCGAGGCAGAATTACCAGAGGAGTGAGGTGGTGTACAACACTTGGAAATGACTAGCTAATATCTGATTACAGTGACAATTATTCAAAACATGGGTTTGGTGGATAGGCAATTAAATCGAGGGAAGTGCATCTAACATTTAAATGTATAAACTACACATGTTTAGCAAACAAGCTAAGTCATATATCAGTGGTCTTAAGAGTGAAGGGAGTCATGCAAGTGATAGTGGCCAACAAAGGAGCTGGTGATTATCCACAGTCGATTTCCATTCACCCCTCTGCACTAGCCTAACCTAACGCAGGAGGAAAAATAAACAGATGACACTTGATTTCCTACATACTGGTCTTTGCGAGAAGGGGGAAAAAATGGTCGGGGGAGGTCCTCTTCTGCACTGTTCCACCAATCCAGTAAATGTGGAGGAGGAGCAAAGAAGAAGTGTTCCCTTGTTAACATCCAAAAATGGAAGTCACGTCACAGGCTCGTTTTCCATTTTCCCTGAAAACCGGAACATCCGATTGTTGGGGACATGGCAAAGGCTAGCGCTAGCCAAGTGATTTGACTTCCTATGAAAAATGCCAGACCACAAAGAAGTCAGCGACCCCAGGCACATAACCAGCACCTCCACAACCTCTCTCAACTCCAGTCTGGGTAATAGGGGAGAGAGTTCCAGAACTTTTCCATTGGCTGAGCCTCTAACAGAGGCAAAGGGAATCTAAATTGATGGCAGTTCTCCTCCCAGACATCTCTAGCCAGACTAAATTTACTTTCTCCCTTTTGTCTTTAGCCAATAGTGGAATTTTCAAATTCACCATAACCACCCATTCAACAGACAAGCATGAATTTCATGCTGAAAAGCAATTGCTTATAGGCTTGGTTCTCACTTCTGAATATTACAGCGTTAATAAAATCTTGACTGCGTATATAGGCTACACAGTGAACAATAAAATAAGCAGTAATCTCTGAATGTTTATAATGTACACAAAAAAATATACTTGCTTGTATGGCTAGTAATTAAACACCCACACAAACAGGACATTTCATTACCTGCTCATCTAATCTCAAAGAGATTCACAGGTGAACAAACTGTAAATGTTATTCATGCCAAAAAGGCTGATTTACCAGAATAATAATGACAACATTAGGCCTACATCTAAATACACAGTTTCGGTAGGTACACACACAACACATGCACACACATGAAGTACTCTTGCATAGGCACAGAAAGAGTGCAAATCCCATTTGTTTACAAAGCCATAATTAATGGAACAGCTAGAGGAGCCAACAAGGCCTCGGTGCCTATGAAAGATGTCAGGGGACAGAGAATTAAACAAGGGAGATGACAAAGGTGTGTGTAGGGTTTGCACAAGACAAGATTCATTAACACACTCCTCATCCGTTAATAGTAGGTGACTTGCATTCAATCTATGACCTCACTTTTCCCAGCACAGTTTGGTAATTACACTGCTGATATCATACGATGCTATGGAAACACCATACGAGTCCATCTAGTATGGGTTAAAGAAGCCTCTGAAAATGTCAGACCACAGTAACTGAAGTGACGAAACAGTCATATGCACTGCAATGCTGACCAAATTAAAGGGATACTTCGGGACTTTGGCAATGACGCCCTTTTATCTATGAAGGTTGTCAAAATCCTGAAGTATTCTTTTAACCAGACAGGATTTCCCCATTACTTAACTGTGGGGAAGGCAGAGCTACACCCCAGTGGTCACTGTGGGAAGTCAGAGACAGAGAAGCTCATCTTTAAAGAAACACAAGTCTCTCTGTGCAAACAAAACATTTCTAGATCAGGGACGGGTATGCTCAGCTGAGCCCTGTTAGGGTTGGGGTCCGGTGAGGCTGCAGCCCATTAACGACAACAGACCTGGAGCTGACTGAGCTGCCAAGGCAACAGGGCATGGCCTCTGCAGTAATTACAACCCAATCAATTAGTCATTAGGGTTTGTGCTCATGTAGGGTAATGAAGGCCCTGCTTGTTTCTCTGGCACCTATCACTCTCTACCCTCCTCAGCCTGGCCAGCCCAAGCAGCTGCTGAGGTCAGCCTATAAAGCACCTGGCTGTGTTAATTTGATGTGCCTGCAGGGGTGTGTATGTGTGTGCATATGCATGCATTGTTGACTGATATAGAAAAGAGCTAGTAGAAGACACGAGAGAAAGATGAAGACAGATACACTGCATGCATGTGTCAAATAATGGGAAACCATATGTACAAGATAAAGAAATACAATGTCTTTCTATCGGCTTGTGTTTTTTTATTAAAGGGTAGAAATTACTATGCAATGACTGTGCAGCACAATGGCGGAAGAGGGAGAGAGAGGCAGAGCAGAGCTCCATACCGTGCCCATTCACTGGAAAATGCCAGGACGGACCACAGCCACCATGTGGAACCGAGAACGGGAGATTAAAAAAAGACACATAAGTGAGAGAAAGATGCACAGAAAAGAAAGAAGGATGGGTGGGTGTATGAATGCCACACAAATTTCCCCATACAAAACAATTTCCCAGAGATTATAGGGGAGCACATTCATGATCACATTCCAATACCAGTCACTTCTTCCACAAGAGAGCCCAAAGGCTACAAAGCTGTTTTAGAGAGAAAGGTAATTAATTATACAGTAGAACAGTGCTCATCTTCACTCCTGGGGTTCTAGTCCAGCTGCTATTTGGGCTCCTCTCTTATGGGAGGTTAACCGAGGCTGGAGCAAGAGAGGGCTGTGGAGAATAAGAGAGAGGCTGTCTTATCCAGGGAGCCTTTCAATCAAGCCACAGAGTTCCACAGGGACCGAACAGCTGCAAACCCTTCAACACACCACTAACTGTAAAAATCGCAGCACTCGGAGGGTCGGAAGCAGTGGATATAAAAAACAAAACACACAACGCGACAAGAGCAGAGAAAGGTGTTGCTGTTATAATGGGAAAGAAAATAACACATTGATCGTCACATTGAATCCCACTAGAATTGTTTGTCCTTGTTGTGTGAAAGAACGTCATGTGAAAGCTAACTTGACAAATAAAACTGAAGGTAAGGAGTGTGTTGATGGTAGAACCAGACCGATGTATATGTTGAACAATATTACCAGACAATTTTAGACAATTTTTTGGCATTTACCAACATATACCAGTAATTATTCCACCAACATTATTTACATAGGATGAACAAAAAGTTTGGTTTTCAAATGTAAGAAATCAGCATTCAAAGCATCTTTGTAGAGCGGTTTCTCAATTGTTACATGAGGTTCGATCAACATTGCAAAACTTCTGTGAAAAGACTGAAGGAGTGACAGACTGAATAGCCTAGACATGTCAACTGAAGAACATGTTTACAAGAACACGACTCAAAGTTCTTGACACGTTTACAAAAACAAGAATCATTATGGTGACGAAGATTAGCACTGCCTCTTCGGCACCACGGCAACGAGACAACTAGCCTACCTACTAAGAAAAGAATGCCCAGCGAATCAAACAATAGCAACACTTCTGTGTGACAGGCATTTGAGAAGAGCTTCTCAACAATGTATGGCCATTATTACTGCTAAACTGAAACCAGCAATTAAAATACAATTTTAAAGGTAGGAGAAAAAAAAATCCTGAAAAAAAAAATGTATATCTTAGCATGACTCATCTAAGTACCCTGCGTTTATATTTGGCTCCATGGCTTTATTTCCTCAAATTGAGGAAGAAAAAAAATAAGGAAGATGAAGAGAACTTACCTCACGCCATGGGTGGTAATGCACATTTTAAAAGGACATTCTGAAGCTTGACAGTTAATATGTGTTGACAATGTAGTCAGAGAGGATGTCATTAATGTTGGGTAAACAAAATTGCAGAAATAAATATTCAGCTTCTCTGTGTGCTCCGCAGAAACAGGTCACCAAAATGGCTCCCTTTAAGTAGCGTCATCTTCAAAGAGCATGGGTAAAAATAAAAATAAAGTGGCATTTGTCTGAGATCAAGCAGAAAAGACGCAGGGACTTAAAAGCGCCATGTTCCTAATGAGGGTCAGTGAAGCCCGACAGACCATTTCTCACGGAGCGGCAAACAGATGTAGATAGACGGGCTGTAAAGAAAGCCTCACAGTAATCCACACATGCTTTACAGCTCTCCCACGTGTTCTGTATGCAATTAACCATCCAAAATATCCAGCCATGAACAGCCAGTCTACAGAGGCAAGGAGGTGCATTCAGGGCTCATTAAAGTAAG
Source organism: Salvelinus fontinalis (assembly GCF_029448725.1). Classification (NCBI taxonomy): domain Eukaryota; kingdom Metazoa; phylum Chordata; class Actinopteri; order Salmoniformes; family Salmonidae; genus Salvelinus; species Salvelinus fontinalis. The sequence continues at coordinate 18,982,565 of NC_074701.1, read as the reverse complement.
CCACCTGTTCTTACAGCATACCTTCCACTGAATTCAAACCTGGGGTTGTCTTTTTCATCCATTTAACATGCTATTCAAAAACTCTGCTGGCCCTGACAGTTTGCCTACATTTTTCAGAATAATTACACAGTAGGGACCTTTCCTTTTTTGACTATTATTTCACAAAATGAAGCTCTATTTTCCATGAGCCATTACATGTTGACAAACCCAGTGAATTCCATTTGAATCAATTAAAAAAGGTAAATCAATGGAATGCCGATTAATAAATGTAAATGCTCTAAAATGTCTTTACCCAGAAAGCTATGTAGACCAAACATGGGTAGTCCTCAAAAACAAAATGTGGTCTTTGTTCCATGCAGAGGAACACAACAGGCTACTTACTTTCTCATCGCACACAGGACTGCGATTGCTCTGGTTGAGGGACCTCTGCACCACAAAGGCATGCAAGCACGAGTCACTACAACATGGTCAATTAACATTTCATTAGAAAGGCACTCGTGTGAATTATGATCATTTGTATTGCTGTTTTTTTGTATTTTTTTGGACATGCAATTTGCAAGTAGCTGCTGTTTCATCACCTAGGATTTGGGCTTAAATTTGCCAGTGGCACACTGGGCCAGTGCCAACTGAAAAGTTACTAGCCCGAACGATAAATAAAATGATCTGACAGGAAAGCGGAAAAGCAGGTGATTTTATCTTTCATTTGTGGGCTGAGCAAGCATTCTATACAGGGTTCATACATAGGCAAGACAAATTCAAGGACTTCTTTAAGCACTTATTATAATTTAAGGACTTTATTTTATACTTAAAATTGCTGTAATATCCTATAGAAGAAAAATACATCCTCCCACAAAATGTATGCAAAAAAATATGCATTACCACTAGCGTTGGTCGGTATCCAGATTTCAATACCGTGCCTGTCCCGTCCCGGGATATACTGTATTACCGTATATAAGGCCACCATTCTATTTATTTTTTTCATGAAAAGGCCCACAAAAACAACACTTACCAGAATTCTAACAATTACTAAGGAATTCTCATAGCGGATGCTAGGTAAATGCTAACAAGCGCATGCTGACATTTCGTACTAGTGTAACGGATGTGAAATGGCTAGCTAGTTAGCGGGTACGCGCTAGTAGCATTTGAAGTATCTCAAAACGCAGTTTGCAGCATGCACAGAACAAATATTAGGCAGCAGGGATCTTAATCCAGGAGGGGATTGTATCTGCTGCCGTTCCCAAGAAGCTTGATCTTGCAAGCTAGCATTAGCCACTTAGCTAACATTAGCAAGTTAGCAAAACTCAGCTGGAGAGAATTTGTGGCACATCTTAGATCACAAATAATTAAGATATATAGCTGGCAAACATTAATAGTGAATTTTATACAAGTGTTACGTGATCACCTCACTTAAAATGAAGCTCCCATTTTGCTCTGTGTTCTTCTTTGTAAACAAACACACTTGACTGGCTCAAACAGCTGTTTTGGTAAACTATTTTGCTGCTTGAACAAAACAAATATTATCTAGCAAGGCTCATGATCCAGGAGAGGATTCTCCACAGTTACCAAGCGAATGCTTGATTTTGGATGAAGCTAACCACTTACCTAGATAGCCAACTAGCTACAAAATTGGCAAATCAAATGCACAACTGCAGAGCATTTAGCACATTTTAGACAGTTTAAGAACGCAATTGTTCTTTACCTCCTAACGTGTTAAACAAGTTGAATGCAGGAATTTACTTAAGACGTATCTATAAATATTAAAATGTATTAAAAAAACTTCAGAAGAAATAGTTAATGGTATTGAAGAAACCAAATGCACAGCTTTTTTCAAATATCCCAGTATACTGTATTCTGCCCAAGCCTAATTACCGCTATGAAATTTTTTTTTTTTTTTTTTTTAAACTAGTCCAACCCAATGGCATTATGCATTGGCATTCACATTATTTTTACATTCTAAAGTATGTCTGGATAATGTGGGCAGCGACTGACTAAATAGACAGTGTGCTACTGACAAACCCCTGGCACGGAGGGTTTGCAAAACCTCCCCTGTATGTCGAGCCCTGACACACAGACAGGAGCATTCCTGTGCCATTGTTGACTCATCAGAAACTTGGTTGATTTTTAGTTAATTACACATTTCTGTTTGAATAAATCCTGAATGAAAAATAATATATAAAAAAGGAAATTGTGAACCAAAAACTAACATGACCAGGTACATTTTTTTCACTGGCACCCTTGTGACCAATTACAAAAAGGTGCCGCCCTGGCAAGAAAAAACAGATGCAGTATCGAACCCTGGGCTTAGCATTGGGTGAAAAGATTGGAGTAAAGGAAAAAATACAATTTGAGTCAATTGGAGGTGTACCTGTGGATGTATTTCAAGGCCTACCTTCAAACTCAGTGCCTCTTTGCTTGACATCATGGGAAAATCAAAAAAAATCAGCCAAGACCTCAGAAAAAATATTGTTGACCTCCACAAGTCTGGTTCATCCTTGGGAGCAATTTCCAAACACCTGAAGGTACCACATTCATCTGTACAAACAATAGTACGCAAGTATAAACACCATGGGACAATGCAGCCGTCATACCGCTCAGGAAGGAGACGCGTTCTGTCTCCTAAAGATGAACGAACCTTGGTACGAAAGGTGCAAATCAATCCCAGAACAACAGCAAAGGACAATGTGAAGATGCTGGAGGAAACAGGTACAAAAGTATCTATATCCACAGTAAAACGAGTCCTATATCGACATAACCTGAAAGGCCGCTCTTTCCTTTCTAATCGTTACAGGAAAATGCCTGATGTGATGATTATGTGGAGACATTTCACCGCAACTAATGTTGAAGGAAACGCTGTGTACATTTGCAAATACTGTGCCAAATCATATGTGCAGAATGCAACAAAGATGCAGAATCATCTGGCCAAGCACATAAAGTTCCCTCAGCGCTCACAACAAGCAACCTCTGACAAAAGTCCCTCTACTTCTATTCGAGGTGAAAATGATGAATCAGACAAAAGTTTTTTTGACTCAATGGAGGAACGTAGTCAGAGAAATGCTGATGAATGTCTTGCTCAAGCTGTGTATGCAACTGGTTTACCTCTGATGCTCACAGGCAATGTTTATTGGAAGAGATCTCTGAATGTTCTTCACCCAGCATACACCCCTCCAACCAGACATACTTTATCTACTCGTTTGCTGTATGCAGAGTTCAACAGAGCTCATGTGAAGGTCAAGCAAATCATAAAGAAAGCAGACTACTGCAATCATCTCTGGTGGGTGGTCGAATGTTCGTGGGCAAGGAAAAATTTACTACATCATCTACACCCCTCAACCAGTATTCTACAAGAGCACAGACACACCGGTCTCTACATTGCAGATGAGCTAAAGGCAGTCGTCAATGATCTTGGACTACAGAAGGTATTTGCACTGGTGACAGACAATGCTGCGAACATAAAGGCTGCTTGGTCTAAAGTGGAGGAGTCCTACCCTCACATCACACCCATTGGCTGTGCTGCTCATACATTGAATCTGCTCCCCAAGGACATCATGGCACTGAAAACAATGGATACACTCTACAAGAGAGCCAAGGAAATGTCTAGGTGTATAAAGGAGCATCAAGTTATAGCAGCAATCTACCTCACCAAGCAAAGTGAGAAGAATAAGAGCCCCACATTGAAGCTGCCCAGCAACACCCGTTGGGGTGGTGTTGTCATCATGTTTGACAGTCTACTGGAGGGGAAGGAGTATCTCCAAGCATTGACCATATCACAGTCTGCCGATATGGACAGCCCCATCCTCATGGATGATGTATTTTGGGAGAGAGTGGTAGCAGCCTGAAACTCCTGAAACCTATAGCAGTAGCCATTGCACGAATTGAGGAAGACAATGTCATCCTGTCTGATGTTCAGAATGCTTGCAGATGTAAGAGAAGAAATCCGTACTACCCTGCCTACTTCCCTGTTGCTCCAAGCAGAGGAAACTGCAGTTCTGAAATACATCAAAAAGCGTGAAGACTTCTGCCTGAAGCCCATACATGCCGCAGCGTACATGTTGGACCCCAAGTATGCTGGCAAGAGCATCATGTCTGGTGCAGAGATCAACAAGGCCTACGGCTTCATCACTACAGTGTCTCACCACCTTGGCCTGGATGAGGGCAAGGTTCTTGGCAGTCTGGCGAAGTACACTTCCAAGCAAGGGCTTTGGGATGGAGATGCAATATGGCAGTCATGCTCACATATCTCATCAGCCACCTGGTGGAAGGGACTTTATGGATCTGAGGCTCTTTCCCCTGTTGCCTCCATCATCCTCCAAATCCCACCATCATCAGTCGCCTCTGAGCGCAACTGGTCCTTGTTTGGGAACACACACACACACCAAAGAACACAACAGGCTGACCAATACAAGGGTTGACAAATTGGTGGCCATCTGGGCAAATTTAAGGCTGTTTGAACCTGACAACGAGCCATCCTCAACAAGGTTGGAAAGTGACAGTGAAGATGAGGCCTCAGAGTCTGATGTTCAAGGGGTGGACATTGAGGCAGTCCAGGGAGAAGACATGGAAGCCTGAGAGGAAGATAAGTGTCTAGACTAAAGCTTTGGTTTCTCCCAAATCTGTAAAATGATGTGATGGATCATTGGGGATCATTCAATATTCCCTTTCTTTTGCTGTTCAGTGAAGAGTCAATTCATTTAATTAAAGTTCATAACTAAATTGTATTTGATTTATTTTTTCTATTGGAAGGATTTCATCATTTGTAATTATGTCTACTCATGATAAGGTAAAAAGGTTCATGTTTCTGTCTCCATATGATGTGGTAAATATATCCAATATGAAAAACATCTACATTTAAATGGTATTAATGTTAATTTGCATACATTTCCATTAATTCCCATATTTTCCAGCGGAAAATTTCCACCTATGAATATTCCCCAGAATGTGCAACCCTAGTAGGCCTTTACAGTTTGTGGGCACTGTTTATCACCGTTATAGTGCAATTCATGTATTGTTTAGTGTTCTGCTGTGTAGTGGCTTTGCTGGCATGCATCCCACATTTTTGTGTTTGCCCCAACAAGATTTACATGCTAAAATCGCCACTGCAAGAGAGTAATAGGAAACTATTGACTGGACACTTTAACTTTATCTACACTGAACAAAAATAAATGCAAAATGTAAAGTGTTGTTCCATGTTTCATGAGCTGAAATAAAATATCCCCGAAATGTACCATAAGCACAAAAATCTTCTCTAAAACTGTGCACAAATTTGTTTACATCCGTGTTAGTGAGCATTTCTCCTTTGCCAAGATAATCCATCCACCTGACAGGCATGGCATATCAAGAAGCTGACTAAATAGCATGATCATTACACAGGTGCATATTGTGCTGGAGACAATAAAAGGCCACTCTAAAATGTGCAGTTTTGTCAAAATACAATGCCACAGATGTCTCAATTTGCGGGAGCATGCAATTTGCATGCTGACTGCAGGAATGTCCACCAGAGCTGTTGCCAGATAATTTAATGTTAATCTCTCTACCATAGGCCACCTCCAATGTCGTTTTAGAGAATTAGGAAATATGTTCAACAAGCCTCACAACCGCACACAACGTGTATGGCGTTGTGTGGGTCAACAATTTGAACAGACTGCCCCATGCTGGCGGTGGGGTTATGGTACGGACAATGAACACAATTGCATTTTATCAATTGCAATTTGAATGCACAAAGATACTGTGATGAGATCCTGAGTCATGCAATTAATCCACCGCAATCACCTCATGTTTCAGCATGATAATACACAGCCCCATGTCGCAAAGATCTGTACACAATTCCTGGAAGCTGAAAATGTCCCAGTTTGTCCATGGCCTGCATACTCACCAGACATGTCACCCATTGAGCATGTTTGGGACGATCTGGATCGACGTGTACGACAGCGTGTTCCAGTTCCCGACAATATCCAGAAACTTCGCACAGCCATTGAAGAGGAGTGGAACAACATTCCACAATCAACATCCTGATCAACTATGTGGATGAGATGGAGAACGCTGCATGAGACAAATAGTGGTCACATCAGATACGGACTGGTTCTGATCCACGCCACTACCTTATAAGGCATCTGTGACCAGCAGATGCATCTCTGTATCCCAGTCATGTGGTATCCATAGACAAGGGCCTAATTTATATAGTTCTATTGACTGATTTCCTTCTATGAACTGTAACTCATTAAAATCTTTGAAATTGCTGCATGCTGCGTATATATTTTTGTTCAGTGTAGAATCAAAAAGTGCACAATGTGAAAATCATTACTTGAAAGCCATGTTGTCAGCTCTTTTAAGCAGCAGCTCAGGGCGGTGCGAATCTCATTCCCTCCGATTGGGTTTCCCTGTCAGGAGGGAAGGGCAGGGAGTGCATTGTTTTCATTAATCTATACAGAAGTCCAGGGGTGGAAAAATTAAGACGGGACATCCAGCCACAGTTGGCAGCCGTGCTAACTGAAGTGAGAACCAAGTAGCTGGCGGGAGTAAAAACAAGGCGATTCCAAGCCAGTGGGAGCGGAAAATACTTTTGGTATCTCAGATTGTTCTGGTAACTCTCACATAGACACTACATTGAGAGGAAGGATGTTTGACATGCTTTTTTTCCATTTGTATAACAAACGTTTGAGAAAATCATATTGAAAGTGGCCATTTTAGGACCTATACAAGACCTTATGATCTGTACACAACAACATCTTGGTGTCATTATACTAGGACTGGACATTTACCGTATAACCAACAGTTAAGGATGAAGACCTTCATGAAATTAAAATAACTGAAAAAAAATGTAGAGGCCGTCAGTCCACCCATTATGCCATCATTGAGCTGAATGAGGATGCCTCTTCTCTTCATTCTATTTCTATGGCAGCACATTCAGTCAGGAGCAGAGGAGAAAATAAATCTCAGCCCCACATTATACTCCCTTTTCTTTCTTTTTTTTCAGTTACCTTGTCTAGGGTAGGGGGCAGCAATCGGAATTTTGGATGAAATGCATGCCCAAATTAAACTGCCTGCTTCTCGGGCCCAGAAGATATGATATGCATATAACTGGTAGATTTGGATAGAAACTCTAAAGTTTCCAAAACTGTTAAAATCGTGTCTGTGAATATAACAGAACTGATTTGGCAAGCAAAAACCTGAGAAAAATCCATTCAGGAAGTAGGATTTTTTGGGGTTTTGTAGTTTTCTATTCAATGCCATTACAGTATCCATTGACTTAGGACTCAAATTGCAGTTTCTATGCCTTCCACTAGATGTCAACAGTCTTAAGACATTGTTTCAGGCTTGTATTCTGAAAAATTAGGAAGTAAGAGCAGTCTGAATGAGTGGACCCTAAAGTGTCACAGAGCTTTTTCATGCGCACGACCGAGAGAGTGCCTTTCTTGTTAACCTTTTATATTGACGACGTTATTGTCCAGTTGAAATATTATCGATTATTTAGGCTAAAAACAACCTGAGGATTGAATATAAACATCGTTTGACATGTTTCTATGAACTTTATGGATACAATTTGGATTTTTTGTCTGCGTTTGAGCCTGTGGATTACTGAAGAAACGCGCGAACAAAACAGAGGTTTTTGGATATAAAAGAGACTGTCTGCTGAGTGCAACCATATGAAGATCAAAGGTAAGGGATTAATTTTATCTCTTTCTGACTTGTGTAACTCTTCTACTTGGCTGGTTACTGTTTGTAATGATTTGTCTGCTGGGCTATGTGCTCAAATAATCGTAAGGTATGCTTTCGCCGTAAACATTTTTTAAATCTGACACCGTGGTTCGATTCACAAGAAGTTTATCTTTAAACCTATGTAAAATATGTTTTGTTTTCTGAATTTTTATAATGAGTATTTCTGTATTTGAATTTGGCACCCAGCAGTTTCACTGGCTGTTGAAGAGGTGGGACGCTAACGTCTCACGTACCCAAGAGAGGTTAAGAACAAATTCTTATTTACAATGACGGCCTACCCCAGCCAAAGCCTAAGCCGGACGATGCTGGGACAATTGTGCGCTGCCCTATGGGACTCCCAATCACAGCCGGTTGTGATACAGCCTGGAATCGAACCAGAGTCTATAGTGACACCTCTAGCACTGAGATGCAGTGCCTTACACCACTGGGCCACTCGGGAGCCCAAGTGTGCTTATAGTGTGCTCTAGCATATGGAGTATGTCTAGATTCTGAAATACACATTTAAATCAATATAAAAACATTTTTTTACATGAATCTCAAAACAACCCTTTTAAAATGTACCTTATTTTTTTACTTTTCAAAAAAAATCCAGAGTGGGATCTCTGGCCATTTAACGATATGATCTATTTCACATATAGAAATTGACATATAGAAATTATTTGTTGAGTGCGAGAGTGGTGTTGGCTTGTGGAGGGATGTACACTGCCGTGATAATTACAGATAAACTCTTGGTAGATAAAAGGGCTTACCATGAGGTACTCTATATCAGGTGACCAAAAGCTTGAGATTACCTTCACACTTGAAGCAGCACACCAGTTATTTATGGGGGGGGGGGGAAACATGGCATCCTATTGTTTTCTCCAAAGCCGCCATCCAATCCTGGCAACGCATGGAGATTCCACTGAGAACTACATGCATAGCGTCATTATCCAGCCACGTTTCAGTAAGGCATTACAGCTATACACGTCTCTCTGATCGGAGACTCTCAAATGAAGCTCAACCATCTTATTCTCGAGTAACTGGACATTTGCCAATAGAACAGAGGGGAGCACCGTTTTGTTTTCTCTTCTTGTACGTGGCTTGATTCATGCATCCTTCACAAAGACAAATCTGCCCGATTCCAGCTTTGCTGAAGCACACCCAGATCATCACCAATCCTCCACCAAATCTCAGTGGGTGCGTGACACTGTGGCTTGTAGGCCTCTCCAGGTCTTGCACCCACTGTGGAAATTTGGTGGAGGATCAGTGATCTCTTGAAGGTAGACAGAACTGAGGAGATTATTAGTTTGTCTAATCTGGTACTGCTGCTTCAAAAACAGTTTTTTTTAACTCCCTTTGATCTCTCATTTACAGCTAATTGAATCAACCTTCCAGTTCTTTAACCTAAAGGCAACAGCATCCTATTGCCCCGCTCCCCTCCTCCTCAAGCCCTCTCCAACGCTGGAACACTGATTAACTCTGGTCTGCAGAGTGCCTTGCTTTCATTAAAACATGCCTGTTCAGCTTGGCTGCGTGACACAGCTTACAAAGAGCGGAGGAGCGTGAAGCTTGTAATAACTATTTACTCATCAGTAGTAGTTCATCAGAGGGGATGTGTGGGGCAGGGGGAATTACCACCAACAATGTTCTCGAAACGGTTTTGGGCAGTTGAGCTGTCAAGTGGGAATACTGCTCATTCCATACTATTATCTCAGGCAAATTATGAAACAGCTCAGCCATTTCAGAAGCACGTCGCCTCCTCTTGGCACATGCACAAAAGACCGGAGTGCAACTCCCTCCCCTCTGGCTCCAGTGCACAGAGTAACTGCTTGGTGTTTGGCAAGGCGCTCACACCTTTGAGAGCTCTACAAGCACTTATCTACGGAGGGTTGCCATCCATGGCTGTCACAATCAGAGCGTGAGACAGTGGTTTCTCATCCTGAACCTAGCCACCATTGCTTGCCTATCAACAGGGTTTGCACATCCGGCTTCTTCACCTACGGGATCGTCGGAGACCAGCCACCCGGACAGCTGATGAAACTGTATTGGGGGTGGCAGGTAGCCTAGTGGTTAGTGCGTTGGGTCAGTAACAGAAAGGTTGCTAGATCGAATCCCTGAGCTGACAAGGTCAAATCTGTCATTCTGCCCCTGAACAATGTAGTTGTTCCTAGGCCATAATTGTAAATAAGAATTTGTTCTTAACTGACTTGCCTAGTTAAATAAAAGGTTAAATACTAAAATAATTTCTGTCTAATAAAGCCCTTTTGTGGGGTAAAATTAATTGTTATTGGCTGGGCCTGGCTCCCCAGTGGGTGGGCCTATGCCCTCCCAGGCCCATCCATGGCTGCACCCCTGCCCAGTCATAGGAAATCCATAGACTAGGGCCTATTGAATTTATTTCAAATGATTTCCTGATATGAACTGTAACTCAGTAAAATTGTTGCATGCTGTGTTTATATTTTTGTTCAGTATACATTTTTAAAAGTCTAAAATATCAATTTAATATAGCCTCCACCATCACAATAAATCCATTCTTTATTTTATGCAGGTCTAAAGAAAACATTATGCTATGAAGACAATATTGCCCATATCAGAATAGCGTATGCCATATGGCTACACAAGTTAATTTAGAAGACAAGGTTTGCTTATCATTCCCGTGGCATTATTTTAATAATAAGAATACAATTGAACATATCTGAAAAGAAAATATATTTTTCCCCAAATGATTTCCGAGGGAGGGCGAACATGTGTTGAGCGGTTATCAAAGTAATAATTTGAAACAGGTCCTCCTATATGCTTACTTTAGAGTTATTTATGCAACGTTCATTGTAATACAAACATTAGGCTATATGTTTCATTTCTAATACATTGTAAGGCATGCGCTCTGCTCCGTTTCTTGCACAGGCTGCACACACTTCATCAATCTCTCACTCCCAATTTGACAAGCACATGACAATTCTCTCACCCATTAGACTATTCTCAATTAATTTGGTCTTAACATATAGCCTAGTAATAATTGAAATGCACACACGTTCAAAAGTTTGGGGTCACTTAGAAATGTCCTTGTTTTTGAAAGAAAAGCACATTTTGTCCATTAAAATAACATCAAATTGATCCGAAATACAGTGTAGACACTTAATGTAGTAAATGAATATTGTAGCTGGAAACGGCAGATTTTTTATGGAATATCTACATAGGCGTACAGAGGCCCATTATCAGCAACCATCACTCCTATGTTCCATGGCACGTTGTGCTAGCTAATCCAAGTTTATCATTTTAAAAGGCTAATTGATCATTAGAAAACCCTTTTGCAAATGTGTTAGCACAGTTGAAAACTGTTGTTCTGATTAAAGAAGCAATAAAAGTAGCCTTAGTTAGACTACTTGAGTATCTGGAGCATCAGCATTTGTGGGTTCGATTACCAGCTCAAATTGGCCAGAAACATAACTTTCTTCTGAAAATTATCAGTCTATTCTTGTTCTGAGAAATAAAGGCTATTCCATGCGAGAAATTGCCAAGAAACTGAAGATCCTCGTACAACGCTGTGTACTACTCACTTCATAGAAAGGTGCAAACTGGCTCTAACCAGAATAGAAAGAGTGGGAGGCCCCGATGCACAACTGAGCAAGAGTACATTAGAGTGTCTAGTTTGAGAAACAGACACCTTACAGGTCCTCAACTGGCAGCTTCATTAAATAGTACCTACAAAAACACCAGTCTCAACTAGAGGTCGACCGATTAACTTCTCTAGGGTAGGGGGCAGCATTGGGAATTTTGGATGAAAAGCATGCCCAAATTAAACTGCCTGCTACTCAGCCAAAATAGCTAGAATATGCATATAGTTAATAGATTTGAATAGAAAACACACTGAAGTTTCTAAAACTGTTTGAATTATGTCTGTGAGTATAACAGAACTCATATGGCAGGCAAAAACCTGAGAAAAAAATCCAGCCAGGAAGTGGGAAATCTGAGGTTTGTAGTTTTTCAACTCTTGGCCTATCGAATACACACTGTCTATGGGGTCATATTGCATTTCCTAAGGCTTCCACTAGATGTCAACAGTCTTTAGAACCTTGTTTGATGCTTCTACTGTGAAGTTGGGGCGAATGAGAGGGGAATGAGTCAGAGGTCTGCCAGAGAGCCGCGAGCTCTGTTCCATTGCAATTCTACAGACAAAGGAATTCTCCGTTGGAACATTATTGAAGATTTGTTAAAAACATCCTAAAGATTGATTCAATACTTCGTTTGACATGTTTCTACGGACTGTAATATGACTTTGTTCGTACTTTCCACTGGACTTGCACGCGCGGATTGTGTACTGAACACGCGAACAACAAGGAGGTATTTGGACATAAATTATGGACTTTATCGAACAAAACAAACATTTATTGTGGGACTGTGATTCCTGGGAGTGCATTCTGATGAAGATCAAAGGTAAGTTAATATTTATAATGCTATTTATGACTTCTGTTGACTCCAACATGGCGGATATCTGTTTGGCTTGTTTTGTTGTCTGAGTGCCGCACTCAGATTATTGCATGGTGTGCTTTTTCCGTAAAGTTTTTTTGAAATCTGACACAGCGGTTGCATTTAGGAGAAGTGGATCTAAAATTCCATGCATAACAGTTGTATCTTTTAGCAATGTTTATTATGAGTATTTCTGTAAATTGATGTGGCTCTCTGCAAAATCACTGGATGTTTGGAACTACTGAACATAACGCGCCAATGTAAACTCTGATTTTTGGATATAAATATGAACTTTACCAAACAAAACATACATGTGTTGTGTAACATGAAGTCCTATGAGTGTCATCTGATGAAGGCATCAAAGTTTAGTGATTAATTGTATCTCTATTTCTGCTTTTTGTGACTCCTCTCTTAGGATAGAAAAATGGCTGTGTTTCTGTGACTTGGCTCTGACCTAACATAATTGTTTGGTGTGCTTTCGTCGTAAAGCCTTTTTGAAATCGGACACTGTGGCTGGATTTACAACAAGTGTATCTTTAAAATGGTGTAAAATACTTGTATGTTTGAGGAATTTTAATTATGAGATTTCTGTGGTTTTGAATTTGGCGCCCTGCAATTTCACTGGCTGTTGACGAGGTGGGACGTTATCGTCCCACATACCCTAGTGATGTTAATCGGAATGGCCGATTTCAAGTTATAACAATTACACCTTTATTTAACTAGGCAAGTCAGTTAAGAACACATTCTTATTTTCAATGACGGCCTAGGAACGGGGGGTTAACTGCCTTGTTCAGGGGCAGAACGACAGATTTACCTTGTCAGCTCGGGGATTCAATCTGAAACCTTACGGTTAACTAGTCCAACGCTCTAACCACCTGATTACATTGCACTCCACGAGGGGCCTGCCTGTTACGCGAATGCAGTAAGAAGCCAAGGTAAGTTGCTAGCTTGCATTAACTTCTCTGGGATATGTGCGACGGTAGCATCCCACTTGGCCAAAAGCCAGAACAAATGTAGCGCGCAAAAATCAAATATATTACTGTAAAAATCAATATTTCATGAAATCACAGAAGACACCAAATTAAAGCAACACATGTTGTGAATCCAGCCAACATGTCTGATTTCAAAAAGACACACAGGGAAAGCACACCAAACAATTTATTTAACTCAGTACATAGCCACAGAAAAACACAGCCATTTTCCCAGCAACAGATAGTAGTAACAAAAACCAGAAATAGAGATAAAATTAATCACTAACCTTTGAACATCTTCATCAGATGACATCATGTTACACAATACATTTATGTTCAATAATGTAATAATAATAATAATAATAATTTTGTTCAATAATGTGCATATTTACATCCACAAATCTCAGTTTACATTGGACCCATGTTCAGAAATGCCTCAAATATCCAGAGTAATATATTTTTCTGTCAAATAACAGAAATACTCAAACTTTGATGAAAGATACATGTTTTACATATAATTAAAGCTACACGTTGTGAATCCAGCCAACATGTCTAATTTCAAAAAGGCTTTTCGGCGAAAGCATAAGATGCTATTATCTGATGATAGCACAACAGTAAACAAAGAGTGTAGCATATTTAAACCCTGCAGGCACAACACAAAACGCAGAAATAAAATATAAATCATGCCTTACCTTTGACGAGCTTCTTTTGTTGGCACTCCAATATGTCCCATAAACATCACAATTGGTCCTTTTCAATTAATTCCGTCCATATATATACACAAAATGTCAATTTATTTGGCGCATTTGATCCAGAAAAAAACAGCTTCCAATTGCGCAACGTCACTACAAAATATCTCAATAGTTACGCGTAAACTTTGCCAAAACATTTCAAACTACTTTTGTAATACAACTGTAGGTATTTTTAAACGTTAATAATCTATCAAATTATAGACGGAACTATCTGTGTTCAATACAGGAAGACAACAAACTAACGCTACTTTCCGAGTCATGCGCCTCTCTCAAAAAGTACACTTCAAGTGACCCACGTTCAAGATGGCCGTACTTCTTCATTACACAAAGGAATAACCTCAATCAATTTCCAAAGACTGGTGACATCCAGTGGAAGAGGTAGGAACTGCAAACAAGTCAATTAGAAATCTAGTATCCCAATGAAAACTCATTGAACAGACAGTGACTTCAAAAAAAGAAAATTCTGAATGGTTTGTCCTCGGGGTTTTGCCTGCTACATAAGTTATGTTATACTCACAGACATGATTCAAACAGTTTTAGAAACTTCAGAGTGTTTTCTATCCAAATCTAATAATAATATGCATATCTTATATTCTGGGGATGAGTAGAAGGAAGTTGATATTGGGTACGCTATTTATCCAAAAGTGAAAATGCTGCCCCCTATCCTAAAGAAGTTAAACGTATCTTATAAAAAACAATCAATCATAATCACTAGTTAACCTCTCTTGGGTACGTGAGACGTTAGCGTCCCACCTCTTCAACAGCCAGTGAAACTGCTGGGCACCAAATTCAAATACAGAAATACTCATTATAAAAATTCAGAAAACAAAACATATTTTACATAGGTTTAAAGATGAACTTCTTGTGAATCCAACCACGGTGTCAGATTATAAAAATGCTTACGGCGAAAGCATACCTTACGATTAATTGAGAACATAGCCCAGCAGACAAATCATTACAAACAGTAACCAGCCATGTAGAAGAGTTACACAAGTCAGAAATAGAGATATAATTAATCCCTTACCTTTGATGATCTTCATATGGTTGCACTCAGCAGACAGTCTCTTTTATATCCAAAAACCTCTGTTTTGTTCGCGCGTTTCTTCAGTAATCCACAGGCTCAAACGCAGACAAAAAATCCAAATTGTATCCGTAAAGTTCATAGAAACATGTCAAACGATGTTTATATTCAATCCTCAGGTTGTTTTTAGCCTAAATAATCGATAATATTTCAACCGGACAACAACGTCGTCAATATAAAAGGTAAACAAGAAAGGCACTCTCTCGGTCGTGCGCATGAAAAAGCTCTGTGACACTTTAGGGTCCACTCATTCAGACTGCTCTTACTTCCTCATTTTTCAGAATACAAGCCTGAAACAATTTCTTAAGACTGTTGACATCTAGTGGAAGGCATAGAAACTGCAATTTGAGTCCTAAGTCAATGGATACTGTAATGGCATTGAATAGAAAACTACAAAGCCAAATAAAAAACTACTTCCTGAATGGATTTTTCTCAGGTTTTCGCCTGCCAAATCAGACTCACAGACACTATTTTAACAGTTTTGGAAACTTTAGTGTTTTCTATCCAAATCTACCAGATATGCATATCATATCTTCTGGGCCCGAGAAGCAGGCAGTTTAATTTGGGCATGCATTTCATCCAAAATTCCAAATGCTGCCCCCTAGAGAAGTTAACTACACATGGTTGATGATATTACTAGTTTATCTAGCGTGTCCTGCGTTGCATATAATCGATACGGTAGCAATCGTGAAAAAGGACTGTCGTTGTTCCAACGTGTACCTAACCATAAACATCAATGCCTTTCTTAAAATCAATACACAAGTATATATTTTTAAACCTGCATAGTCATTATTGCCTGCTAACATGAATTTCTTTTAACTAGGACTATGGTGTCACTTCTCTTGCAACAGAGTCAGGGTATATGCAGCAGTTTGGACCGCCTAGCTCATTGCAAACTGTGTGAAGACTATTTCTTCCTAACAAACACAGCCAACTTTGCCAAACGGGGGATGATTTAACAAAAGCGCATTTGCAAAAAAAGCACAATCGTTGCACGACTGTACCTAACCATAAACATCAATGCCTTTCTTAAATTCAATACACAGAAGCATATGTTTTTAAACCTGCATATTTAGCTAAAAAAAAATCCAGATTAGCAGGCAATATTAACCAGGTGAAATTGTGTCACTTCTCTTGCATTCATTGCACGCAGTCAGGGTATATGCAACAGTTTGGGCTGCCTAATTTGCCAGAATTTTACGTAATTATGACATAACATTGAAGGTTGTGCAATGTAACAGGAATATTTTGACTTATGGATGCCACCCATTAGATAACATACGGAAGGGTTCCGTATTTCACTGAAAGAATAAATGTTTTGTTTTCGTGATAGTTTCCGGAGTCGACCATATTAATGACCCAAGGCTCGTATTTCTGTGTGTTATGTTATAATTCAGTCTATGATTTGATAGAGCAGTCTGACTGAGCGATGGTAGGCAGCAGCAGGCTCGTAAGCGTTCATTCAAACAGCACTTTCGTGCGTTTTGCCAGCAGCTCGTCGCTGTGCTTCAAGCATTGCGCTGTTTATGACTTCAAGCCTATCAACTCCCGAGATTAGGCTGGTGTAACCGATGTGAAATGGCTAGCTAGTTAGCGGGGTGCGCGCTAATAGCATTTCAAATGTTACTCGCTCTGAGACTTGGAGTAGTTGTTCCCCTTGTTCTGCATGGGTAACGCTGCTTCGAGGGTGGCTCTTGTAGATGTGTTCCTGGTTCGAGCCCAGGTAGGAGCGAGAAGAGGGACGGAAGCTATACTGTTACACTGGTAATACTAAAGTGCCTATAAGAACATCCAATAGTCAAAGGTATATGAAATACAAATGGTATAGAGAGAAATTGTCCTATAATAACTACAACCTAAAACTTCTTACCTGGGAATATTGAAGACTCATGTTAAAAGGAACCACCAGCTTTCATATGTTCTCATGTTCTGAGCAAGGAACTTAAACGTTAGCTTTCTTACATGGCACATATTGCACTTTTACTTTCTTCTCTAACACTTTGTTTTTGCATTATTTAAACCAAATTGAACGTTTCATTATTTATTTGAGGCTAAATTGATTTTGATGTATTATATCAAGTTAAACTAAGTGTTCATTCAGTATTGTTGTAATTGTCATTATTACAAATATATATATAAAAATAAAATAAATGTTTGTTTTTAGTTTTAAAATCGGCCGAATAATCGGTACAGGCTTTCTTTGGTCTTCCAATAATCGGTATCGTGTTGAAAAATCAGAATGGTCGACCTCTAGTCTCAACATCAACAGTGAAGAGGCAACTCCGGGATGCTGGCCTGCTAGACAGTTGCAAATAAAAAGCCATCTCTCAGACCGGCCAAAAAAAGAAAAGATTAATAATGGGAAAAAGAACAGACACTACAAAGGAACTCTGCCTAGAAGGCCAGCATCCCAGAGTCGCCCTATGCCTATAGGTTACGCTTAGAGTAATTTGGCCACTTTAGTTGTGAAACAAAACTTATCAAAACATATAGGCTAATGGGCTATGCTGCATGATGCATGCGAGACTATGATTTGAAAAAGTCACCAAAAAAAATGCATGCGCCATTTCTTGCCCAATTGGACACGCTGGGCATCATTCACAGGTGATATTCTCAACCATCACACTATTCTTAATTTAAACTTGTCTTTGCATTGCCTAAATAACGTGTGAAATTAGTTTTGATTTAGAATGGGCCATTGTCACGCACCTGTCGGAACAGGGTTCCCGCGGTTCATTTTCAAGGTAGGCTACTCCGATTGTAAAGCGACGCAATGTGCTTAATATCAGGAAAGCTTCAAGGAACACATTTAATTCCATCCATCAACCACCCTTGAGAAGCTGGCTCTTGCTTCACAACAGGTGATACTATTCCACTCAAACTCAATGCGCTCTCATGAAATGTTTGATTTGTAATTGCATTTGCATTGATGTCAGAGTGATTAAGTGGGACAATGGCGTGCTGAGTACCAGCCCATTAGCGATGGCCGTTACTAAGTTTGGCAGGCTACTAATGACCATCAGAGCGCAGTTTTGGAGAAGCGTCAATACCGTGACTGAACGGTTACATGAAATCTGACAGCCCTACTCATACATTCTTCCCCTGCCTTGACTGTGCGAAACCATTGTGATGAGATAAGGCCAAGCATACCGCTACGCAATGCCCTGCTCCAAAGTAAGTAGGTACCTTTGGGCAGATGAGACCTTTAAAGTTTTAGTCGTGATCGTGTAGGTCACTCTTCTCATTTCAGCCCAGGTTAATAACCTGACCGGCTCATGAATACCATCTGATCGCCATCTGTAAATGCCACAAGACTGTCCATGTATACTTAAAATGTCCATTTTATTATGAAAGCAAATAAATAATTTTAACATGCTGTTAAAGGCACTGACAATATAACCGTGCATATAGCCTAGTAGTGCTGGAGCAGAAAAACAGGCCTCATGGCTCTAGGACCAGGAGCATTACTGTACACTGAACCATTTACTGTTAGGAATGTGTATCTTTCAAAATGATTAGATCCCGTTCTTTGGGTCCAATACGGATTCAAATGTTTTGGGGGAGTAAACTTACCGATACCAATATATCTGCAGCGAGTATACTGTTTTACAGCGGGGAAATTTAAGTGTTATTTTTCCATACTGAATACTCATAAATTGACATCCAAGAGAGTAATTGTCCAATAACTATGCTTCAAATGATTGCATACATTGTGACAATAATGGCAGCATGAGAATGGCTGCAAGTGTTCAGAAACATGAGATTCCCTTTTTTCATCCTATTTATTGAATATTGGTTATTGAGTTATGAGTTATTCGGCCGATATCTGCCCGGTGAACCAATATATCGGTCGGGCTCTAAAGTCGATTCCTATCTCGATACATGGACTCCGGTACGATGTAGTTTTAAATGATTTGGTGCAATTCGATTTAGAGAACAAATTGATGCGATTCAGTGCAATACAATGCACTAGCCTAACATTTCTTGCATAAACACATTCATTTTCCATTTTAAACTCAAATCTGCTGCTGATTGAGTTCATGAGCTAGCCTTCTGAGCTGGCGCTGTCGGAGCTGTATGTCGTGCGTGTAAAATTATTTATGTACTATAATGAACAAAAATAAACATTTTTACTTACAGTTCATATAAGGAAATCATTCTATTGTAAAATGTATTAGGCCCAAATCTACAGATCTCACATGACTGGGCAAGGGTGCAGCCATGTGTAGCCCTGGGAGGGCATAGGCCCACCCAATCAGAATGAGTTTCTCCCCACAAAAATAGCTTTATTAGACAGAAATACTCTTCAGTTTTGTCAGCTGTCTGGGTGGCTGGTCTCAGATGATCCCGCAGATGAAGAAGCCGGATGTGGAGGTCCTGTGCTGGCATGGTTACACGTGGTCTGCGGTTGACATTTGTATTTGTTATGGTCAGGTCAGCAGCTACTCTTCCTGGGGTCCATCAAAATTAAGGCAGTTATAAAGTTTAAAAACATTACAATACATTCATAACAGATTTCACAGCATATCATGTGTGTGCCCTCAGCCCTCTACTACCACATATCTATAACACAAAATCCATGTGTACGTGTGTATAGTGCGTATGTTTTCATGTGTTTGTATGCATGGGTCTATGTTTGTGTAGCTTCACAGTCCCCGCTGTTCCATATAGTGTATTTGTATCTGTATTTTTTATTAATTTTACTGCTGGCATAAGTTACTTTATCTGCAATAGAGTTCCATGTAGTCATGGCTTATGGTAGAGAAATTAACATTAATTTCTCTGGCAACAGCTCTGAAGGACATGCCTGTAGTCAGCATGCCAATTGCATGTTCCCTCAACTTGAGACATCTGTAGCATTGTGTTGTGTGACAAATCTGCACATTTTAGAGTGGCCTTCTGTCCCCAGCACAAGATGCACCTGTGTAATGTGTGCTGTTTAAATCAGCTTCTTGATATGCCCCACTCGTCAGGTGGATGGATTATCTTGGCAAATGAGAAAGGCTCACTAACAGGGGTGTAAACAAATTTATGCACAAATTGAGAGAAATAAGCTTTTTGTGTATGGTGTTGGGTTTATATATTTTTTCAGCACCTGAGCCGTAAGTGAGACTCTGCATATACCACTCCTATCAGATTGTTATTTTTTTTATAGGGACGACGACAATGTAGCCTGTTTTTGCTCACCCCCACTTTGGTTCTGAAATCACCATCACCCACGAATGTATCAATATTTGTTTACAAATTAGCTATGACATAGCCAATGGCTATATAGCACAACTTTGTATTCATGCTACATTTGGATTGGTTTGTGGTCCGATGCAGTCATAGCTTAAACATTTGAATCAGGGACCGATGTATATCAGTGAATCGTTACATCCCTAACAGTGGAAAAATTACATTTCAGGAAGGAATTGAGGTGATCATGTTTAATATATTTTTTTATATTAAATCGAACACTCTGCTGCTTTCCAGCCTTCTGTGTCAGCAGCGAGGAAATGCTGGGGTTTATTCCATAAATAGCATAGGGAAGTTGGGTCAGAGCTGCAAGGGAATGAGCTTGCAAGTTAGGCATTTCACTGCACTTGTGCATGTGACAAAACTTTAATGTAATTAGTCACACCCACTCTTATCCTACATGCTGCTCAGAGGAAGCTAAAGCTGAGAAAGCACCTGGGCCGCCCGCCATTCTTAAAAACGCACACCAAGGACAAAACAATGGGGATTCAAAACGCACTAATGGGCAGTCAAGCTATTAGCGACTTTCTGAAAGTGTATGAGAGGGAGTCGCAATTGAACTGATGGTAAGTCATGCAAGAACACTCGATGCCTTCATGGGTCTTTCCGAGCAGGAGACCTATTTTACTACTGGAGGAATACAGAGGTCCCCAAGACTGAGGCACTGCCGAGGTAACGTGTCCATAAAAACAACCTGCTACAAGAGCCTAAAGGAACATCATTTAAAATCTCCTGATCCCTCCTTCTCAACCACACTTCAATGACCGGGAGACAGGAATGTGGGATACAGGCCTAGCACATTATAACATAACCTATTTGGAACTAACAGACTCTAAAAAGCTCTCAAAAAACACTAAGTCTCACTTTCAACCACAATTCATACATTTGCAAGGAAAGAAACGATATGTTAAAGAAATTCCAGACAGTGTGTATGAGATGCAGCTAATTAAGGCCCCACAGTGGAGAGATCCTCCCCCCAACGTGCTCTGACTGCAGCCCAAAGCCCTCTTGGTAGCCCTGATATTTAAACACTGTAGCATCATTCATTCAACCTATTAACCCTGGCTGCTGTGTGATCCCTGCGGCATATTCATCTCACAGTGTATATTATTAATAAACAGAAGCTGTTAAGGTAAGCACATATTGATCCTGGCTGTGATTAAGATAGAGGGGTCAGGGACTGTTCAATCTTGCCTTCTAATGGGGTGACTTCACCGGGCTCCTCCTCCCTGCCCACCCGGGTTTCTCTGATCGGCCATGTTTGAAAAGTGTTTGTTCCCTGACCTGATAAATGTCACAGGGCTGACAGGAGGATGTCTGGAAAAGGACTCTGGTTTTCCCCCCCGACACACACACCATTCTCATTGCACTTCCTCAGTGAGCGGTCAGCGAAATCAAGATGTGCAGCTACTCACTTTACCACCCTTAAAATCAAAGTAATCTAAACTGGGCATGCATCTCTGGCTGACGTCTTCAAGGTCCTTCATGCCACAAACAAGCTAAAGAAATAATATCCCTATGACCTAGAAAATACCAACTTACATTGAGTTTCCAAAACACACACAATGGGTATACTCTTCATTGCACTGCCTGATTCTGAATTACAAAGTCATACATTGGATGTTTGCTCAAAATGGATATATAGTATTGACCCATTGAACAACCACCTTGACCCTCTGAAAATGACCAAGTAAGGACAGTACATTTTGGAATTGGTATTGGAATTTCATTTTGCTTCCTATGTTCATAATTTAAAAGCAATTGGAATGGAATTGACCCCAACCCCGGTGACTAATCCTAGTTGTTTCAAGAGAGAAGACTTGTGAAAAGAAATGTCTGCCCAAATTTAAGCCGGACGTTGAGCGCAGCCTCAAGCAGATAAACCATTAGCATTTCCTCCCTCTGAGTTGCTGCGATTGCGTTTAGAAATTCAACCCCCCAACATCATTCTCTCATTTTCCAGGGAAGGAACAGGGTTTGATTCAGTGTCCTGAGATCTGCACAAAATCCTGTGTCTCAGAATCTGAACCCTTCAGTTCGTAAATGTCAACGCAACCCTGCATCAATCTCAAGGCCCAATTTCCAAGTAGGCTGGTATAAATGTTATTATTGTACTTTAATTCCATCGTAACCACCACAAATCATGAAGTCAGCAGAGAACCTCACAGGGTTGAATGAGGCAATTAAATGCCAGCTCCACATCATTTCTTGTGGCTTATGCCTTTACTCTAGGGAACAATTGCCGAATGACAAAGTATAAATATAAAATTCCAGCAAGAAGCATAAACATCAGGTACACTTCACTTGTTGGACTAAAACTCCAGCAGAGGAAGAAATGTCTGCGCTCAAACTTATTTATGTGAAACTATTTAAATTAGGCAGCAAATAGAATACAATCTAAATCAGGGATGGGCAACTGGTGAACCGTAGCCACCCTTTTGAAGGTCCTCGGATAAGCCCACCCCCACAAAAAAGGAACTCATTCGGGGTCTCAACTCACTTTTTCGAGTTAGAAAGCACAACTTGCAATTTCGATATTTCGTTGCGCATCAGCAGTTTTTCCTCTTGTTAAGTCAGTCACTGATAGTCAGTCAATTAGCCCATGTCCACTAAAATAGTTTAGCGGCCAGCTAAATTAGTAATCTAAAACATCTAAACTTGTTATCATGGTCAAATTACCGGTCGGAGGGGCCCCCAATGATTGTGTTAGTCTCCATCAGATATATTAAAACCTGCAAACATTTCTCTCCACCCCATGGCAAAATCTGTAGAATTTCTGAAAACATGCTTTAAAACTAACATATTTTCTCTACACCCAATGGCAAAATGTGTATAATCTCACAAAATTAATAAATAAGTAGGGCAGCTTCTCATGATCAGTTCAGAATTATTTTCAGGTGGTCCCCACCCCCTTCAAAGTTGCCCATCCCTGATCTAAATGCTTGCTGATTCCAGCAAAGCAACCATAATATTATATAAAATGGGTCAAAAATGTTTTAAAAAATTAAACAAAACTAGTTTTGCATAATCCATTTGATACTTGTGCTGTGTGAGATGGGGTTTGTCCAGTGCCACATTAAAAAGGGAAAGCTAGACCTGTTCCACTTTCAAAGGCCTAGTTTAATACCCTTCATGCAGAAACCCAGAACCACCCCCAGGTCTTAGTCTTAATTACACTGCTCAAAAAAATAAAGGGAACACTTAAACAACACAATGTAACTCCAAGTCAATCACACTTCTGTGAAATCAAACTGTCCACTTAGGAAGCAACACTGATTGACAATAAATTTCAGATGCTGTTGTGCAAATGGAATAGACAAAAGGTGGAAATTATAGGCAATTAGCAAGACACCCCCCAAAACAGGAGTGATTCTGCAGGTGGTGACCACAGACCACTTCTCAGTTCCTATGCTTCCTGGCTGATGTTTTGGTCACTTTTGAATGCTGGCGGTGCTCTCACTCTAGTGGTAGCATGAGACGGAGTCTACAACCCACACAAGTGGCTCAGGTAGTGCAGTTCATCCAGGACGGCACATCAATGCGAACTGTGGCAAAAAGGTTTGCTGTGTCTGTCAGCGTAGTGTCCAGAGCATGCAGGCGCTACCAGGAGACAGGCCAGTACATCAGGAGACGTGGAGGAGGCCGTAGGAGGGCAACAACCCAGCAGCAGGACCGCTACCTCCGCCTTTGTGCAAGGAGGTGCACTGCCAGAGCCCTGCAAAATGACCTCCAGCAGGCCACAAATGTGCATGTGTCAGCATATGGTCTCACAAGGGGTCTGAGGATCTCATCTCGGTACCTAATGGCAGTCAGGCTACCTCTGGCGAGCACATGGAGGGCTGTGCGGCCCCACAAAGAAAGCCACCCCACACCATGACTGACCCATCGCCAAACCGGTCATGCTGGAGGATGTTGCAGGCAGCAGAACGTTCTCCACGGCGTCTCCAGACTCTGTCACGTCTGTCACATGTGCTCAGTGTGAACCTGCTTTCATCTGTGAAGAGCACAGGGCGCCAGTGACGAATTTGCCAATCTTGGTGTTCTCTGGCAAATTCCAAACGTCCTGCACGGTGTTGGGCTGTAAGCACAACCCCCACCTGTGGACGTCAGGCCCTCATACCACCCTCATGGAGTCATATGCACATTTGTGACCTGCTGGAGGTTATTTTGCAGGGCGCTGGCAGTGCACCTCCTTGCACAAAGGCGGAGGTAGCGGTCCTGCTGCTGGGTTGTTGCCCTCCTACGGCCTCCTCCACGTCTCCTGATGTACTGGCCTGTCTCCTGGTAGCGCCTGCATGCTCTGGACACTACGCTGACAGACACAGCAAACCTTTTTGCCACAGTTCGCATTGATGTGCCGTCCTGGATGAACTGCACTACCTGAGCCACTTGTGTGGGTTGTAGACTCCGTCTCATGCTACCACTAGAGTGAGAGCACCGCCAGCATTCAAAAGTGACCAAAACATCAGCCAGGAAGCATAGGAACTGAGAAGTGGTCTGTGGTCACCACCTGCAGAATCACTCCTGTTTTGGGGGGTGTCTTGCTAATTGCCTATAATTTCCACCTTTTGTCTATTCCATTTGCACAACAGCATGTGAAATTTATTGTCAATCAGTGTTGCTTCCTAAGTGGACAGTTTGATTTCACAGAAATGTGATTGACTTGGAGTTACATTGTGTTGTTTAAGTGTTCCCTTTATTTTTTTGAGCAGTGTATAAAGTGGTTCTTAGTAGGGTTGGGCAATATTTGGGGAGACCCCTTCTACGATATGCAACTCCAAATATCACCATATCCAATATAATCATTTTGAGCCATTAATGTTTAAATAATGCCAGACTGCAATGATTTGTAAAGTTCAAATAGAGTATGATCTTGCATATCATGACAGATCAATGTCAAATAATATGATATGTTCGATTTAATCATACATCGGCCCAGCCCTGGTTCTCAGACATCAGTAATATGATCAGAGGACCGCAGTTGGCTTGAGCCCACAGCTCAACACTAATTGGGCGTTCCACTCAGGAATAAAATGAAACCAGTTGAAGGGGCTCATGAAACAAGGACTCAGCTTATTGTACCAGTCTTTCAAAATACAGCTTTTAAAAAGACTTCATTTGAGGTGCAAAATTTAGATGCGTGTGATAGTGAATGTAGGCTACTTTTGCATTGTGAAAGTGCACGTTGGGAAAAGATATTCATTCACTAGCATTTAGGGATGTTACTGGTGAAATGTTAATCTGTTAGCCGCTGAAAATATACTTTACAAAATTAGGGCAATATGTCAAATGTTGGTCCCAAGGTAAATTTTCCAGATTTATTTTTATTTTACCGTTATTTTACCAGGTAAGTTGACTGAGAACACATTCTCATTTGCAGCAACGACCTGGGGAATAGTTACAGGGGAGAGGAGGGGGATGAATGAGCCAATTGTAAACTGGGGATTATTAGGTGACCATGATGGTTTGAGGGCCAGATTGGGAATTTAGCCAGGACACCGGGGTTAACACCCCTACTCTTACGATAAGTGCCATGGGATCTTAAATGACCTCAGAGAGTCAGGACACCCGTTTAACGTCCCATCCGAAAGACGGCACCCTACACAGGGCAGTGTCCCCAATCACTGCCCTGGGGCATTGGGATATTTTTAGACCAGAGGATAGAGTGCCTCCTACTGGCCCTCCAACACCACTTCCAGCAGCATCTGGTCTCCCATCCAGGGGCTGACCAGGACAAACCCTGCTTAGCTTCAGAAGCAAGCCAGCAGTGGTATGCAGGGTGGTATGCTGCTGGCGTATGCACATATGCACAAATGCACAAAGAGCCCTTATATTTTGTGCACACTTTTGTATTATATCCCTGTTAATGAGGATTTCTCCTTTGCCAGGAAAATCCATGCACCTGACAGGTGTGGCATATCAAGAAGCTGATTAAACAGCATGATCATTACACAGGTACACCTTGTGCTGGGGACAAAAGGCCACTAAAATTAGCTGTTTTGTCACAACACAATGCCACAGATGTCTCAAGTTGAGGGAGCATGCAATTGATATGCCAACTGCAGAAATGTCCACCAGACATTCATTTCTAATGTTAAATTCTCTACCATAAGCCACCTCCGACAATGTTTTAGAGAATTTGGAAGTACATCCAACCAGCCTTACAACTGCAGACCACGTGTAACCACACCAGCCCAGGACCTCCACATCCGGTTTCTTCACCTGCGGGATCGTCTGAGACCAGCCACCCGGACAGCTGATGAAACTGAGAAGTATGTGTCTGTAATAAAACCATTGTGTGTGGAAAAACATATTCTGATTGGCTAGGCCTGGCTCCCCAGTGAGTGGGCCTATCGCTGCAGCCCCTGCCCAGTCATGTGAAATCCATTGATTTGGATAGATTTTATTTCCTTATGAACTGTAACTTAATTAAAAATATATATTTTAAAAAAAATCTGAGCCATTTTTATTTCCCCAATCTCAACTCGTAAAGCGCGCCTCCCATTCGGATGTATAGGCTATAGCTTGCCTACCGTTGACTATCAACACATCACCCACCACATTGCAATGTGAGCTTGAAGCAGTACAATTGCTTGAAACCTGAATGTTTTAATTTACTTCAAATAATGAGGCATGTTTAACCTTGCTTCAAAGTAGCTATGCGAAAAACCACCCATAGAAACGTGAAGGCAAGTATTTTAACAAAGACTTAGTCATGCCATTAACCAGCATTTATCTCCTGTTCTATTGGTTTTCATATAAACTTTTGTTGTCGAGAAGCCACAGGGACAATCCTAGTCATATTAGCAAACCCATCATAGTAGTTTCTATTAGATTCCCCCTCTTTCTAAATCTCTCACATATGGAACTGCTCGCATTAGGTGCACAGTTTAGAACTGTTTTCAATTAATTGCATTTGGATAAATGTTTGAAAATTACGTTTTACTAGTTGCTTCATTACATTACAATAGTTACATGTTCAATAATAGGCTATAGCCTTTTGACTAAGATAATAGGCTTGCTATTGTTGCATGTTTCCATTAAGCTGTTTATTAAAAATGTCCGGTCCTTTTATGCATGCATGGTATCAGAGAGGATGAGGCGAAGCGAGAGGTTTCAGTCTCGCCAAAATCAGTCCAAAGCGTTGACGGACTTATTTTGGGCCTACGCTTGTCGCCTGCCTTCACGCCTTGGGACGACTCCCATTGTTAGGGTGGAAACACAAGCGTCTAATAATTATATACAGATATCTGATTGTACTTTGTTGGTAGCGTCAGTTCACTGTTTGAAATTAGTTTTTTTTACCGTTTGTTGACCGCTTAATGAGGGTCAGTTAGTCAGCAGCAAAATGTATCGAAATGTTCACCCCTACTAGCATTACATTACTTATCAGGACATATTCCTAACAATGGTTTCGAGCCTATCAAGTTAACACTGCTTATCAGAGCAAACATAACTTAACACCATTGTTGCTGTGGCTCTTTCTGCCACGGTATCCACATCTAAACCAATCAATGGCGGCCACTTCAATCTACTAACTTTCATTCAATAACCAAAGATCATGTGGTTCCTTGTGCAATTAATTATTTGCCCATCTCCTGGCAAAACCTCTTCCACCGCCTCCACAATGTTACCCGAGTCAAAATATCTGGAACACCGTGCAATGATTTGGATAGTTGAGTGTTAACATGGTGTAAGTATGGCTAACCAAACCTTTCCATATTATCTGATACCTAAGGAGCCATTTTATTCTGGTTTATTAATGTCAAATGTTAACCAACACTGAACTGGCAAATCAGATTAACCAAAACAGCAAGCTGACATAGGAACACTAAACAAGAAATCCATTTACCTTCGGCCAGTGCATGAAACACCAGGTCAGGAGACATGTACTGTACGCATTAGTTAACACTATTTTAAAAAAGCATCTCATGATGCATAGCTATAAGTTAACAGTGCAAAGGTCATGACAAGTTAACGTTTGTTAACGCGTTAGACAGAACAATGAGCCAGATCTCGCGCCAGATAAACCAAAAAACGCGTGAATGTAAAAAAATAAATAAATAAAAAACCTTTCAAATGTATTTAAATAAGAGATTAGAATTGGATACAAAAACAATTTGTCATACATTCGTCAAACTATAGATAACTACTGTTACATTACATAACGATAATAGCTACTAATGTTAACTAGATTACTGGTTATGGAAAAACTTTTGCATGCAACACAGTCCGCCATATGATTCACCACTAACTAGCTAGCCGCTTAATAGAAGCTAAGCAAAGAATTACAGCATCTCTTTAGACCGACTAGAACCAACACATGCTGCTGGAATTGAACAAATTGTATGTTTTCTTCATAGTTAAAACGTTACTACCGACACGAATACAGATATCCACGTCGTTCGCATAAAATTCAAACAAAATCAACAGGAAAATCCTCAGTCCCAACTGGCACTGACATATAGGTAACGTTAGCTAGCTTGCGAGGTTAGCCTACCGGCTAACTAGTGTTGCAAACATTCAATGGGCTTCAAGTTAGAGGACAGGCAAAATATTCAAAGTAAATGTTTTTTCACTTACCAATGTACGTCTTTGAAAGACAGCTATCCACACGAAATGCACAATGACAGAAAATATGCAAATGCTTAAGTTTCAAGTCTAGTTGACAGCATCGCTCGTGAATCCGCCATCTTCATTCAGCAATCGATGTATTCTGCCGAAACTCCGGAATGAACCATACACAGCGAGCAGAAGGGAGATTTGGTAACAGTAGACATCCAAACGATAATCTGGGGAAATTACTCTGATCGCTGGAAAATCATTGAAATGACCCAATTTCAAACATAATTATGTTGCTATTCTTAAGATTATAATGCTTAGTTTTTAACCCCCATAACACATATGTTTGATGATACCCTTGTCCCGACAGAGAACACCCCTGAGCCTCTTTCAGGTTTACCTTCACAGGTGGGGCTATATATACACAATGAACAAAACTATAAACGCAACATTTAAAGTGTTGGTTTCATGAGCTGAAATACAAGACACAAGGAATTTTCCATATGCCCAAAAAAACTTTTTTCAAATTGTGTGCACACATTTGTTTACATCCCTGTCAGTGAGCATTTTTTTACTTTGCCAAAATAATCCATCCACCTGACAGGTGTGGCATATCAAGAAGCTGATTAAACAGCATGATCATTATACAGGTTCACCTTGTGCTGGGTACAATAAAAGGCCACTCTAAAATATGCAGTTTTGTCACATTGCCACAGATCTCTCAAATTGAAGAAGTGTGCAATTGGCATGCTGACTGCAGGAATGTCAACCAGTGTTGTTGCCAAGTAATTGAATGTTAATTTCTCTACCATAAGCCACCTCCAGCGTTGTTTTTAGAGAATTTGCCAGTACGTCCAACCACAGACCAAGTGTAACAATGCTCGCCCAGGACCTCCACATCAGGTTTCTTCACCTGCAGGATCGTCTGAAACCAGTCACCTGGTCAGCTGATGAAACAGGAGTATTTCTGTCTGTAATAAAACCCTTTTGTTGATAAAAAACTAATTCTGATTGGCTGGGCCTAGCTCTCAAGTGGGTGGGCCTTTGCCCTCCCAGGCCCACTCATAGCTGCACCCTTGCCCAGTCACGTGAAATCCATAGATTAGGGCCTGATTGATTGATTTCCTTCTATGAACTGTAACTCAGACAGATCTTTGAAATTGTTGCATTGATATTTTTGTTTAGTATTTGATAAGCTGCACATTATACAATTCTGTAATTAATACGAGACCATAACAAACATTTTTCTCCAATGCAGAGTACTGAGCCATGCTACTCCTTTTACTTGGGTCACTAGAGGACAAAAATCTTGATACAATGCTAACTTTGGTGTATGAGCAGGTAGCAAGTGTAGCAATTGTAAAACATTGCAAATGTGTCTTCCTATGTAAACTGCATTGTCTTATGAACCACCATTTGGGAACCATTCCATGAAAGCCACTTTGAACGAAATTTTGGGAATTAAAGATTAACTATAAATGTCGAAATTAACTCAGATTAATTAGCCAGACTACTGGAACTCGATCATAAATTACCCTATGGTTCCCTCTCCTGGTCATACTGTGACAGACCGAAGAATGAATTTTATGTCATACGTTTTTATTTTGCCAGTCAAATCCATTGGAGTTTGTGGTCAGAGGATTTAAAATAAGTAGACTATTTCTGATTTACATTAATAGGTAGTTCAAGTGTCAATTTTTGTACTCACTTGCACTTTCGACCCACGTAAAATAAAATTACAGCAAATTAGTGTTTTGAATTACCTTTATTAAGTAAACTCTACATTTCAGTATTGCTTCATCCGTTTTTTTTTTAAATTCTAAATTACAACCTCTTGCAATCATCAAAATGTGTCTTTTTTTTTTTCAATCAAGCTACACTTCGAGGAATACAAAAATATCACAGTACATTTTCTACTAAGTCACCCTTCACCCCGTGAGCTCCAGAGCAAGGTTGGAGGTGTGGATTTGGAACACAGGGATCTGGCAACGCCGCCTATAAAACATCAATGGACATGAATTCCAAAGTAACAGCTGATGGATGTGTCCTGGAAACCCAGTCTGCATATAAGCCTTTATGAGCATAGCACTTTTATGATTCTACATGTGCAGGGCATATGTAAATGTCATGTCCACTCATCCTTTATGTGATCCTGATATTTGATTGGATGATTGTACTTGAGATTCTCAGGGGCCGTACACTTGCACTCTTGAACCACTACAAAAGGGCCAATGATGAGCTTGGTCCAGCCAGACTCCTGTGTTTTTAGACCCAAAACCTCATACCGCTAAATTGGAAAAGGTAACCCACACAAAACTCATGTTAACACTCGCTCATTCTCAAAGTCCTCTCTGCATACACGTTATTCTATACAAAATATCAAAAACAAAAGATTAAACAAAACACTAAAAAGAATCCTCACCCGTACTCAGATAATTTTCGTATTACATTTCTTTTTTCAATTATTTCAACAAACTGTTTTTGTCTTGCTTTTTTCTTTCTTGTTGAAACACTGTCAGAAAACCTAAAATTCAGATCCGTAGTGACTGGTGGAGGCTCACTCCCCCAGGACAGAGGAATGTTGCAGTATGAATCTGATTTGCTCAGTGGTTTCAATAAAAGAACCAACTAACATCAACAACAAAATAAATGACAACTTATACACCCCAAGCAACCATAAAGCATCCTTCGTGACAGCTTCTGGTAGGAAAGTTGGGAGGATGAACATGAGTTGGGAATATACGTTACAGGAAGTTACAAAGA
The DNA here is from genome assembly GCF_029448725.1 of Salvelinus fontinalis. Lineage (NCBI taxonomy): Eukaryota > Metazoa > Chordata > Actinopteri > Salmoniformes > Salmonidae > Salvelinus > Salvelinus fontinalis. The sequence continues at coordinate 18,951,039 of NC_074701.1, read as the reverse complement.
GACATGAACAATGATAAATGGGAACTGCAATTCAGTCACAAACAGATATAGAAAACTACATAAACTGATCTCCATTCAGCTTACCTCAAACTGTGTATCACACACCTATGACATCTAAAAGGAAATGGGGGTTGATTGTGCTGCCTGTGTGCTGTGTAGGGTGTGTACGTCAGTGTACACAAGGAGATGGGTGACGTCAGGTGAGCGAGAGGCCAGAGAGGCGAATGGAGAGAGCGTTCGATGCAGGGCTAAGGGTCGATGGAAAGAGACAGATTGACAGGGCTGTGGGTTTGTGGGGTGGGAGCGTCGTTCCTCTCCCACTCCACTGCCCTCATAGTCATGGGGAGAAGGTGGCCATCTCCAGAGAGATGCGCTGCCACAGCTCCTTGGTCTGCTTGCCCCTCTTCAGGTTCTGCAGCACGTCGTTGAACTGCATCATGCCCACAGGGGTCAGGCAGAAGGCCCCGCGGGCGCTGCGGATGATGTTGACAAAGTCGTCGTAGTCGGCCGGGGTCAGGTGGATCAGCCGGTGGTGGATGTACTGCAGTGGGAATGGAGAGGGGGACAGAGGATCAGATGGACTGTAAGTCAAACAGGGCACCAAAGGGTCATCTACTTTACTACTTATGTCAAAGTTAGGCACAGAGATAGGGCACCCAGGGGTCATCTCTTTACTCAAATTCAAAACCAACGCCTACCCACAATGAATGGAGAAAATTGGTCTGATACAAGTATGGTAATAGCTCCACTTTGTTCTCTGAGAGACTCTGCGGAATCTTCACCACATTGTGAATATCAATCCATTCAGATCTACACAACTATATAGGGGCTAGGGGGTAGATATGGATTGGACAACAGTGTTCGGGTAGGATACAGATATCCTTATGTGGTCCACTATCTTAATAGTATACCTTGATACGGACACCTTTAACTAGGTGGTTTAAATTATATTTCTGCTTCTGGACAATGTATTTCATACTGAGACGCGCTAGCATGCGGAGTTTAAATGGGTTAATTTAATCACATCCCTCCATCTCAGGGTTAGCCCTTTGTTAGGGCATTGATGAAGTGATGAGAATTCAGTCTTCACTCCCAGCTTTGAGCAGGTGCTTCATTTTTTACCTCTCAGGACAGATTCTGCATCATAATGAGGTTAAATTACTAAATTATTAATGGGAAACAGAGCACTTCAGTTTGCTCACAATGGTGCTGTTTAATGAAGTATGACTCAAAAGGGTAGACACTAACCTCTGGTACTGCTGCAATTTCAGACAGTAATTTCAATATAAGAACCACAAAAGTTACTCTTTTGACCTCATTTACCCGAGTTTAATATGAACAGGATGTGTTCTAAGGGGGAGTGAAGAACCAATTCCAGAGAAAGACATCACAAGACATCCATAACGACACCCAGCATATGGAATTCCTTCCCTTTCAGTGACTGAGGAAATGATTCATTGTCAGTCACGGTACAGTTCCTTTTGAGTACAACCCCCAGATACCTCATCTCATTAACTGCCTGATGAGAAAGAGTGGAGAGCCTGTGTCACGCTGATATTGTCAGCGGACATCAACAAATGTGCCAACACACACACACTTGTGAGAGTGTGTGTAGAAATAACACATCATTCAGATAAGAGAAAGTCAGCTTACACTGGGGCAAATTGTAAAGTGTAACACACACCTCTTCATAAGTAAGAATTTGAACATTCACCTTTAAAGCCCACACAGCGGTTTTATCTAGCCTCGTTTAAAGTAGAAAGACAGTGACTCAAACCACAGCAAGGAAGCAAGGAATTCAGTGTGCACGTGCATATGCATGTGAGCAAGTACAGAATCTCCAGGGGGCAACATGCCTTTCAGCTTTGCAACTGTCACAGCCGGTTAGCCGCTTCCCCATCAGAGCAGGCTATCCAGTGGATGCACTCATGAGTCTCCCTTCTCCACGGTGTGTAGCACTCGGACTTCATCAACTATTTATGTAAGCTGTGAGAAACGCTCACTCTCCTTCTCCTCCCCAAGATAATACTCCCTCTGCCCTGCCAATACACAGAATACACCCACTCTGATCAGTTTCTAACCTAGTATCTGGATATAAAAATGTGGTTGTTTTGTACACTTTTATCCAAGGGGACAGTCAACGTGTACGCTCAGGATATGAGGTCCATGGTGTTTACCAAACAGCTTCGTGGCTAGTGAAGAGGTGGTGTATTTGTATGTACTGGTAAGATGTGAGCCCCTTAGCTGTTTACAGATCTGAAATAACTTGATAGGTGTGGGCAATATGGCAAAAATATCCCCTAAGTCTTGGAAGACTAGGTGAAGCCATCACCATTCACCACATGGCCAGGTATGTATAAGCTAAGTGGCTAGGGGTTGTTTGCGGCCTGTGCTCTGGTGTTACCTTTCAATAGGCCTGTTGAAGGGGCTAAGGGAAGGATCTAGGGTGTAGTTTGCAGCCTGGAACCTGGTGTTACCTGTAGGTAGGCCTGCTGGCAGCGCTGCACCAGTTGGTGGAAGGCAGGCGTGCGGAGATGGGCATGGATGTGGGCGGGGTTCAGTCTCTGGAGAGCCTCCATGATGATCTCCTGAAGAACGAAGGGGCTGAGCACGCCCTTAGCCGCACCCACACAGAACTGGTACACGTAGTTCACCCCTGGAGAGGATGGGAGAACCGGGAGAATTTAGTATTTACTGACAGTTAACATAAGTCTATGGCTAACATATGTTCTACTTTGAATTCTGGCAGAGTGCCCTGTCATTTCAGTAAAATCCTCTCAACATACACAGAAAATGCAGTGCTCTGATATCGATATTTCTGTTTATGTGTCTTACTTAGCATTCAACTGCAGTCCTCACCTTCGTAAACCAACAGATACTGTTATGCTGTTGTATCAATAATTCAAATCTATAATTCCCAAAACACCGTAATAGATCAAACAACCACTAGAATCAAAGATGCCTGCAGAATGCCCTCTTCACCCCTGCCTCTGCCCTTGCTCACCTAGCCGTGCAGCCAGGCCCAGGAGCCACTTGACGTCCTCTGTGTATGGGGGGCTGCGGGAGAAGTTATTGGGGTGGTCGTTGTGAGCCCTCCTGCCAAGCATCTCCAAAGCTAGCATGCCTATCAAAGAGTCAGGGTCAAATATCACAGTTATCAACACCATCAATTAGTTTGAATCAAAAGCTTAACCATAGCAAATGATTGAACTGATATTCCCAGTGCATATACCATCTAGAGACGCTTATCATAGACACTTAAAAAGAATGGTTGTTCCTCACCAACTCTGTATGCTGAGTGCAGGTAGTGAAGGCCCTGCTGGCTGATTGGCTGGCTATGCTGCTCGTCTTCAGACGGGAAGGGGGCGCTGACCAATGAGACAGGCTGAGAAGACATTCCAGGAAGAGATGACCCCTGAATGGCCTGGATTGTGGCGCCTGAATGGACGCCACCTACTGGATAGAAAGGGGAAAAAGATGCGGCTCCTGAGTGCCATAGAGAGTCCATTATAAAACATCCAAGTGCAAACATTTTTTTTTTTTATTTTTTTTTTTACAACCTCTGCTATCAAATGTGAACCATCAACTACACCCACTTACATGGGTTAAATAGATTATTATTTTACATCTATAGACATACAAGGGACAAAGGCGTGCATGCACACACCCACAGCAGTGGTCTCTGCTAACCTGCTACAGTGGTGCTAAGAGGCAGGCCGGTCTCGGTGTGATAGGGGTGGACGGCGATCTGGGTCATGGACGGCACGGGAACACCGGGGAAGGTGACCGCTGTCGCTGCCATGGGCGGATGGGGGCCAGTGGCCACTGAGAACGGGTACTGGGCACCGATAAAGGCCGGGTGCATTCCCTGAGAGGGCACACATACACACTTAAAATTAGTTAGATGCTATTCTCTGTTGCAGTCCTGGGCCACTATCTTACGCCAGATAGTGCGACATTCGTCTGCACTGAGGGACAAGCAACACGTTGGAGTGACGAAAGACAATGGTCATGGGCTTAAAGGCACAGTGCAGTCAAAAATGTGATTTGCTGTGTTTTATATACATTTTCACACTAGGAAGTTGGAATAGTACTATGAAATTGGTGATAATTCCCTTTAAGTGTAAGAGCTGTTTGAAAAGACTGCCTGAAATTTCAGCCTGTTGGTGGCATGGAGTTTTGCCTGGTGACAATATTAAAAGAGAGTTCCAAACCTTTATTCCAATAACAGCTAGTTTTCCGTGTTCCCCTCCCCACTCAGACCACTCCCAAACAGCCCTAGCAAAATTATTGCTTGAGAAATTGCTATTTTTGAAGTCAAACACTATGTGTACACCGGTGCATACTGATCACTAGGGCAGTGGTCCAGTTGTAGTCCTAGTTGAGTCGCCTTGAAACTCAGTGTCAATGTTGTCTGTACATCTTTCTGTCCCCCCTTGATCTAATTTTTGCACTGTAAAAAACTATCACAAGCATTTAATGAAACCAAAAAGTTAATAAAATACAATATACAGAAACAGGTGTATGAAATCAAAGTTGTAATAAAAAAATAACAATAATAACAGTCTCTACCATCTGATATGCTCTGTGATGTTCTAGGGACTGAGAGAAGGCTTGCATCTAGTGTGAAGCAAAGTTGGGGGTGTATAGGGATACATTATGTCTTCAAAGTAGATGGAAGCTACAGTGTTTCACTGGAAGCCTAGGAATGATTTTCAACCAGCCTATTTCTGAGTTTATTTGTGATAGTAAGTACCGAGTGGTGCAGCGGTCTCAGGCACTGCATCTCAGTGCTAGAGGCATCACTACAGACCCTGGTTCGATGCCGGGCTGTAACACAACTGGCCGTGATCGGGAGTCCCATAGAGTGGCGCACAATTGTCCCAGCGTCGTCCGGGTTAGGGGAGGGTTTGGCCGGCATTGTAAATTAAGAATTTGTTCTTAACTGACTTGCCTAGTTAAATATTTTTGTTGTTGTTGTTAAAACCCAGTAATAATTCAATTAGACTCTAATTGTCCTCTCCATGTCCATCTCTTATCAAATTCATCTCCCCCACTATCTCTCCCTCAGCCCATCTTATCAGTATCTCCTTGTCTCCGTCAGTCTCCCTCCCTCCAATGATGACTCCAGACAGTCCTCTTACCTGTGGGTAGGCACCCCCTGACACAGGGAATACAGTGGGCCGGGGGACGTGCTGCAGTGGGTGCCCCAGGTACTGGGGGGTGCAGACTGTGGGTAGGTGGGCCTGGATGGTGGTGTAGGGGTGCAGGCCCTGGGTGTGGGGGTGGGCCATGGCCGAGCCGGGAAGGGCATGTGATTGGTAGATGGTGGAGCCCACAGAGATGACGGGCACCACAGCCGCTGCTGTCACTGAGGCCGTCACCGTAGCGACGCCGGAGGAATCCATGTTGCCAATGTTGTCCATTACACCGAGGCCCGTCTCTGGGGGCCTCCTTCCAGCTCCACCGTTGGCCCCACAGCGTCCCGGGCCTTCACGCTGGGCCCCTGACCCCCCTCCTACTGTCTGCTCATAGAGCCAGTACCACTGGTGGGCCACCTCAAACAGAACCTCAGGGTACACACCGCCCCCCTTGGCTGCCTCCTCTACAGCCATACAGGCTTTCTCTAGCATCACGTTGTCCTGCAGGGAGAGAGGAGGGGAGGAGGTGAAGAAAAGAGAGAGCGAAGAAAGGATGAGGAGATTTAGGGAAAAAAGTGCATTACAGAGAGAAAATGGATAAAAGGGTAAAAGAATAAAAGGATGCCCAGCCTACATGAGTAGTCCGATGTGTCTTCTGCAGAACTGAAGAGTACCGGACATGTACCTGTTCCTTGCACTGCACCAGGGCCCTCTGGATCTCATTGGGGTTGAGGGCGTGTGCATGGGGCAGGCAGCTTAGGGCCAGCTCAGCCGCAGCGCGAACCATGTTAGGATCCCGCGCCCGTGATGCTCTGTCGGCCAGTGATGCCACCTCGGGAGGGGTGAGGTGCCCGTCCCAGCATTCCACCAGGATGTTGAGGGCAGCACTGCCGATCTCCATGGCCTGGCCTGGAGGGGAAGAGGGAGAGACATTCATTATAGCTACTACTGTCTCATGGACTATGAAAGAAGAAACTTCGCTTTTGGGGTGAACTATCCCGATGAGAAAGGACAGAGAAAAACAAAGCCCCTCACCTGTGATCCAGGAGACGTGGGAGGAGTAGGTCCTGGAGAGCCAGTTAGGCGAGACAAAGTTGTGCAGGCCTAGGGCGTACAGGCCGATCTCAAAGGCACAGAGGTGCAAGTTGCGGTGGGGCCCCTGGTGGCCTCCACTGGCTGAGGGCTGGGTGAAGATGGAGGTGGAGCTGTTGCCCCCGGCCTTGATCAGCACGGTCTTGGCCAGCTCGAAGTAGAAGTGGGCCGCCGCCTCAGACGGTTGGTTGGGCACATGTGGTGCATGGCACTCGGGACGACGCCCTTTATACCTAAGAGGGGGGCGAGAAGAGGAATGTTCAATTAGCATATTTTTGTGAATACCTTAGTTGAGTTCTCCAATAATCAGATGGCATCAACACGTGTATAGAATATGTAGAAGTCACTCACCTGCTGGTGTCTGTGCTCTTTGCTCTAGCTCCGCCTCCGGCCCTGCGAGAGCCACTGGATGAGGAGGAGCCTAGCGAATCAGAAGAGGAGCTGCTGATGCTGTCACTGTCTTGGCCCCTCCCCCAGGAAGCTGCGGCCCAGCCCCCTCTGAGAGGGCGTCGACTAAGGGTGGGGGAGCTGTCTGAGGTGGTCTCAGGAGCACTGCTGTCGATACTCGCCATGCCTGGCACAACAAGGTAAAAACCCTTAAAACTCAAACTTCTATCTCGTCAGCCAAGTGTCAATACTACCTCTAGATGGCCATTCGAGTCATACAATACACCCTGTTTAAATGCAGTGCACACTATACAGTATAGGCTGTTATTTGAGAGACAGCCAGTGTCTTAATCTGAGGTTGAGGTGGGGTTGTCATGGTTACCTGTGTGTTTCTTCTTCTGGCGGACAGGAGAGCCCCAGCAGCGCCCGCTGTATGCCCCCCGTCCTCCCAGCGCCAAGCGACTCGGCACTGTGCCCTCTGGCTTGAATGGGACAGCCTCACTCGGCTGGTCACATGACGCAGGCTGTACGCCATCTGCTAAGACAATAAGTTATGTATCGAATAAGTTTTACATCTAAACAGTAGTAACAGAGTTGGATTAAAACAATTCCTTCCATTTTCAACAAATCTGTTTCGCATAGGTAGGGTAACACCTCATGTTCAGTGCATCACAGGTAAAGTATGTCATTACCACCCTGTCTGTGTCTCACCTTGCTCTCTGGCCTCACTGACACACTCTCCGGCTGTGGAGTTGTTCTGCACCCCACTGCCCGCCAGACCCGCCTGCTGTCCTGCCGCCCCCCCAGCAGCCACCGCTTGCAAGGAGGAGGAGGACCCGGCTGCAGCTGTGGTGTTGGGGGCATGTTTGGACACCCCTCCGGTGGCACCTCCGTGTCCGTGAGCAGTGTGGGTAGCGTGCTTGGACGGGCTCCTTTGGCTGCTGGCAGCTGGCTTGCTGGAGTAGAAGGAGCTCAGGGTCTGGGGCTTGTGGGTCTGGCTCTCTCTGTCCAGCAGCTTGTCCAGGATCTGGAAGGCCAGAGAGAGAAGGTGAGTCATCCACAAGCCTTAAAATGCATTCAAAAAATGCATTAATATGTTTGTTGGTAACTAGTTATTCTACTGGCCACAGTGCAGAAGGTCTACCTTTTTCAGCTTGCTCTGGTCATCCTTGTATGTGATCATGAGGGCCAGAGCCAAGTCTCCTTTCTCTCTCCTGGTCCCCTCACACAGCAGAGGATGCTCTGCCTCGCTCACTGTGGTCTTCATACCTACACCAGGGGGTTAGAAAGATGAAGACAGAAGCAAAAGAATTCATATGTTTCTAAGCCAAACTAGTACCAGGACGTTTTCCTATTTAAGTATCACTAACCTCAACACGGAACCACTAAATGGCGCCTGACTCTTTCTGAGGGTGTAAATGCAAAAAACCTTGTGGTTGATCTTACCCAGTGCTGCTACAGCCGCCTCAAAGCCCAGCTCCTCATCTCCAGGCATCTCGTTGTTCCGATTACGACTAGGCGGACGGGAACCTGTGGGGGACACAACTGTACAAACAACATAGAGAGGGGGACGAGGTGAAATATAAATGACTGGAAGTCTCACTTGTGTGATGACTGCATGACGTGTAATTCAGATCAATTATCAAGTAAACGTTATATATCTGTGTATGTATTGTGTGAGCTCAAACAGAATCTCAATGTGGAAGGAAAAAACATGGCAAATTTAAAATATGTAGTGAGATTCACCTGGGGTACACAGCACATCAAATATGAAGCTGGCCAGCATGAGGGGCAGGACGGGCCTGTAGTCACAGAAGTTCCCGTCTCGGAGCTGCTCGGCCCTGTCCCGTATGGACGTCATCTCCACCAGGCCCAGAGGGATTTTCTTCAGCAGAGCCACCACCTCTGACTCCTGGTAGGCAAGCTTGACCTCCAGGGCCTTGGTGGAGGCTGGGGGCCTCTGCAGCTCCAGAGAGAACATACCCGTGCTGAAGGCCAGGTTGTGAAGCTCCAGCCTCTCGCTCAGCACCGTCAGCAGGAAGGAGGTCTTAACCAGGGTGTTGGTGGCCACCTGGGTCTGCCTGCTGGTGGACACCTTGCTCTTCTTGCCCTTGGTCTGGGGCTGCTCCACCTTCAGGTCTGGAGGGTTGGCCAGCAGGTCTCCAGCCAGCTCCACTGCCAGTCTACAGGCATCGTTGCTGTAGCCGTGAGCGTGGAGGGCCTCTGCACACGCAAACAGCACCTCCATCTGGCCCTCCTGCTCCAGTGGCTTGATCCCAGCAAAGATGTCTGGTTCCTCCTCATTGTTGTTCTCCGACACTCTCTCTGCCCCCTCCTCATTAGCTGAATTCAGAAAGTAGGCCTGGTAGTCATCCTCTCCTACAGGGTCTCCTCCTGCCCCTGCTTCTGCTGCTCCCTCTGGGGCTTGATTGGGCAGGGCTACGGCTTCGGTGCCAGTTTCTCGGCGGGCACCACGCGGTGACTTGGCAGCAGCTGCAGTCACGGTAACAACCGAGGTGGAGGGCCGAGCGTCTCCAGCGATGGCCGCCTCCTCATTTCCATTCATCTCCGCCTCCACATTCACCACCTTCTCCACAGCAATGGCTGCTTCTACGATGACAGCAGCATTCTCTTTGGTGGGGAAGGCGGGCTGGGGCTCAGTGGCAGGCAGGGTGGCAGCAAGAGTGACCCGTTTGCCCTCGAAGGCGCGCTCCTTGGGCGTGTTTCCGGCCCCTTTCCCTCCCCCACTGTATTTGTGTGGCTCTCTGAGTAGAGGGCTTGGTGAGGGCAGCATCTCAGGCGGCGGGGGCGTGAAGTCAAAGGTGTTGCTGGCCTCAGCACCCAGCGCCAGACTGGAGCCATCATCCAGGCTCAGCTCGGCCATGTCAGGTTCAAGGGAGCTGTCCTCACTGCTGGTGCGCCGCTTGGCCGCTTGGTGTTTTCCCCCTACCACTCCTGATCCCCCAGAGGACGACTTGCCCCCCTGGGCTATCTTAGCCTTGCCCCCAGTGGACGAGGAGGAACCTGCGCCTTTGTACATCCCCTTACTACTGCCCTCCTCTAGAGAGAGAGACACACTGCCCCCTAGCCGCACTAGGACCCCTCCTCCGCCCCCGGCCGACAACCCCTTCCTCTTGCTCACGATGGTCTCTTTGGGCCTGACCGCCACTTCTTGTTGGGGACTTCTGCCCTTGTAGTCTCCCCCACCTCCCTCAGAGCTGCCAGATCTCCCCCCTCCTCCTCCAAGTTCAGTGGTGTCTCCAGCCAGGCCAGCCTTGGCCCCTCTCTGCTGCTGCACTGCCCTGGCCCAGCAGAAGGAAGCGCTCTTCTTGTCTGCACTGCAGTAGGTGATGCCTGGCAGTGGGTAGGCCACCTCCCAGTTGAAGTAGCAGGACTCCACGGCTGGCTTGAAGCCCTGGAACAGTTTGTCCAGGGACTTGCGGTGTTGTCCTCGCTTCACGATCTCAATCACTTTCAGATGCCACTGCTTGAGCTGGGCAGCCAGCTCCAAACGCCTATGGGATGGTGTAAAAAGAAACGTAGACACACATTGTTATAGTCAGTCAAGGAAACAAGGGCCACAGAGCAGAGACGATAGTAACAAACAAGCACACACACACACCATTATTCCGATAATTGCCATTGTAACTGAAAGACACACACAAAGAGCTTTCTGCAAGGAACTGACACGGTTGTTCCTTATTTCGCTTTCTGTCATTGCGTCTCAAAGAGCTAATTTAACACAGTGTCGAGTGAGACCACATAGCACTCTAAAAGCAAAGCAGCAATCAGGTCACAGTGGATCAGGAGGATGCCCTGGTCTAATACACTCAATGTCCCAAACACTTACTGCTCTAACCAGATGAACTTAACAGAGCCTCAAAAGAGTGTATATCAACCCAACGCAGACAGATATAGACATGGGATGGGTTGTGAAAGTGAGAATTGAATTGAAGGTAAGAGAGACAGGAGGAGTGCTGTGTTGTCAGTATTAGACACTATTCTAGTTGATGTAGGAAACCAAGGCTAAGTGTTAGACAGGAAGAAAGGGAAGTGACCTCACCTATGAGGGCTCATGGTGGGGTCTAGGACAGCCAGCCTCCACAGAACGACCATCTCATCACACATGCTGGCGCAGGCGTGGGCTGCCACCTCCGACTGCCCGTTACTGCGCCCCGTGTGCCCGCTGGCACTGCTGTGGGATGCCGACGTACGCACGCTGTACCACCAGCCAATGATCTGAGGAGAGAACAGTCACCTCTGTCCTATCATGTGTGAATAAGTATGTATGTAACGTGTGGGTTACCTGTTCATAAGTGAGACACTGCTCAGTGAGGATCTCTAGTAGGGGTGCAGCATTGCTGTCTCTCCTCTTGAGCATTTCCCTGACGATGGACAGGAGGTTCCAGATCCCCTCGGGCTCCCGCCCCCTCAGCGGCCTCAGCAGACACGCCCACTCTGCCGCCGCCGGAGGCTCCGTGGATGACAGGTACATGGAGTTGACGTCACTGCACCGGGAGAGAGGGAGCACACACACAGGTTAGCAAGTAAACTTCCACACATTACCTGCGTCCTCTCCGTAATATACCTGTTACCTTTGACTATGCCAGTCTCTGTCTTACCTGAAGACAACAGGAGAGGGGCCACAGAACTTGTGCAGAGTCTTCTTGATGTTGTCACTGAGCGTAGACTCATCTAGATACCAGGTGCTCTGATCAGAGGCTGAGGGGCCAGCAGTGGGGTCTGTACACAGGAGACAGGGAGTAAACGCAAAGCCAGAGAAATGAAATACAACAAACATACAGGAAATGTCAAGATGCTGATTTAAGCTGATAATTGGGAAACACATGTCATGTGAGGGCCATCTGAACCACTTTATAGCATGCTCAAACCACACATATATACACATGAGCAAAACGCCCTCAGGCCTCTCTCTCTACCATTTGCACTATCTACAGTTGTGGGCGTGGGACGCAACCTCTATCTCATATTGGTGGCGGATGTGGTGAGTTACACCCCATACAATACACAGCACTTTGACTCATTATCATCGTCTCCGATCACATCATGAACCCTTGTGAGAGATAAGTAGAGGCTGCCCCCTACAGGTGGCAAACAGAAGTGCAGGGCGTACCGGGAGCCCCACACACTGTGTTGATGGCTGTGGACTGGGAGGACAGGAGCTCATCCAGGAGCCTCTGGGCTGTGGGCAAAATCTGGAGGAGAAAAATAACAGATCAGTTTTAATGAGTATGACAGAATCTGTTTCAGATCCATTAATGATAGGTTATGACAATCGGTTTCGCCATTGTTTCAGGGTGGGGGGGGGGGGGGGGGGGGCATAGCTTCTCATGGCTACTTGTTAAATCCTACGTTTTGAACACAAGGCTCTAATTACAGCTAAGAAATACAGTTGGCCTTAGAGCTGAGTAACATTACACTGACCAACACTGCACTATTGACTGTAATACATAAGGAGACAATGCAACTACTGTGTTCTTTATCCCAGTAGCACAAGGGGCAGACAAAGGGAGTATTGAGACTGGGCCTGTTACAGGCGGAGCATAGCTACCTCTACAGACCTAGCCACTGGGAGGTAGAACAACATTGTTCACACATTCAACTGAATGTATTTTTGCAACTATTGGTGATCTTCAGTAGATAAACAACATTATCTAAATGTTTTTGAAGAGCCTAAAAGGGATTGAGAAATGTGTCTAGGATTCTATGCACAATATATGGCTTTGCTAATACAACAATATTTATATTTACACATTTGAATGTAACTTTCAGTGGTTGAAACTTGCCTCCTAGTTATGATGACCCTCCACATTGAGATACCCAGCCAACCCATTATTCCTGAAGTGAAGCTAGCAGATAATCTAACCAGTTAGTGTGGTGCGACAGTCTTACCTGTTGGGGAAGCTCACTGATGAGGTACTGGGCAAACTTCTGCAGCTGGTCCCTCTGCAGCCGGGACAGGGACTCTGACACGGGGGCTCGCAAGCACACTGCAGACGCCTGGCAGACAAACAGAGGAGTGACAGGCATTAGTGTACATTTAGGATCTCACCTTGCTCGGTTTTCTGTTCACACAGTGAGTTTAAATGCAGAGAATTAAAATATAAACTGAAATGTAGGTGTGCAACAAACTTCAAGTTTGGGGGTCGTACAGCACAAGACACCACTACAACAGGAAAAGGTTATAATATACCTCACATTAAAATAAGACGGCAAAGAGAGAGAGAGGTGGTCTGCTACTACTGTGTGGTGAATGGGAGCGGAAACACTTGGGATTCCTGGCCCAGGATGGAGACATGAGAAAGGAACAGAGGGGATGATATAATGATGATGGGCCGAGTATGTTTTAATAGCCAGGGTAAATAGCACAAACAGCAAGATAGGGAGGGACAGCGGCATGCTTGTGCTCTAATAGCCTGCTAAAGAACATTTCATGGAGAGAAGCTATACGGACATGCCTGGTGCCTAAATGGATGAAGTGTGTCGCACAGCTGAGAGTCGAGTGTGGACACGAATCGATACGGTTCAGTAAATCGTTCTGATATGCCCTTCGTTTATGCTGGCAACAGCATGGTGCTAGATAAAACTTATGAGAGAAAGTGATGTGTATTTTGAAGGGCGAGGGAGAAATAACTTGTAGCATTGGTCACCATCTCCAATTTGTTCCATCCCACTTCATTTTATTTTGAGTAGGATAGCAGCCTACACGAGAAATAACATATTGGTAGTAACCATCTGAATGTCACAGAGATGCAGCCTATACTGCTCAATGGGGAGAGTTTGCGCTGAAAACCGGCAACGCGGGGCACAGTGTCCTTCGCTCCCGCTTGCCGCAGTAAGGAGAGGGAAGTAGCTAGATAGTTTAGCCAATATAAGGCCAGGGTGACAGCTAAAGCGCAACATTTATTGTCGTGATTTTCACCTGAAAATGTACAACTACGGCATTAACATCTAATGTTACATTCAAATAATAAAAAATAAACATAACAATTACTCCGATAAAAACAGAATGATTCTAAACACTCCCAAGTCCCAATTTCGACATTTCAAATTCTCACCGAAGTTTCTAGCCACAAAAATAAACTAGCTAGCTTGCTGGAAAGGGCTCATCGGGACGACTGGCTAAACTGAACTCGACTCTTGCTTGGCAGACAAACGTCATCCATTTGGGCACCAGACGTATAGCCTCTCCCCATTCCAAACTCATTAATAGGATTATATCATCAGCAGCAGATATGCCCATTGCCAACACACTCCCCCTAACCCCCAACTTTTCGGTGAGGATCTTCTGCTGATCTCTGACCAAAACATTTCAGAATAAAATGCTTTGAGATCAGAGGTTATAACAGATGGATCAGTTCTTTAGGGGTGTTAATGTACATTGCTTCACACACTTAACAGTCAAGAGTTCTGTGCTGCGCGTGTGTGTGTGTGTGTGTGTGTGTGTGTGTGTGTGTGTGTGTGTGTGTGTGTGTGTGTGTGTGTGTGTGTGTGTGTGTGTGTGTGTGTGCTTGGTATTTATCGCATTGTTCTTCTGGAGTGGTTTCATAATGTGCAACTAATTGAGCACACTCAAGTTGAACTGTGTGCGTGCGTATGTGTGTGTGCCTGTGTGCATGTATGTGTGACCAAGCGCCCTACAGAGGAACAGGGAAGACACAGAACTGTAGGTTCAGTCTGTGGATGTATGTTTGAGAAGATACACATTTAGACAACTTCTTGTTGAAAGCACAGTGCCTATATTCTGACACACCGTGTGAACAGAATTTCAGGAAATAAAAAAACTGGTTATTAATAATGTATTATTTCAAAGCTACCTACACCCTACGGTTCCCCATTTGAACACAACCCCCCAAAAAACTGCACTAGTGGGTCTGTATTTCTCACAATACCTGTAGCAGCATTCATTTGAAGACCTCTCATGATTTGATATCCAACCCATGAGAGGGACGTGGCAACTGTTGCATTCCCCGCTGAGTATTTGGAGTGATTAAATCTGTTTTGACTACTGCATCGCTCTTTTGTCATGGCAAAACGTCACCTCTTATGGCAAGTAAGTGGACTGAATAAATGGAAAGGTCTAAGCATAACATAGCCCCCATGGCTTTGCGAGAATGGCGTCACCTAGGGCGACAGGTTTTCAATATCCACTTTCACAAAGAGGGTGAAAAGGCCGGCCTCCCATCTGGGCCTGAGAGATGTTAATTACTTTACAGCTAATCCACCCATTCAATACAATAATGGTTAATGAGGGTCCATGTGTGCCTGATAAAAGGTCACAAGAAAGCTATGGAGGTGTGTGTGCATGCCACAGCCGCAGAACAGGTGACAGTCGGAAGTGGGAGAAGACCTACACAGCAGGGAGTGCGGGTATGGCTATGGGAGACTAGGCTCTCTCCTGGACTGATAATTACAGAGAAAGATATAGAAAGAGACAGATCGGGTTGTTCCCCAGTGGAAAACAAATATGAGGATTTGCAGAGTTTAAGATCAATGTGATTTTCTGATTCTGATCTTATGGCATAATCTGCTTTTAGTGCCATGGGATCATATGATCTCAGAACATCTGAACATAACGTCAAAGGGTGAACTGAGCCCACACACTTGTTCATGCCAACACACAAACTCAGACCTTGCAAGACCCACCTACACTGTGATATCAGTAGAGAACAGACAGTCCTCCACCCAAAGACATCAGAGCCTCCCACACATACACACTCATAGTGCCTCAGCACTCTCTTACACCCTATGAGTCACAGATAGACAATTCTGTACATATATACAGCAAATCTGTAGGCTATTTGAATACATACAATGTATTCCAACAGTAATGTGTTATATAGACGGTAGGGGTGTTTACCAACAAAACCGATATGTGCAACCACGACTTAAAAACAGACACGGTTGGCTTACAATCAAAGGATTATTACATTATTATTATTACTACACGTAAGTAAGCTATATTTCGTCTGCAAATGTTTTGGAAAAAACAAATACATTTGCCTAAGAAGCACTTGTTGGTTGTACAAATACATTGTTACAGTTGTTGGTTAGCTGACTAGCTAACCCTAGCCATATTAGCATAGACGTGACAAGCATCAAAACACCTCAAAGCAAGACATGGTATTAAGAACAAATACAACCAGCTGAAACAAGTCATCTACAATTCGCAAAACAGCTTCTAGTCATTGTTGCTAGCAATCTATGACAACAACACAGAGCCTTTGAACTCGGAGTTGCACACAAATTGTTGTTGTGACGTTGTCAACCCATCTATAGGCTTATGGCTTGTGTCTGTGCCAGGTTTGGAGTAAAAGTTCCTAAATTGAAATGGAATTGACCGTTATCACAGTACTACACTAACTCACACACATGTATACTGTACTATAATTGCAGCACAAAGGTGTATAGGTGTATTCATGTGGTAAGGCGGTGTGATTCATGTTGTGTCTGTACTCTAAACTCACGTTGTGGATCCTGAAGAGGCAGAGGGCCACCACATGGGCGCACCACTTGGCCCCGGCTCCACAGGTGCAACTGCAAGAAGTGATGCGGCAGCGGTCGAACATGACAGCCACATTGTACGCCCCTTTTGATTGGCCAGCCTGGGGCGACACCACGGTGGCACTGAGGTGGAAACCTTTGAGAGAGAGAGAGAGGGAGCGAGAGAAAGAAATAGAGAGGGGATAATATCTGCTCTGTAACGTCCATCTATTTGTCTGTGTCGGACAATGAGACTGGAGCAATGGAATGAGAAATACAGTGTTATTATGATAAAGCGGGGGTGATGGCCGACACTGTGCAGCAGCAGTGCTGTAATGCGTCCTGAGCCTGGGCTGCCAGACAGGAAATGAAAGGCAGTTATTTCCATGCACATGGAAAGACTAGGAGATAGGAGGAAAAAGAGGGAGAGGGGGAGGTTGCCCAAAAGCTTTTACCCAATGGACAGCAGCCAGCATTCTCCTGGTGAGCCCGAGCCGGCACAGAGCAGGAGGGGAGGGTAGGAGAGGTGGGGGAGTAGAGGAACGACTCAGAGTAATTGTTCCAGATTCAACATATCAGGACCCCTTCAGTCAGCCAAGCTCTGTTCCTGCTCCAGTTTCTCTGCTCCTACCTGGCAGTCTCCAACTCCTCCTCCACCTCTAACCTACTTCCTTTCCCCTCCTACTTCCACTGGGAGACAGGGTTTCCATTACCTCACAATGAACTATAATGTGTTTAACCTAATACAGCACTGACATACCCTGGGCTCGCAGGAAAACAATGGAGGCGCACTCTGCAGATGAAGATAAAGCGCTTGCTTTCAAAATGGTTGTAAACATTTGAATCAGAACCCTTGGTTCATTATGAAAGTATTTGAAAAAGCTAATATATGCCACTCCAAAGTTTAATACAGTGGGAAAGGTTACATCTCTAGATATCTGCTTTCAGCTACCCAGAATTGTCTTTAACATAACTTACAAGCATTAATCACCAAGCCACTATCGAGCAGTGCAAAAAAGGGGCATTTCACTGCAATACTTTCTGATCCTAGCTGGCATCTCAGTGATGTTGAGTGTAATAGATGAGTAACCCAATCATTATGTAGAATGCTCAGTGGATTTCAGGCAGGCTGCTTGGCCTGTAGTTAATCCTAGGTGCTGTGCCCATTGAAGTGGTCCATGTAATAGCAGGTCTATGCACTATATTTCACCCCTGTGGCTTCATTCATTGACCTAGGAAATGTCTTAAATGGCACAGTACAACAGCAACATTCCTACACGATTACGCTACATCAAGTTCTCTTTCTAGTAATGAACTGAGGGTTGGCAAACTCAATGGCGAATGATCAGTGATAAATATGGCCACATACCCTGACCGGGAAAAACTTCTGGGTCCTAGTGGTAGCCTATCACCACCAGAGTAGTGCGCAGAGGTTGTCGTGTCACAGGGTTAGGAAAACTCTAAGCCCTAGTGATGAGCGGTGAGAGTGGCGTGGCGCGGACTGAGCTCTATCTGTTAGAGCTAGTGAGTGAGGCTCCGTTAGGACCATTTAGGGCCATTAAAGCACAAGTAATCCCCACACATCCTGCCTGCCTCCCTGGCCGGCTCCTCTAATCCAGTCATCTGGGATGAGCAGAGAAATGCAGAGGCTCCACCCGGATTCCAACACAACTGAGGTGAAAACAGCATCTGACCTGGGATAAATGTTCAACTAGATAAATGCATAACTAGTTTTTGAAGCCCAAAGCACAGAGTGAGTGTGGGGCTGTGGAACAAGCCTAGCCAATATGTGACCAGAACAACTTTATGGAGGTTTGTTGGAGGTTTGGGAGAGTTCAGCCTTCCGTGCTGCTGTTGTCTTAGAGCTGTGGTGGAATTAGGTGATTGACACTGCTCAGTGCTCACCTATCTGCAGAGGGTCTTTGACAGCCCTCATCCTGTACAGCTGCTCCCCTCGCTGGAACTCATCAGGGCTGCCGTTAGCCAGACACGAGTACAGCCTGCATAGGGAGAACCGCAGAGAGAGGGGGTGAGATCAGAGAAAAATTAAGATACATTAACTTCTCCAAATACTATGTCCCCTCTGAAGTTGTGCTAGCTATTTGTATAATACGTGAGTGGTCCCCAGTATTTGGCATTAGTGAATGTTCTGAGTGATTTCATAAATGTAAATGAGTGGGTGTGTGATAAGCTGAAATGGAATGGGATTCCAAAACAGAGAGAGTACGATGTACAATAAGCCCCATGCCATTTCATTTCCTTGTCATCCTTTAAAGGCCCAGTGTAGTCCAAAATGTTATTTTATGTTTTATACATATTTCCACACTATGAGGTTGGAATAATATCTGTGAAAAATAAGATAATGCCCTTTTAGTGTAAGAGCTGTTTGAAAAAACTGACTGAAATGTTTTGGTTTTGGTGGGATAGTTTTGGCCTTCCATGTTGACATCACAATGTGGTAAATTAGTTAATAGACAAATAAGAAAGAGTTCCAAACCTCTGCCAATAACAACTTATTTTCACTTTCCCCTCATTTAGACTGCTCCCAGACAGTCCTAGCATAATTCTTACTTGAGAATTGCCCTGTGCTAAAAAGCTTTTTCTTGTTGACAATTTTAATTGAAAATCACAGTAGGTACTTAATTGTTACCCAGAAATAATTTGATATTGAGATAAAAACAGTTGCCTTGGACCTTTAACAACAATCCCACAAAGATCAGTGTGTCTCCAGATATCTCTGAACATATTATGGAAATCCGAGACGATCTCAGATAGACTTCAGAGCGCGTGCACAGTTTGGTTTTAATATCCTTGTGGGTAACAGAAGTCCTCACAAGGATAGTAAAACAAGTAAAATGGGACATTTCGCCAGTCCCCACAAGGAAAAATGCTATTTTAGACTTTAGGGTTACAATTGGGTTAGGTTTAGGAAATAGGGGTTAAGGAAAATAGGATTTTGAATGTGAATAAATGTTATGGTCCCCACAAGGATAGGAAAACAAACGTGTGCATGTGTATCCAGCCTCACCGGATGTCCTCCTCGTTCTCTGGGAAGCTCCAGTAGGCGATGCGGAGCTGCAGCTGCTCGGGGACAGGAGGGTAGACCTTCTCCACCACCTCAAACGGGATGTGGAATGCCACCTGCTTGGCTGATAGCTCCACCAGAGGGATGACCTGACCATCTAACAGACACACAGAGAGAGAGAACCAAACATTGAGTGAGTGAGTGAAAGTGTGTTGGAGGGAATATGTGTTAAAATGCATGTAAGACAGAATAAAACAGAATAGAAATATACTGTGTGTCCCTATGTTACAATGGTAATTCCTTTTGTGCTCTGCTTGGATAGCCACGCTAGCTTCACCCTCATGTGGAGGCATCAACAGTCAATCCAGTAGCGGCTGGAAGCTATAGTGAGCTTCGATTGGTCAAGCGCAGCTGCAATATCGCAATGTATTTGCATAAAGTTCAGCTTTCCACAACTTAGGTCCTGCCCTGTTAACGCTCCCTCGCCATGCTTGCATCGCCCAACCACCCACTTCGCTTCCATCCATCGAAAATGAACGGGGCTCTGTTGTTTCCTCGCCCTAACATGCTCCATGGTTCTCGGCCGTTAGTGTGTTGTGTATAAGACAGAGAGACACACTAGAGAGAAACTGGGGAGTGTGTATGCTTTGTAAAGTTGGCTGCCATGAAAAACATGGGTCTCTAACTTTACAAACACAGACCTGTTTCTAGGCTCACTTGTCCTGCCATCAACAACATGAGGAAAGAAAGCAGTCTGAATAATGTCAACAACTGTGATGGCTGTGGTTCACATGGTCAGAAGACATGGTCAACCTATCAAGGATGGGGAGGGTTGTAGTCAACTATTTTGACCGGTTGACAAAAACATTGCCTTGGTGCAAGTCTCCACACTCAACTAATGGGCCTGACCAGGAAAAACCATCAGCCTTAGTTGGGAGGAAAAACTCTGGGGTCCCCTGTTACAAGTCATGTCACGTGGTCAGGAAAACCTACTGGACCTACTTAGGACTTTAAAGCTCCCTTGGTCTCCGTCGTTAAAGAGCAGGACAGCAGCCAAACCTGCAGCCCGTTCAGGAGCCTATCCTGTCTAGCCTGATGGCTCACACTAAATGATTCCGTTGCTATCGTTCACTACATACTTTAGGTCTGAGACTGCAATCATTGAAGTTGTTTGTGGAGACGAGGGGCACTGTACATCAGCGATTGGATCATCTCTAACCAATCAGAGTATCAAAGCCAATGATACATTTTTAAACCACCGCTTTACCCAAGTGTCTTAGCATTGGGCCTCCCGGGTGGCGCAGTGGTCTAGGGCACTGCATCGCAGTGCTAACTGCGCCACCAGAGTCTCTGGGTTCGCGGCCAGGCTCTGTCGCAGCCGGCCGCGACCGGGAGGTCCGTGGGGCGACGCACAATTGGCATAGCGTCGTCCGGGGTAGGGAGGGTTTGGCCGGTAGGGATATCCTTGTCTCATCGCGCTCCAGCGACTCCTGTGGCGGGCCGGGCGCAGTGCGTGCCAGCCAAGGGGGCCAGGTACACGGTGTTTCCTCCGACACATTGGTGCGGCTGGCTTCCGGGTTGGAGGCGCGCTGTGTTAAGAAGCAGTACGGCTGGTTGGGTTGTGCTTCGGAGGACGCATGGCTTTCGACCTTCGTCTCTCCCGAGCCCGTACGGGAGTTGTAGCGATGAGACAAGGTAGTAATTACTAGCGATTGGATACCACAAAAATTGGGGAGAAAATGGGATAAACTTTATAAAAATAAAAAAAAAAATTAAAAAAAAAAGTGTCTTAGCATTGGCCCAACCCATCGGTTTCTGGACCAATCAGACGACGCCAAATGTGTTCGCATTCGGTGAACTTTCAGGGAGGTACTCAGATCCAGACACATTGTGGAGAAGAAACTTACATCCGTGGGCGTGGCGTAGCGTTTGGCCCGAAGCAAGGAGTCTGGGTAGCCAGGCAATGTTCTGTCAGCCAAGGAAGAGTCTAGGTTTCCTGAGGGGTCATGAACCCACACCACCCCTTCTCCAGATACAGCATGCTTCAACAGCTACAACAATAACGAGACCCTAAAAATAAAACGCACTAGAAACATATACAGTACCAGTCAAAAGTTTGGACACGCCTACTCATTCAAGGGTTTTTCATTATTTTGACTATGTTCTACATTGTATAATAATAGTGAAGACATCAAAACTATGAAATAACACATATGGAGTCATGAAGTAACCAACCAAAAGTGTTAAACAAATTTGAGATTCTTCAAAAGTAGCCACCCTTTGGACACTCTTGGAATTCTCTCAACCAGCTTCATGAGGTAGTCACCTGGAATGCATTTCAATTAACAGGTGTGCCTTGTTAAAAGTGAATGTGGAATTTCTTTCCTTCTTAATACGTTTGAGCCAATCAGTTGTATTGTGACAAGGTAAGGGTGGTATACAGAAGATGGTATTTCACCAAATAGGGCTAAGTCCATATTGTGGCAAGAACCGCTCAAAAGAGCAAAGAGAAATGACAGTCCTTCATTACTTTAAAACATGAAGGTCAGTCAATCCGGAGAATTGAGAAATTTGAACGTTTCAAGTGCAGTCGAAAAACCATCAAGCGCTACGAGGACCGCCACAGGAAAGGAAGACACAGAGTTACCTCTGCTGCAGAGGATAAGTTCATTAGAGTTAACTGCACCTCAGATTGCAGCCCAAATAAATGCTTCACAGAGTTCAAGTAATAGACATCTCAAAATCAACTGTTCAGAAGAGACTATGTGAATCAGGCCTACATGGTCAAATTGCTGCAAAGAAACCACTACTAAAAGGACATCAATAAGAAGCTACTTGCTTGGGCAAAGAAACATGAGCAATGGACATTAGACCGGTGGAAATCTGTCATTTGGTGTCCAAATGTCCAAATTTTTGGTTCCAACCGCTGTGTCTTTGTGAGACTCAGAGTAGGTGAACGGATGATCTCCGAATGTGTGGTTCCTATCATTAAGCATGGTGGTGGTGGTGTGGGGATGCTTTGCTGGTGACACTGTCAGTGATTCATTTAGAATGCAAGGCACACTTAACTAGCATGGAAAGCACAACATTCTGCCGCTATGCACCATCCCATCTGGTTTGCGGTTAGTGGGAATAGAATTTGTTTTCAACAGGACAATGACCCAAAACACACCTCCAGGCTGTGTAAGGGCTATTTCAGCAAGAAGGACAGTGATTGATTGATTGCTTTCATACTCTTGCCTCTCATTTTTACCCGTTAACATTACGACTATGGAAATGTTTGTAATGACCTGTCAAAAACACCCCGGAACTTGGCTTTATTCCATTATAGCAATGGAATACATTGTCTTTCCACTGAATGGACAAGAACACTAAAGCTTCATCTGCAATTTAACGCAGTAGGTGTCTCAACACTTACAGTTGAAGACAAAAGTTTAAAATACACCTTAGCCAAATACATTTAAACTCAGTTTTTCACAATTCCTGAAATTTAATCCTAGTATAGATTCCCTGTTTTAGGTCAGTTAGGATCACCACTTTATTTTAAGAAGGTGAAATGTCAGAATAATAGTAGAGAGAATGATTTCTCAGCTTTCACATTCCCAGTGGGTCAGAAGTTTACATATACTAATTGAGTGTTTGGTAGCATTGACATTAAATTGTTTAACTTGGGTCAAACGTTTCAGATAGCCTTCCACAAGCGTCCCACAATAAGTTGGGTGAGTTTTGGCCCATTTCTCCTGACAGAGCTGGTGTAACTGAGTCAGGTTTCTAGGCCTCCTTGCTCACACACGCTTTTTCAGTTCTGTCCACACATCTTCTATGGGATTGAGGTCAGGGCTTTGTGATGGCCACTCCAATACCTTGACTTTGTTGTCCTTAAGCCATTTTGCCGCAACTTTGGAAGTATGCTTGGGGTCATTGTCCATTTGGAAGAACAATCTGGCCTTAAAAGGCCATGTAATCTCCACCCGGCACAGCCAGAAGAGGACTGGCCACCCCTCAGAGCCTGGTTTCTTCCAAGGTTCCTGCCTTCCTAGGGAGATTTTCCTAGCCACCCTGCTTCTAACATCTGCATTCCTTGCTGTTTGGAGTTTTAGACTGACTTTGTGTATAGCACTTTGTGACATCTGTAGATGTAAAAAGGGCATTATAAATACATTTGATTGATAGGTGAAAGAGACAACCGTGTTGACTTTTAATCCGAGGGTATCCTGCTTTTGGCACACTTATTGAATTATGCAAGAGAATGTGACAACTGTAATTAATGAGGCAGTATAGACAGCGCAGGTAGATTAGACAGAGCAAGTGTTTCGTGGTTGCAGCCCTATTCCACCCATTTATGTAAAAAAAAATACATATGCAAATACACCCATTGTATTTATGCAAAATCGACCCACATAAAAACGATTTATTTTAACCCAAAACGTCACAAAAATACCCGATACTAGGGTTGGGCAGCATCCAGATTTTCATGTCTCTGATGTAACCAAGAAGCTTGATCTTGACATCTAGCAAGTTAGCAAACCAAATGCATAGCTTGGAGCCCCGAGCTAGAAATAATTTATGACACATCTTAGGTTTCTTATAGTTATACTTAGTTATACGCAGTGGCGTAGCACGCACCCTCGCAGCCCACAGGGGTGCTTGCGGTATTGAATATCATAGCGTCGGTATTTCGAAATACCCCGGTATATCGCCCAAGCCTACCTGATACAATAATAAAATGTATATATGAATTCCCAACACAACGCCTGAACTCCATTGATTACTTGTCCTTGCCAGTAAAATGTTTTATATGCTGTAATTCAGTTAATTTGTCAAATTATAAAAATAAAAAGTTTGGAGAATCTTCATCCATTGTCCAACTGTTGCATTTATTTGAATTTTTAAAACCTTAACAATTTCGATGACCGTTGCAAGAATAGTAATAGTGTAGGCTTAGTCCAAAAATAAAAATGTATTGTTACATCTGACAAATACATTTCAGATTTTGTTGTTGTTGAAAGAACGGAATTCGTGAGGCTAGGTATGCACTCTACACAATACAACAAAACAAGTTTTGGCAGGATATGACTCCTCTTTGTCAGGATGATGCGGAACATTTTTTATTGTTCCTCAAACAATTGAAGAAAACATTAGTGATGACCCTCTTCAGATTAGAAAATAAGCTGAGGCCCAGCACACCACCACTACACACACAAGACAAAGCCCTGGCCCTCAGCTGACACTCCGTCCTCGTTTCCTCTCCTAACATAGCAGTGTATGGGGGCTACACCTTGGTTTTCATGGAGATGGGCATGTAGGACCAAAGGGCTCAATAGTAGGTATCAGACTTGGGTACTGCCTGAAACAGCCCTTAGCAGTGGTATTTTGGCCATATACCACAACCCCCTGAGGTACCTTATTGCCATTATAAACTGGTTACCAACATAAATAGAACAGTACACAAGTAGTTGACTCATACCGTGGTATGTTGTATGATATACAATGCCTTCAGAAAGTATTCCTTCCCCTGGACTTTTACCACATTTTGTTGTGTTACAGCCTGAATTCAAAATGGATTAACTATATTTTCTCTCCCCCATCCACGCACGCACACACACAATACTCCATTACAAAAAAAAACATATTTCAAATGAAATACAGATCAAATTTAATTTACACAAGAATTCACACCCTTGAGTCAATACATGTTAGAATAACCTTTGGCAGCAATTACAGCTGTGAGTATTTCTAGGTAAGTGTCTAAAAGCTTTGCACACCTGGATTGTACAATATTTGGCCATTATTTTTTTCAAAAATTCTTCAAGCTCTGTCAAATTGGTTGTTGATCATTGCTAGACAACCATTTATAGATTATCAAGCCGATTTAAGTCAAGTAAAAACTGAAACTTGGCCACTCAAACATTCACTGTCTTGGTAAGCAACTCCAATGTAGCTTTGGCCTTGTGTTTTTGGTTATTTTCCTGCTAAAAGTTGAATTCACCTTTCAGTGTCTGGTGGTAAGCAGACTGAACCGGGGTTTCCTCTAGAATTTTGCCTGTGTTTAGCACAACTTTTTTCTTTTTTAATCCTAAAAACTCCCCAGTCATTAAAGATTACAAGCATACATATAACATGATGTAACCACCACCATGCTTGAAAATATGGAGCGTGGTACTCAGTAATCTGTTGTATTGGATTTGGCCCAAACCGAACACTTTGCATTCTGGACAATTAGACATTTGCTTTGCCAAACTTTTTTCTGCATTATTTAGTGCCTTGTTGCAAACAGGATGCATGTTTTAAAATATTTTTGTTCTGTCAGGCTTCCTTTTCACTCTGTCAATTAGGTTAGTATTGTGGAGTAACTACAACATTGTTGATCCATCCTCAGTTCTCTCCCATCACAGCCATTCAACTCTGTTTTAAGTCACCATTGGCCCCACGGTGAAGTCCCTGAACGGTTTCCTTCCTCTCCGGCAACTGAGTTAGGAAGGATGCCTGTATATTTGTAGTGACTGGGTGTATTGATACACCACCCAAAGTTTAATTAATAACTTTACCATGCTCAAAGGGATATTCAATGTCTACTTTTTTATTTGACCCATTTCCAATACATTGAGGCATTGGAAAACCTCTTTTGGGTTAAATCTGTGTTTGAAACTCACTGCTCGACTAAAGGACCTTACAGATAATTGTATGTGTGGGGTACAGAGATAAGGTAGTCATTCAAAAATCATGGTACACTATTATTGCACACAGAGTGAGTCCATGCAAGTACTTATGTGACTTGTTAAGCACATTTTTACTCCTGAATGTATTTAGGTTTGCCATAACAAAGGGTTTGAATACTTATTGACTCAAGACATTTCAGCTTTTATTAATTTGTATACATTTATTTTATTCTCACTGTCACTGGCCTACACACAATACCACAATGTCAAAAAAAAACTATTTAATAAATTTTAAATGTAGGCTGTAATAACAAAATGTGGAAAAAGTCTGAACACAAGCACTGAACACAAGGCTGGAATGCAGTTTCAACTAATCCGCATCCAGGACCCAAACTGACAGGTTTTTATTACTATTTAGGGCATTTCAGTGATATTTGACTCCAAATATTGATTTGTAAAAACAAAAACAATTCGTTACTGTACCTAGCGCTAGTCGGGCAGTACCTGCAACACAAATAGTGAGCCAACATGTTTTCAGTACTTTTATTTCCCCGACTGATAAAAACTTTTTTTCTCAAGCTCTCTCGTCTCTGCAGCAGACATAATGAGCAATATGTTTGGAACATCAAATCGCAATAAAATCATAGTAATGAACCGCAATACATATCGTATCGGCACCTAAGTATCATGATAATATCGTATCGTGAGGTCCCTGGCAATTCCCAGCCGTAGTATTTCAATTACTTTCAAAGACATTTGGAAGTAAGTATTTAAATATTTTTTATTTGAAAAGAAAAGTCGTTGAATATTGGAATAAATTTGGAAATACACTTGGAAAGTATTTGAAAATACGAAGATGCAAATACACTCCCATGATTTAACCCAATTATTTTAAAATAGTATTTGAAATAAGAATTTGAAAATCCTTTCAAATAGTAGGCTATTTACTGAAAATTATTTTGAAAACACTTTCAAATACTTCCAATAGAAATAGTTGAGTCGGGTTTGGGACACATTATTTGAAAATACTCAAATACACAGAAAATATGTAGTGTTTTTTCAATAACAAATACACATGTATTTGTACCCTGGTCTGGTAGGTATTGTATTGCCACTACAGCTATACCATCCACACTGCCATCTTCTCACCTCATGAAATCACCCATCACAAGAGCAGTGTTAGGAACTGTTTTAGTTTGAGTTATAGGAACCTATAACATAAAAACTAAACAGAAATCATATTGCTATACAATAAATATTTATCCAGGCTAGTTGAATTGAGTTACTGGTGTTATTGTGTTACAAATAGTGGGAAAATAAAGGTATGTTTCTATTGGCTTGAGCCCAAGGCAGTTGTGTGAATTCTATGGCATTAGATGCTAGGCTTGAGCTTTTCATGCTCGACAAACAGGGAAAACCCCATGGAGGGAGCAGACCCAGGTGATTTACATCTCTCTATTAACACTTGCTCCCCAGTCCCCACCTGTCCCTTGGAGGCTACAAATAGGAAGGATAGAGGGAGAGAGGGATAGAGAGAAAGAGTAAGAGGATGGCAGTAACAGCAGCGAGTGGGCAATAAGAGGGTTCAGCCACTGCCAGTTGCACAGTGACTAACTCCTGACTGACCAATCGGGAGAGAGCGGGACAGGGGGGCACACTCAAACAGCTGTTCCATCATAGAGCGGTGTAAAAGTGATGGACTGCTGCTCACACACATGCCCATTAATTAGTATGTGGTTATGGAAGAAAGATCAGAGCCAACAGATGCATAGGGCCTAACCAAAACCCTAACATGCCCTACATTTTGAGCAATGGAGATGGAGAGATATGGGCTAGCCTTCAAGGGGGCAAATTTCAGTAAAATCTATTTTACTGATCTTACTTTTTGGGGGATTTGACTGACTTTAGATGGGAGGGTTTTGAGGTTTGGCAGCTCTTTTGTGCAAGATCAGCAGCAATATGTAGATTCATAAAATGTGAGTTTGTATTGCTAAACCACAATCCCCAGCTCTGAAGTAAATGACCTGCACAAGACAAAGCCCTCTATACAGTCCACAGCTGACTCCACTCAGCCCTTCCCCCACCACTCCTTAAACCCAAACAAACATGCCTGACCGCACACACACCCTCCCCCAAACTCCCCTAGATGAGACTTCTAATAAATAGGTTCTCCCACACCGGTTCCTCACTTGCTTGTACAACTCACACGGGTTGGCGCTCTGCTTGTCTCTTCCCAGCTGCCCTCCCATAGGCCGACTCAGAGCTTTCAGCCGAGTGAGCTACTCCAGCCCCACCCCCCCCCCACACACACACACACACACACACACACACACACACACACGGGAACCCAGTGTACAACTCTACAAGAACAGCCAGGCTGGCCAGCCTTACAAATAATAATATATTTATTTCATATAGCGCTTTTCATTAGAGAGAATCTTAAAGACGCTGTAAAAACAAACAAAATGTACAGATCTGGCAGGTCTTGGGCGATGGTCTTCCACGGCTTCAGATGATAGTTTTGTTCAGCCATGCAGTTCAGAAATCTATGACTGATTAGGTCCATTCAATATGTTAGGCCGTTCAGGTCTTTACATGACAAAATTAACAGGTCAAATAACAAAATGTGATTTTCATGCGCAAGCCAAGCGCTGGCAATGCGGTCAGTAGCACTGTCAAAGCTGTAAAAAAATAAAACATGGACACAAACAAGCACACAGAAATCAAATCCCAAATATAACAGGTTAACCAACAATGTAGTTATTTTTTGTGTAAGTAAGAAAATATTTGCAAAACAATAAACTAACAATTACAAGGCTATATAGAGGGGGAACTGGTATCGAGTCAATGTGCTGGGGTACAGGTTAGTCGAGGTAATATGTACATGTAAGCAGGGGTAAAGTGACTATGCATAGATAATTAACAGCAGCGTTTAAAAAAAAGGTCAATGCAAATAGTCCAGGTAGCTATTTGATTAACTGTTTAGCAGTCTTATGGCTTGGGGTAGAAGCTGGAGGCTTTTGGACCTAGACTTGGTACCGCTTGCCGTGTGGTAGCAGAGAGAACAGTCTATGACCTGGGTCGCTGGAGTCTGACAATTTTTAGGGCCTTCCTCTGACACCGCCTGGTATAGAGGTCCTGGATGGCAGGAAGCTTAGCCCCAGTGATGTACTGGGGCGTAAGCACTACCCTCTGTAGCGCCTTGCGGTCGGATGCCGAGCGGATCCCTTACCAAGCGGTGATGCAACCAGTCAGGATGCTCTCGATGGTGCAGCTGTATAACATTTGAGCCCAGTATTGATTTGTTTGCAATACCGCGTTGGTAATAAGCAATAATTTGTTCGGTTAAATGGGAAAACGACTGCGTAAGCATTTGAAATAAGAGCAGGATCTAAAATGTT
The DNA here is from genome assembly GCF_029448725.1 of Salvelinus fontinalis. Classification (NCBI taxonomy): domain Eukaryota; kingdom Metazoa; phylum Chordata; class Actinopteri; order Salmoniformes; family Salmonidae; genus Salvelinus; species Salvelinus fontinalis. The sequence goes on along the minus strand of NC_074701.1, from coordinate 18,921,830 downwards.
AGCTAGGTAATCCAACATTTTCCCTGTCATGCAGCCATCCCAGAGGCAGGAGAGAAATTATCGTGGGCCTGCTGCTGCTGCCAGCCAGCCACAGCCCAATCAGTTGCACCTGATTCATCCTCACAGCCCAAGCAGTTGCACCTGATTCATCCTCACAGCCCAAGCAGTTGCACCTGATTCATCCTCACAGCCCAAGCAGTTGCACCTGATTCATCCTCACAGCCCAAGCAGTTGCACCTGATTCATCCTCACAGCCCAAGCAGTTGCACCTGATTCATCCTTGTCAAAATACAGAATAATAATCAAGCAATTTGTCAACCTCTATGACAGTTTGGAGACTGGAGGTAGGCGTCTCCCTAATACGTTGACTTTTGTTTGAAGTATGACAAAGTCACTCACAAATAGCTTTGTTACAGATGCTTTTAGCAACTTCTGGGGAAGCTAGCACCAATGCAACCAGCCTAAAAACAATGATCAGAAATTGCAGTCATTCTCAATATTTAGGAATCCATGTGACTATTAAGAAGCAACTTGTTGTTCTCCTATTGAAATCAAACTTCAGTTCATGGAAATAAGACAACGAACTAAACATGATAGCCAGCTACATAGCCCTGTTGCCCCCCAAAAACTAGTAAATCATTGTGATATGAAATATGAATGAGTGTTACCACTACGTAAAGAAAAAATGTATGTGACGTGCAGTCATATCCAAATCCTAATTAGTCAATAGTCTTATTAGAAGCGTCAAATAGTATTACTTGACACGTGAAAATAACGAGACGTCTACTGACTCAAATGGTGTTCGATACTCCCAATGCCACTATCCTCAATGAAACCAAAGTTACACCTAGCCTTTACAACATTATCTGCTTTGGTAGAGAAAGTATAAAATCAATAATAGGCTATGGGGATAATGTAGACCTGAGGTTGATGGGCTGCTAAAATAAATAAGGGGTTATCACATCAATGACATCACAGCCAATACATTAAATGAGAAATCAATGACATTGTCAGCCAGCACCTACTCTCCTATTTGCATAGTGTCCCATAGAGATGCGTTCAGAGGCCTTTGAGGACTCTTCTGAGATTAAGAAGCTGAGCAATATGGACTGTTGTGCAGTGTCAACAAATAGGCTTAATTCTGAGAGAACAAGCTTGCTAGGCCTATATGCTGGGGGAAATGTAACATTTACTTAGTTGAGAGACTAAATTATCAAATGCGCAAATGACGTGGACAGGGCAATCAACCTAAAATTAGGACATAATTAATTATTTTAAACTAGGCTACACTGGTCAAAGCTTTTAAGGCCTACAGCGCTACTGAAATTTACAATTAGTGAAGATAATGTGCAGGCCTAGCAATTTTCTGAAAGCAGGCTAATGTATGAGAGTATTGTAAAATATTTACAGGAAAACACTGACTTCAATGACGAACAACAAATTCAGGTTCAAGACAAGCCTTCAGATGGTTTGGATCCATCATCATAGGCCCTTTAGGTAATGAGATAAGGGAGAACCCATGCTGGCCACTACGCAATGTTATTTGGCAACAAGCATCAAGTTGTTTTAAGTGGTAAAAGGTCAATATGGGAATGAGGACAAAAAGTGTAATAAGAGGATGTGAGTACAAATAATACAATGGAAGGTGAAGTGCGTGTTTACCTTTAATCTTCACTGTAGGAGAATTTGGTCCAGCAGACTGTTTTCTCCATCCCCTCCAGTTCTGACACAGACTCTCAGCCTCTGATATGAAGGAGCAGAGCGAGTCCTCCTCGAACCGGTCAGAATCTTCAAAGGAGAACCTCTCTCCATCTTCCCACTCGGCGAACATTAGTTCCATTACATCCACTGTAGGATATACAACTCTGGATTCAAGTGGACTGTACAATAGCCAAGGCCTTCCGTCAAAGGCAGGGGGGAAAAAACGGGTGAGAGCTGCCCACCACTGAAAGAGAGCAGAAGCAATGAACACTTCCACAAGTCTCCGGTAAAAGTTGGGGGAGGGGTGAGCGCAACAACCAAAACACTGCTGAGAGCTCACTGTAGTCTTGCAGGCAAACTACACAGTAAAACAATAATATCCATTATCAACGGTAGGGGGGAAAAATACTTCCTTCACAAATTGTACCAAATTAGTACTCAGTATTTGGAAAAATAGAGGCAAAACTTGGGAACACAATGACTTAACTTCATTACCAAGGGCCATGCCATTTAGGGCAATAATTTCTGAGACACCTTATATCCATGTCGTTTGAGAAAGTTGATCCCAGTTCGGTAACAATTTAGTTTTTGTCCCCTATCACTCCCCAGTTTCGAGTTGGACTGTTTTTGCTTGACTGTCTAAATTGAGTAGTGCTTCGAGGGAGACGACCCCCACTCACAAGTCACACACACACAGGCATTTTTATAGGGTTCCAGCTATCTAACTACTTTAAATTAAACACTTTTAATGAAACAATTACCTAAGATTAACCCAACTCGTAAACAGAAATATTGACGTCAGTTACTGTACTTAAAATTAAATATACACAAACTTAACTTGTTTTCTTCCATTTCCTACCTCCCCTTCTTGACGAATCAGCTGTGCAACATACACTACCCGTCTCAAGACAGCCGTACAAAATGTTCCAAACACTTGCAAGGCCTTTTAATTTAAAATAAAACAACGTTGATAAGTATAATCTAGCTAACGTATGTCATTCTTTCTTTGACAGAGATTCACTACTCAAGCTTGAAGATCTGCTCGCTAGCTACTAGCTTAGCTGGCTAATGCTAACTAACTAGCCAGCTAGCTAGCTAAGCTAACACTGCCTGGTCAATCAGACTCAGTAGCTTGCTAAAATAACTAACTAGCTTAAAAATAAAAGACTCGATTGTCATCATTCGCAAACGTTGTAAGATGTAGAATTTAAGGGAAAGCTTGAAAGAACAATCGTTTTACGAACACATTATCTATCTGGCAGGATACCGTTGGTCATAATCCGAGTCTCAAAACCCCACTACTAGTACAGTACACACCACCCGCTTCAACAAGGGCTTTGGTGTTTGTTAACATTGACACCTTTGAAGAACTACACAACCGTCAAACTTGACCGACTACTTACTGTTTTCGATCAACTGTCTCCGGTAATGGTGCACGGTCAGTTTTATATTTGTTCGATTGCAAACCTACGCTATTAGCTAATACCTTGACTCGAATCTCTTTTCCCTTTGCTTTGTATTTTGAAAAAAGCTGCCTCGCTCGAGCCCGCCACTGCACTGGTTACCAATGACTCCTAGTCCGGAAACTGTAGAAAAGCCCCTTTCATTTTCCCCGACCGACACCGGTAGTCCTACCGTCCCCAGGTTGTGTCTTTGAGGCTTTTAACAACACCGGCGTCCCTCAAAATTGTCTCAACAATCCCCCATCTCTTCCACTCTCTCTTGTCGGGAAGATGGCTCTTCTTTTTCTTCTTCTTCTACTACAATGGTATAATGGTGTTCGAACAATTTACTCTTCATGCCGCCATCTACTGTGCGGGATGGAAACAGGATTCCCAAAAAAACGGAACCGATGTGGGGGGATATATCCATCATACAAACTACCTAAAATAAATAAAATAAACAAAATCAAATGTATGTGGACACCTGCTCGTCGAACATCTCATTCCAAAATCATGGTCGTTAATATGGAGTTGGTCCCCCCCATTGCTGTTATAACAGCCTCCACCCTTCTGGGAAGGCTTTCCACTAGATGTCAGAACGTTGCTGTGGGGACTTGCTTCCATTCAGCCACAAAAGCATTAGTGAGGTTGGGCACTGATGTTGGGCGATTAGGCCTGGCTCGCAGTCGGCGTTCCAATTCGTCCCAAAGGTGTTCGATGGGGTTGAGGTCAGGGTTCTGTGCAGGCCTGTCAAGTTCTTCCATACCGATCTCGACAAACCATTTCTGTATGGACCTTGCTTTGTTCACAGGGGCATTGTCATGCTGAAACAGGAAGGGCCTTCCCCAAACTGTTGCCACAAAGTTGGAAGAACAGAATCGTCTAGAATGTCAATATATGCTGTAGCTGTAAGATTTTCCTTCACTGGAACTAAGGGGCCTAGTCCGAACCATGAAAAACAGCCCCACACCATTATTCCTCCTCAACCAATCTTTACAGTTGGCACTATGTATTGGGGCAAGTAGCGTTCTCCTGGCAGCCGCCAAACCCAGATTCGTCCGTTGGATTACCAGACGGTGAAGCATGATTCATCACGCTAGAGAACGCGTTTCCACTGCTCCAGAGTCCAATGGCTTTACACAACTCCAGGCGACGCTTGGCATTGCGTATGGTGATCTTAGGCTTGTGTCCGGCTGCTCCGCCATGGAAACCCCTTTCATGAAGTTCCAGACAAACAGTTATTGTGCTGATGTTGCTTCCAGAGGCAGTTTGGAACTTGGTAGTGAGTGTTGCAACCAAGGACAGACGATTATTACTCGCTACAGCACTCAGCGGTTACGTTCTGTGAGGTTGTGTGGCCTACCACTTCGTGGCTGAGATGTTGCTGCTCCTAGATGTTTCCACTTCACAATAACAGCATTTATAGTTGACCGGGGGAGCTCTAGCAGGGCAAAATTTGACGGACTAACTTGTTGGAAAGCTGCATCCTATGACGATGCCAGGTTGAAAGTCACTGAGCTCCTTAGTAAGGGTAAAATCAAATCAAATTTTATTGGTCACATACACATGGTTAACAGGTGCGACTGTAGCGAAATGCTTGTGCTTCTCGTTCCGACAGTGCACTAATATCTAACATGTAATCTATCAAATTCCGCAACAAATCTAAAGGGATGGAATAAGAATATGTACATGTAAATATATGGATGAGTGATGTCCGAGCAGCATAGGCAAGGTGCAATAAATGGTATAAGGTACAGTATATACGTACATATAAGATGAGTAATGTAAGATATGTTAACATTATTAAAGTGGCATTGTTTAATGTGACTAGTGATCCAGTTATTAAAGTGGCCAGTGATATGAGTCTCCATATAGGCAGCAGCCTCTCTGAGTTAGTGATTGCTGTTTAGCAGTCTGATGGCCTTGAGATAGAAGCTGTTTTTCAGTATCTCGGTCCCAGCTTTGATACACCTGTACTAACCTCGTCTTCTGGATGGTAGCGGGGTGAACAGGCAGGTGGTTGTTGTCCTTGATGATCTTTTTGGCCTTCCTGTGACATCGGGTGCTGTAGGTGTCCTGGAGGGCAGGTAGTTTGCAACCCGGTGATGCGTTGTGCAGACCACATCACCCCCTGGAGAGCCTTGCGGTAGAGGGCGGTGCAGTTGCCGTACCAGGTGGTGACACAGCCCTACAGGATGCTCTCGATTGTGCATCTGTAAAAGTTTGTCACGGTTATAGGTGACAAGCAACATTTCTTCAGCCTCCTGAGTTTGAAGAGGCGCGGTTGCACCTTCTTCACCACACTCTCTGTGTGGGTGGACCATTTCAGTTAGTCTGTGATGTGTACGCTGAGGAACGTAAAACTTTCCACCTTCTCCACTACTGTCCCGTCGATGTGGATAGGTGGGTGCTCCCTCTGTTGTTTCCTGAAGTCCACGATCATCTCCTTTGTTTTGTTGACGTTGAGTGAGAGGTTGTTTTCTAGACACAACACTCAGAGTGCCCTCACCTCCTCCGTGTAGGCTGTCTCGTCGTTGTTGGTAATCAAGCCCACTACTGTTGTGTTGTCTGCAAACTTGATGATTGAGTTGGAGGCGTGCCAATGTTTGTCTATGGAGATTGCGTGGCTGTGTGCTCGATTTTATGCACCTGTCAGCAATCGGTGTGGCTGAAATAGCCGAATCCACTCATTTGAAGAGGTGTCCACATATATTTGTATATATATATATAATTAAACAGATCTGAGCCCTACACAGGCTCAAGGGGAGCCTGGGATGGCGGGCCATCTTCCGGCGCAGTGCCCCTTGCAAGTCTTCCAATGTACACTCCGGAAGTCCCAAAAAAAATCCCTCTTCCCCTTCCTTTTTATGTGAAAATTATGTGGATATATATAAGCAACATCTCAAGACATCAGTCAGGAAGTTAAAGCTTGGTCGCAAATGGGTCTTCCAACTGGACAATGACCCCAAGCATACTTCCAAAGTTGTGGAAAAATGGCTTAAGGACAACAAAGTCAAGGTATTGGAGTGGCCATCACAAAGCCCTGACCTCAATCCTATAGAAAATTTGTGGACAGAACTGAAAAAGCGTGTGCGAGCATGGAGGCCTATAAACCTGACTCAGTTACACCAGCTCTGTCAGGAGGAATGGGCCAAAATTCACCCAACTATTGTGGGAATCTTGTGGAGGGCTATCGGAAACGTTTGACCCAAGTTAAACAATTTAAATGCAATTCTACCAAATACTAATTGAGTGTATGTAAACTTCTGACCGGCTGGGAATGTGATGAAAGAAATAAAAGTTGAAATAAACAATTCTCTCTGCTATTATTCTGACATTTCACATTCTTAAAATAAAGTGGTGATCCTAACTGACCTAAGCCAGGGCATTTTTACTAGGATTAAATGTCATGAATTGTGAAAAACTGAGTTTAAATGTATTTGGCTAAGGTGTATGTAAACTTCCGACTTCAACTGTACATTTATGACTGTCATTGACTTGTCAGTTTCCTTACATTTTTCATCATTCCATTACATCATTACTTTACCTTTCTTTCCTCTGTCGTGTTCATGTGTTTGTTCCTGAGGATCGCTAGCAATAGGGAATCATATAAGGCTAACGTATTACAAGTTGTGAAATAATTTGGAACATGTAGCCTATTTGAGTCATTTTGTAATGCAGACATAGCAGTTTAAACCTGGAGGCTGGTGCACAGTTCACGACAACTGGACCATTGTCATCACAGTTCCATGATTAGTGAGGACTATTAGGGTAGATTTATAGGACTACTATTCAATCCATTGTACACTATTTCATGGATTGGACAATTGAATATGACAACTTTCAGGATGAATCAAAGCACTATTTTTGATTCACCAATATATTTTGTGCATAAAGACTCTCCAAACCTGTTTTTTTTATTATTCATAAAAATACTTTCCTAACCCTAAATAATATAGAAGATCAGAGTATCTTTAAATCTATAAATTGGTGCTGAAAAGGAGATGAATATGAGTGTATTTACATGGCTTTCTTTCATTGATCCCTAATTTTCTTAAGTGTTCTCACCATTTAGTTAGTCTGTTGAGAAAATTCAAATTAAAGGTACAGCAAATTTAAAGTGATGGCGTTAGATAAATGTACTGAAAACCCTATTGAGTAAAACGCCAAAATAAAATATCTTGGCCAGCTAGTGGGAGGGTTTCCAGAGGTTGAATTACATTCAATCAGCGTGCACAAGGGAACCACGCCTGCAAAGGCCTTTACACACCTGCATAAGGTAAGTCTAAATACCAACTATTGAGAAGTGCATAGGAAAGGTGTGTGTAGGAAAGACATAGGCCTACATTTCCTAAGTCTGAATTTGGCCCTTACAGCATTCCCTACATAAGCAAGCTTCACATGTGTAGGTTGGTGCTCTTTATCAAAAATCAACCGGACCAACTTTAAACATTTTCTCCATTCACCTAGCGTCTCGACCCCGGGCACCAACTACAGCAGGAATTCTCTTCAGGTATTCAACCTGAACATCCGTCGCCACCCCTGAGATGACTCCTTTGACGGGCGCTCTGCTCTGAAGTTCAAAGCAGGATACTTCTGCTGTCTGGATTCTTTTGAGGCCCACTGCAATCTTCCTCTGCTCTTCAGAAATACAATTAATCAGAATAAGACCATTCCTGGCCACTCTGATAAACTCCACTTTTCTTAGAGCATAGACCTACTTCAACATTTTCGACACCTCAAATGGGTCTCCCACATCTGCATCCTTAACTGAACAAATGCATCCCAACAAAAAACTATTTGTTATCCTCCACTCCAATTTCAGACACTACTGTTGTCCATTCAGGACATCCATCTTCACAAACTTCTCTCGACAGGCTGCTTGATTCCAACTCGACATTCACTTCCACCATTTCTCCCAAAGTTCCACCAACTTTAGTGGCTCAGTTGGCTTTTCTGCTCTCCTAGGCTTCAGCAAGGCCGTCTTCTTCATCTTCTTCTTCTTCTTCTTCTTCTTCTTCTTCTTCTTCTTCTTCTTCTTCTTCTTCTTCTTCTTCTTCTTCTTCTATGGTATTATGGTGGTCCGCAAACGTTAGAGGTGCATGCCGCCACCTACTGTATGGTAGTAAACTGGGGAAAAAGGTCCATTGCAGGAAAGGATGTTGGGGGAAAACATCACACAAACTGCAAAAATAAAAACATTTTAAAAAACATTGTACGCCTTCAGTCACAGTCCAAATCACATCCTTTCACAGTCTCAGTGGCCGGGAGGGAATATCTTCAGTCAGTATTCTCTGCAATGCTTCTGCTATTAATTCCAGACCCAGACACTTTTCAGCCGCACATACAATTATGTCCAATTTCTATCACGCAATAAACGGCATAAAATCCACCTCCTTTACAATCAGTGTATCAGTTTCTTCCAGCAAGACTGTCGCCTCTATCAGCTGATTTTAACTTCTGCCTCGTATTCACTGGAGTCAAGCTCTCATCTGGCCGTACAGATAGGGGCATAGGCACCGGACCTACAAAGTTGACCCTTCTCACAATTCTATCCTAACTATCGCTCAGCTTTCAGAGTAGTCAATAATTTCCCTCTGAACAACACGTTTTTTTGTCTGCATTCATGGCCTAATTGGTTTTGACAACCTTTTATGCTCAAAGCATGTTATGCAATAGAGAATGTCCATGTTGTTCCTTTGCTTACTCAAGCTATTGTTTCATGCATATCATAGCCACCCAAAATAATTCAACAATTATAATACCATTAAATGAATAATCTAATAGTCGGTTGAGAAGTGTGTGCGAAGTGGTAAACATGGTTTATAGTACATTATGATGTGAGAGTGGTGACGTTGACCATGACCTCTATTTGATACATTGGCCAGTTTTGATGTCTCTTAAGCAATTCAATATAAAATATAAGTGTTTTGATGTCAGTTTTTTATCCTCTCAGTGTAGCCTATCAGTGTTTTTCCTCCTTAAAGTATCTGCCACAGTAATCAAAAGTTGCCTAATGCAAAAGAGGAAGCTAATCCAAGGCCTAAGAAGTTGCCAGCAGTCTGAATATACACGCAGGAATGAGAGAATAGTTTCAAAAGGAGCTGCTCTAACATTCACAGAGCAAGCCTAGTATGATTTTAGGAAGACCCAGCCTGGATTCCCTTTCTGCAGTCTGTCTTTATTTCTGACATACTTCAGGCACATAGCAAGTAACTTCAGATGCTCAATGGGCCTGCTCCCCGACAGGCTTTGCCTCCAGGGATTAGAGCCAGAGTGCCAGTTTAGTTTATAAAAGTTTCCTTTGTCAACAACAATGATTACTCTTGTGCAGGTAGTATTTCAACAGTGTACACCAATTGTGAATTTGTAGCAGTTAAGCACCAACAATACCAATCTTGTTCACATTCCAATTAATTATAGTTTGTTCTATAAACACTGCAAACACACCACTGACATACTGTAAAACAAAAGAAGTGTTTATGCAGCACAATTTTCTGACCGTGATCTTGAAACACTCGGAGTGAAGTAAATGAGAGGGTTTCAAGGAGCAATTCAATCTCCCATCATAATCCTACTGAAATAATAACATAATCTTCCATGTGCTGAAAACTCCAATACCCAAGGTGCCTTCAAGGAAAATTAGGCTACAGGAAAATATCATGATGAATAAGACATGTCATTAGAGCTCTAACACTGAGCAGGATGAGTGATATTCCTTGTAGCCCCCTGCCACATAATAGTTATGAAACACAAGTGTGATGCAGATATTTAATGACACCTCTCAAAAACACATTATACAGTACATTCACGTTCACATTCAAGGTATTATATACAGAGTACTTGCAAGATATGAGTCTGAAGATTTACTGCTTTTACTTTGGCATACTGTCTAATATTTATTTTCGATGATGGCACATTAGAAAAGGGAATTTTCCACTCCACTCACCAATAACTTTTCTAGCAGTCCATTTGAAATATTGCATATACACTGAATATACAAAACATTAAGAACACTTTCTTTCCACGACATGGATTTACCAGGTGAATTCAGGTGAAAGCTGTGATCCCTTATTGAATTCACTTGTTAAATCCACTTCAATCAGTGTAGATGAAGGGAAGGAGACAGGTTAAAGAAGGATTTTTAAGTCTTGAAACAATTGAGACATGGATTGTGTATGTATGCCATTCAAGGGTGAATGTGCTAGACAAAATATTTAAGTGTCTTTGAACAGGGTATGGTAATAGGTGCCAGGAGCACCGGTTTGTGTCAAGAACGGCAATGCTGCTGGGTCTTTCACATTCAACAGTTTCCCGTGTGTATTAATTATGGTCCACCACCCAAAGGACATCCAGCCAACTTGACTGTGGGAAGCATTGGGGGGGGGGTTCCTAATGTTTAGTATACTCAGTGTATATTTCATAATTTTAAGCTAACAAAATTGGCATCCAAATGAAAGAAAGTGTTCTTAATGTTTTGTATATTCAGTTTTGTATATTTTGTATACATCATGTTTGTGTAACTCATTTTCATCATGTACAGATTAGCATTTCAGAATTCTAAAGGAAGTAAAGAAAGGAACTTTATTATGTGTCAAAATCCTGTGTGCATGTGCAAAAACAAATAACAGATGTCATTAAAAAAATGATATCACAAATAATTAGTTGTACTGTTCAGTGACAATCGAAAACATGCAGTCATGTAACTGAAAGCCCCATAAAACAAAATAACGTTTGAATGTTAAATTGTAAAAGAACATTCCATCAAGTGTACAGGTGGTATTAGGTAGTAGTTAGATCTATTTACTATCGGGATAGATTAGAGTACTAAACCAAAGGGTCTTCTAAACAGCCAGATAGTTTAGTATTTTGCATTAGTAATTACCACATGAAGCTTAGGGGTATTAAGCATGTGTGGTTACATTTCTAGACATCTATTCAGTAGCAGAGTGGAATGTGACCAGGTAAAACATGGAACAAATGCTACATCAGCACTGTGTAGGCTTTGTAAGTCTGTACGATGTGTTAATGTGTGTCAATAAATTATAAGAATGATGAGAAGATTGCATTGATCATTTGGCAATTGCACTGCAACTTGAGACAAAAACACAAAGATATGGTCTAAGGCCTGAATTGAGATGCTGTATGAACAATTAATTGACAGTGCACACACGCACACACACACTCACACACACACAAACGTTCTCTCACACACACACACACACACACACACACACACATCTGGCTTCACATAACATTGATAGTAGGGATGTGCAGCTTCTATGATAATGTGGTAGACAGATAGATACTGTGGGTAGGCAGGCAAACAGGCAGGACCTCATTTAAGCCATTGTGAGTAGCCATGTCATCATTGCCACATGTACAGAGCCTCGTAAAGGCCCACTCATGCCTCTCCTATGGTCTAAACCAGCGATCTGTACACTGACTAATTTGACCAATTGTTTCAATCAAGAGTGGAGCACATTAGTGTAGGCATAAGTAAAAATGCATGAACAACTGGAATGTTCATGAAACCATATTCATTTAAAAGCCACATGTCTGTATGTACTTTACATATACAATCTTGTACCTTAAAGATATTCCACCTAACGCTCCTGACTAGACTTACTCCCAATGGCACCATTAATTGGCCATTCACAGGTGTTGCAGGGTGATAGTATGGCATGCATTATAGTGCAATGTCATTCACCTATGCAGTCTGGCTTTCTGGTGCATTAAATGCTCTCGTCAAAGTGTTAATTCCACAAAATCAAGAATGCACAATGCCATTTACAGGCTTCTCCAAGTGTAGGCGAAAAAAAGGGACTTAAAAGCACTCTGCTGGATGTGGGTGAGACCAGGAGCAGATACCAGGGTGTGGTAACCCTCTCTAACAGGTCACTGCTCCTTTAATCCCCCCACCTCCCCACCAACCCCAAATTCATGTGATAACACTGGCTGTCCAATGGCACGGTGGCAGCTTCAGATTTTCGGTGGGTTGTTGGTGACCTGGTCAATCCAGCGCAGGAACCTGCTGACCCGCGTGTACACCCCGGGGAAGGAGGGGTCACCACAGCCATGACCCCAGGAAATGATCCCCGTCAGCACCCAGCGACCACCCTCCCCCTGACATACTAGGGGACCACCACTGTCACCCTGGCAACTGTCCACGCGCCGACGGTCCGACAGGCTGCCCGCACACAGCATGCGGCTGGTGTAGCGCTCGCCGTATCGCTTCTTACACTTCCAGGAGGGCAGCAGGGGAACCCAGGCCTGCAGCAGAGTACGGGAGTAGTCCGAGTCTGAGAAAGAGAGAGAGAATGAAAGTGAGTGATGAACAGAGAGATAAGAGTGAGGTGGCCAAAATAAATGAAAATGTTCTGTCATATAAATATTGAGCAAAGAACAGATCAAATGGCTGATTCCAATGTAAACACACAGGGAACTCTCCGTAACAGAGAGGCTCATGGTCAGTACCTGTGATGCCCCACCCTGTGATGACACAGGCGGCAGGCCTCTTGCCCCACTTGTTGCCAGGCGCAGGGAGGCAGGCTGAGTTGGTATGAGGGTTGAAGGCCACACAGTTGCCCTCGGTGCCCTTCAGCCTGAGTAGGGCGATATCATACTCCGAGCCCTGGCTGTGGTACTTCCTGTGGATGACGATGAGCTCTGGGGCCAGGCTGCGCTCAAAGTCATCCCTCTCCTCCGTGTGGTAGTCACCCAGTCGCAGCACGTAGCGAGATGGGTCCCTGCCAAACCTAGGAGAGAGGGAGAGAACAGAGCAAGGAAAAAAAGAAAAGGTCAGAGAGGGAATTAAGGTCTGAGGAGGTTAAGCCAAGCTGAAAAGAAGACTTGATTATCTCCTGCCAAGAAAAACACATTTGAATTGAAATGATCAAGGCAGTGACTCAAATACAAGTATCACTTATAAGTGGCATGACATCAATCTCTTATTAATAATATTTGATAAAATGATTGACATAGATCAAGTATTTGATCAAATGTACATATGTTTATGCTACATTACTACATTACTGTATGCTACACTTGTAATTTTATATAATGTGGTCACTGCAATTCCATCATTGGGCACTAGATGTCTTTGTGGCCCACCTCTTGAAGCAGTGTGCAGCAGTCAGGACCCAGCAGGAGTTTATGAGCGTGGCTCCACACAGTGGATGGTTCCCTTTGGACTGGGACTTGAGCCACAGAGACACCTGCCAAGGCCAGTCCCCCCTACCACACCCAGGGGAGGAGAGAGAACATTAGCAGAAATAGATCATGGTTGATTTGATGTTATGATTTGACTTGTGTATGTGTTTGCATATATCTATGCAGTCATACGGTAATAGAACCGCTGAGAATCTGTTTGTGTGTGTGTGTGTGTGTGTGTGTGTGTGTGTGTGTGTGTGTACTGTACTATTTATATTTTTTGACTACTTCAACTTTTACTCCACTACATTCCTAAAGAAAATAATGTACTTTTTACTACATAAATTTTCCCTGACAACCAAAAGTACTTGTTACATTTTGAATGTTTAGCAGGATAAGAACATGGTCCAATTCACACACTTATCAAGAGAACATCCCTGATCATCCCTACTGGTTCTGTGTGGCCCTGGCTATCCGTAAATGTAAAAAAACATGAAAATAGTGCCGTCTGATTTGCTTAATATAATGAATTTGAAACGATTTATACTTTTACTTTTGATCAGTGGTGGGCCGTCAGGGCCTGCAAGGCCTTCTCTGCTGGCCTAAACATCATCAGAATATATATATTTTTTAAATATATTTTCCCACAAATATGTATTAAATTATTCCCCAGAGTAAGAGTTATACTCTTCATTTCATAGCTTTCCTCTTAGTTGCACTGCTTCCAGCCCCAGGTTGAGATTTTGAGGGCTGGTCTTTATGTTAGATCTTTTATCCAATCATATTCAGCCATCATGTGTTGCCAGGGGTCTAAAATCTGCCCTCAGGCCTTCAGAATCAACAGTGCGGGCGCTTGTAGCTTATAGTGAATGGAAATGAAAATTTAGTGTCAACCAATCAGCTTTAGAGTTGGCTATTGTACGCCTTCTGGCTGGCTCCAGTGTTACACAGGAGCCAGCTAGCAGGCGTAGTGCGTGCACGTCTTTTGATTGGATTACCAATATTGAGAGATGGAGATCTAGGAAACTGAATTTGATAAACGAATTCATTTGCGTACTACTAAGCTGTTTTTTCAACCCACAATGGCGGAAGGAGGAGAAGATATCGATTTGGTCGAGGATATAATTATAACGCCATTCTCAAGACGAACTTTTCAAGAAAAGTTAGACATTGTAAGGAGAGGTCGCCCGACGCCACAAAGCCTGTCACAGGCGGGAAAGTGCTTCGTTCGCTCGCCACTTTCAAAGTTTCAACTACGAGCGCTGTCAATGGCTCACAGGCTCCTTGGCTCCGAGAAGCACTGCAAACTGTACTGCTGGGAATGCCTATTATTTGCAAGTGATCGATTTGGTGTTTGGAGCCACACTGGCTTTGCAAACGTGAGTTGTCTAACCAAGGCAGCAACGAGACACCAAAGTACGGCTGGGCACTTACAAGCAATGGTGCTTTTGAAAACTTTTGGGGACACCGGAGTGGATCTACAGCTCAAAGAACAAACGCGCAGGGCAACGGAGCTGCACAATGAAAAGGTGAAGGGAAATATTGAAAAGACTCATTGATTGTGTCATGTTTTTGGGTAAACACTGTTTATCCAAAAATGTCAATTTGTCAATTTCAAGGTGACGCAACGCCTAGTTATACTGCGTTTCTGTCTAAATGTGTAGTTTCTAGAGCCATGGCATCATAATGAGGTGGATTAATTCGGGTGGGACTGTGTAGTACCTCACTGAAGGCCCAGGCCCCAGGCCCACGGCACGCCACTGCTTTTGATACTTAACTATATTTAAGCAATTACATTTACTTTTGATACTTTAGTATATTTAAAACCAAATGTTTTTTTAAATTTAACTCAAGTAGTATTTTACTGGGTGACTTTCACTTTTACTTGAGTTAAGGTATCTTTACTTTTACTCAAGTATGACAATTTGGGTACTTTTTCCACCAGCGTACCTGATTGACTTGTCTCCACCAATAATCCTCCTCCTGCGTCGCTGTGTGTTTGGCCTCATGCCACAGGTCTGCGTTATTATGGCGCCGTCCCCCACCGGTTCGGGTACGTAGTCACAGATGACCCCTGCATCCTCACTATGCCGGCAGTCATGGGCATCTTCTCCCTCGGCCGGACACTCCCCCAGGGACGTCTCAGCCCCTGTGCACCTAACATTGTCCAGGTGGATAAGGCCCTGGCCCTCTCCAAAATAGGCCATGGAGCGAGCCTTGGACACCCCACTGAAGAAGAGAGACAGGGAAGGTGAATCTTAATATTCCAAAGTGGCCCTGGCAGTTAAAGGAAACCACATACTTGGCAGTGAGATATGAAGTAGAAAGGATATATGAT
Organism: Salvelinus fontinalis; assembly: GCF_029448725.1. Lineage (NCBI taxonomy): Eukaryota > Metazoa > Chordata > Actinopteri > Salmoniformes > Salmonidae > Salvelinus > Salvelinus fontinalis. The sequence continues at coordinate 18,906,197 of NC_074701.1, read as the reverse complement.
ACAATGGCAAACATGAGAGAGAGAATCCATATTTACACAAATCCCAGCTGCCTGCAGACCACTGCAGCGTTGATGTCATTCCAGCCGTCATCGCACACGCTCCCCCATTGGCCATTCAGAAACACTTCCACACGCCCTTCCTTCCGGCTCTCTCCAGCAACCAGTCGCACCAGAGGGCCTGAGGCCAGAACAGAGAAACACAATAAACCACAATATATTACCATAATAACAATATTCAATTTTACTTTTCTTTCCAATATGATAGACATCTAACTGAGATATGTTGATAGCAATTCTGATTTGAGGTCTTATGAGGTCTCAGTGGGTACAGCGAGTACAGGCCTACCTGTGATGTGTGGCAGCCCTGGCACCTCGTTGGTTTCACCTCCCCTCTCACAGCGCACCCCTACGTCCTCGCTGTGGGAGCAGTCGTGGCGTCCCCACTCGGCGTGCCCGCAGGCCAGCAGGGTGCCCTCTGAGCCCTTACACTGCACTTCATCCAGCAGGATTAGCCCTGTGCCCTCCCCGTACAGCCCGTCTGATGCCACCTCTGCACGCCCTCTGCTGGACCAAACACGCCATTACTGCAGTATCACTACAATATTACTACAGTTAAACCTAGTTCACTTTCCCAGTACATTGTATTTGTACATAAAAGGACCCCTGTAGACCAACCTGAAGCCCAGCTGTCTACAGACCACTTGTGCATGGTGCTCAGTCCAGTTGTCATCACACACCGTACCCCAGTCCCCAGAGTGGTACACCTCCAGACGACCTTCCCAGGGACTGTCAGACCCCACCAGCCGCACCACACCATCTGCAACACGGTGTGTGTATGAGACAGTGTGTATGTTTTTTCCATACAAATATGTGTATGTTCACAAAGCGTTCCTGTCCTGACTCCTGACCTGTATATGGGTTACAGGACACGCCAGCATCCTCCATGTGGTCACAGTTGTGTTGTTGCCAGTTGTTGTGGGGACACTCCTCCAGGGAAAGCTCATTGCCTGTACACTGCAACCTGTCAAGGAAGATGGGTCCAGAGCCCTGACCAAAGTGGGCCCACGTCCACGCTTTCGGTACCCCCCTGAGTGGACACACACACAGGCATACACAATGACCATATATGGACATGTAAACAATATATGGCAATCACTCAAGGATCATCCTGATGTGCACATATAAAATGCATTCCCACCAAGTAAACAGGCCTTCTACGTACTGTACAGAGCACACACACATGCACTTACACAGCAGAGAAACACATATAGACGACACAAAAAACACTCACACACACCAAATATAGTTATGGAGAGATATATGATTCATGATCTGAAATGAGTCCTGGGACAGATCCACTTTCTTTGTTTATCCACTCTTTGTACTGCAAGACAATCATTGTGTGTGTGTGTGTGTGTGTGTGTGTGTGTGTGTACATGTGTATACATGTGTGTCTGGTTAGAGAGAATTCCCCAGTGGCTTGCTTTGCAGGCCCTTATTCGTCAGAAGCCAGATGACCTGCTAAGAGTGGCGATGACGTCTGAATAATCTGGATCAACTGGCTCCTCTCCTCCAGCAGAGCAACAACCCAAAACACTGTAGGCCATCAAAAATGCATGCCTTCCGTTCATCTATATTGATATAGTTCACTCAGTGGGAATGTAGCAGTGTAAAAAGGCTATCCTAGCAGGAGTGCCTCCATCTCTGTGGAGAGCAGAGAGCTTTGGTTGGTGGGTAACTTCAAGCCTGGGAACCATTGCTGTTTGCTACCACTGATAGGGTTTAACCTCTAGTTTTTACCTACATATGTACTAGACGACATTTAGTGGAGGGAATCACATTCAAAACCCATATGCTGCATGTCAAGCACCATCCTCCAAGCAACTAGCCATCGGAATCCCAATGCTGCTCACCCAAGGCCCAACTGCCGACAGACAACTTCAGCATCGATGTCATCCCACTGGTCATCACAGATGGTGCCCCATCTCCCATCATGGTACACCTCCACACGACCCTCAAAGTCCTCCAGGCCACCTACCAACCTCAAGGGGGCGCCATTGCCTGAAAAATACAGCAGAAATCAAATAAAGTCCAAGTTTACTGGTCACATTACTCGCGTACACAGATTTGCAGGTGTTATAGCAGGTGAAGGTAAATTCTTGGGTTTCTAGCTCCAACAGTGCAGTATAATGTCTTGTGTTACTAGCTCCAACAGTACAGTAGAATGTCTTGTGTTACTGGCTCCAACAGTGTAGTAGAATGTATTGTGTTACTAGCTCCAACAGTACAGTAGAATGTCTTGTGTTACTGGCTCCAACAGTGCAGTAGAATGTCTTGTGTTACTGGCTCCTACAGCGCAGTAGAATGTCTTGTGTTACTGGCTCCAACAGTGCAGTAGAATGTCTTGTGTTACTGGCTCCAACAGTGCAGTAGAATGTCTTGTGTTACTGGCTCCAATAGTGCAGTAGAATGTCTTGTGTTACTGGCTCCAATAGTGCAGTAGAATGTCTTGTGTTACTGCCTCCAACAGTGCAGTAGAATGTCTTGTGTTACTGCCTCCTACAGCGCAGTAGAATGTCTTGTGTTACTGCCTCCTACAGGGCAGTAGAATGTCTTGTGTTACTGGCTACAACAGTACAGTAGAATGTCTTGTGTTACTGCCTCCTACAGCGCAGTAGAATGTCTTGTGCTACTGGCTCCAACAGTGCAGTAGAATGTCTTGTGTTACTGGCTCCAACAGTGCAGTAGAATGTCTTGTGTTACTGGCTCCAACAGTGCAGTAGAATGTCTTGTGTTACTGGCTCCAACAGTGCAGTAGAATGTCTTGTGTTACTGGCTCCAATAGTGCAGTAGAATGTCTTGTGTTACTGGCTCCAACAGCGCAGTAGAATGTCTTGCAAATACAATACAAATACATAAATAATCATAAAATCTAAACAAGAAATCAAGAAATGACAGAACAAGTCCAATTATCAATCCAGAGTAGATATATTAGAGTGAGCATGGGACAGAATACAGAATATGAATACGCGGTGTGTTATATAATTTGGAAAGAAATGTACAGTGGTAGGTCTATTAGGATGAGCTATGTGAATAATACAGTATATACATGCACAGTTAGTAGACAACAGTATATAAACAGAATATGAGGTGACTAGCATTCAATAACACGATATACATGGGGAAATAGTCTCAAGGTGCAGGGCAGTGTACCGGGCAGGTAACTGGCTAACAGTCTGATGGCCTGGAGATAGAAGCTGTTTTTCAGTCTCTTTGTCCCGCTTTTGATGCACCTGTACCGTCACTATAATCGATTATAGCAGAGTGAACAGATCATAGCTCGGCTGGCTGAGGTCCTTGATGATCATCTTGGCCTTCCTTTTCCACTGCTGTAATGGTCTGAAGGGCAGGCAGCGTGCCCCTGGTGTTGTGTTGGGCTGCCCGCACCACCCTCTGGAGAGCCATGTGGTTAGTGCCACGCAGTTGCCATGCTGAATTTCTTTAGCCGCCTGAGGTTGTAGAGGGGCTGTTTCACCTTCTTCACCACGGTGTCGGTGTGGTGGGACCGTTTCAGGTCCTCAGTGAGGTGCCCGCCTAGGAACTTGAAGCTTTAAACCTTCTCCGCTAAGGCCCTGTCGATGTGGATGGGGGTGTTTTTCCTCTTCTGTCTCCTGTAGTCTACGATCAGCTCCATCGTTCTTCTTGTCCAGGTGGGATAGGGCGGTTTGCAGTGCAACAGCGATTGTGTCGTCCGTGGATCTTTTGGGGCGGTATGCAAATTGGAGTGGGTCTAGCGTGTCAGGAAAGGTGGAGGTGATATGGTCCTTGACAAGCCTCTCAAAGTACTTCATGATAACAGAGGTCGGTGCTACGGGGCGATAGTCATTTAGTTCAGTGACCTTAGCTTGCTTGGGTACAGGAACAATGGTGGACATCTTGAAGCAAGTGGGGACAACAGACTGCGATAGGGAGAGATTGAATATGTCCGTAAACACTCCAGCCTGCTGGTCTGCGCATGTACTGAGGACGCGGCTTGGTATGTCATCCGGGCCGGCAGCCTTGCAATGGTTAACATGCTTGAAAATCCTACTCATGTCGACTACAGAGATCAGGAGCTCGCAGTCCTCGTGAGCATCAGAAGCCCACAATGGCGGTTCTGTGTTGTTTTCCTCAAAGCAGGCAAAGAATGTGTTAAGTTTGTCTGGGAGTGAGGTGTCGGTGTCACTGACGTGGCTGGTTTTCTCTTTATAATCAGTGATTATCTGAAGTCCCTGCCATATGCGTCTCGCATCTGAGCCATTTAATTACAACTCCACTTTGTCGCTGTAATGTCTTTTTGCCTCTTTGATTGACTTACAGTGCATTTATAAAGTATTCACACCCTTCGACTTTTTCCACATTTTGTTGTGTTACAAGGTGGAATTCAAATGGATTTCATTGTCATTTTTTGTCAACGATCGACATAAAATACTCTGTAATATCAAAGTGGAAGCGAAATTCGAACATTTGTAAAAAAAATATATATATATTATAATAATATGAAAAAAATAATAATATATCTTGATTACATACATCTTGATTACAAGTATTAAACCTCCTGAGTCAATACATGTTAGAATCACCTTTGGCACCGATTACAGCTGAGTCTTTCTGGTTAATTCTCTAAGAGCTTTGCACACCTGAATTGTACAATATTTGCATATTATTCTTTAAGAAAGTCTTCAAGCTCTGTCAAGATAGTTGTTGATCCTTGTTACAGCCATTTTCACGTAATGGCATAGATTTTCAAGCCAATTTAAGTCAAAACTGTATCTAGGCCACTCATCAACATTCAATTTCGACTTGGTATGCAACTCCAGTGTTTGGCCTTGTGTTTAAGGTTATTGTCCTGCTGAAAGGTGAATTTGTCTCTCAGTGTCTGTTGGAAAGCAAACTGAGCCAGGTTTTCCTCTAGGATTTTGCCTGTGCTTACCTCTATTCCATTATTATGATTTTAGATTTTTGGGATTGTTGTTGTAATTTTTTTCCCGTTTTCTCCCCAAATTCGTGATTATGATCTTGTCTCATCGCTGCAACTCCCCAACGGGATCGGGAGAGGTGAAGGTCGAGTCATGCGTCTTCCGAAACATGACCCGCCAAGCCACGCTTCTTAACACAACTCGGAAGCCAGCTGCACCAATGTGTCGGAGGAAACACTGTTCAACTGACGACCAAAGTCAGCCTGCAGGCACCCGGCCCGCCACAAGGAGTCACTAGAGCACGATAAACCAAGTAAAGCCCCTCGACCAAACCCTCCCCTAACCCAGATGATGATGGGCCAATTGTGCGCCACCCTATGGGACTCACGGTCATGGCCGGTTGTGACACAGCTGGGGATCAAACCCCAGGCTGTTGTCACGTTCGTCGAAAGGATCGGACCAAGGCGCAGCGTGCGTAGAGTTCCACAACTTTTAATTAAATGAAACTCACCAAACAAAACAATAAAGCACAAGAACAAACAAAACGTGAAGCTACTGGTGTGCACACAGGCAACTATCTGTAGACAAGATCCCACAAACACAATGGGGTAAAATGGCTACCTAAATATGATCCCCAATCAGAGACAACGATAAACAGCTGTCTCTGATTGGGAAGCATACCAGGCCAACATAAACCATTAATCACCTAGATGACCCACCCTAGTCACTATCACACCCCAACCAAGATAGAGAATAAACAGCTCTCTATGGTCAGGGCGTGACAGCTGTAGTGACGCCCGAACACTGCGAAGCAGTGCCTTAGACCACTGCACTGCTCGGGAGGCCTATTCCATTTATTTTTATCCTAAAAAAAATCCCTTGCCGATGACAAGCATACCCATAACATGATGCAGCCACCACTATGCTTGAAAATATGGAGTGGTACTCAGTGATGTGTTGTGTTAGATTTGCCCCAAACATAACGCTTTGTATTTAGGACATAAAGTAAATTTATGAACCACATTTTTTGCAGTTTTACTTTCGTGCCTAAATGCAAACAGGATCCATGTTTTCAAATATTTTATTCTGTACAGGTGTCCCTCTCTTCACTCTGCCATTTAGGTTAGTATTGTGGAGTAACTACAATGTTGTTGATCCATCCTCAGTTTTGTCCTATCACAGCCATTAAGCTCTGTAACTGTTTTAAGGTCACCATTGGCCTCATTGTGAAATCCCTGAGCGGTTTCCTTCCTCTCTGGCAACTAAGTTAGCAAGGACACATGTATCTTTGTAGTGACTGTGTGTATTGATACACCATCCAAAGTGTAATTAATAACTTCACTATTTTCAAAGGGATATTCAATGTCTGCTTTAATATTTTACCGATCTAGCAATAGGTGCCCTTCTTTGCGAGGCATTTCAAAACCTTCCTGGTGTTTGAGGGACCTTACAGATGTGTGGGGTACAGAGATGAGGTAGTCATTAAAAAATCATGTTAACACTATTATTGCACACAGAGTAAGTCCATGCAACTTATTATGTGACTTGTTAAGCACATTTTTACTCCTGAACGCATTTAGGTTTGCCATAAAAAAGGGCTTGAATACTTATTGACTCAAGACATTTCAGCTTTTCATTTTTTATTAATTTGTAAACATTTATAAAAACATATTCCCACTTTGATATTATGGGGTATTGTGTGCAGGCTTGTGACACAAAATCAAAATGTAATACATTTTAAATTCAGGCTGTAACACAACAAAATGTGGAAAAAGTCAAGGGGTGTGAATACTTTCTGAAGGCATTGTGTGGAGGTCATAGCTGGTCTGTTAGTGCTCGTCCATGTTCCCAGTCACCTTACCGTAGTTAAATTTACAATTGGCTCATTCATCCCCCTCCTCTCCCCTGTAACTATTCCCCAGGTCGTTGCTGCAAATGAGAACGTGTTCTCAGTCAACTTACCTGGTAAAATAACGGTAAAATAAAATAAAAAAATAAAAATGCGGTGGCTCACGCAGGTACTAGGCAAAACATGTTGGCATCATGTTACAATAGAAACAACTGTTCTTCTCAGTTATCGACTTATAGATCTCTTGGTCTCCTTGATGAATGCAAATGTAAATAACTTCTTGCCCAGTGCCATGATAAATAAAGCAATCCAAACCACAGAACTGTTGGAGTGCAATGACCCTTAACCCTAGAGTTTGGTTCAAAGCTCCGGCAAGTCATTAGAAACTACAGCAAGTATAAGTATGTGAGGGGTGCAGGGAGAAGGAAAGAGTGGTAGATGAGTTATGCAATCTGAATATGTGAGCTGCCCTGGCAGAGAAGTTGAGGAGGTGGGGGTTGTTTGGGGTAGGGGGGGTCAGAAGGGGGGTGCATGTGTGCCCTGTGGGACCCCTCCCACCTCCCTGGCAGGGCCTCAGGACTCTCAGATAACTTTCTCCTCCTAAAGTTTCAGACTGAATAATTCCCTGCACCGCACTAAATATACTGAGTGTACAAAACATGCTCTTTCCATGACCAACTGACCAGGTGAATCCAGGTGAAAGCTGTCACTTGTTAAATCCACTTCAATCAGTGTAGATGAAGGGGAGGAGACGAGTTAAAGAAGGCTTTTTAAGCCTTGAGACAATTGAGACATGGATTGTGTATGTGTACCATTCAGAGGGTGAATGGACAAGACAAAAGATTTAAGTGCCTTTGAACGGGGTACGGTAGTAGGTACCAGGCGCACCGGTTTGTGTCATGAACTGCAATGCTGCTGGGTTTTTCACACTCAACAGTTTCCTGTGTGTATCAAGAATGGTCCACCACCCAAAGGACATCCAGCCAACTTGACACAACTGTGGGAAGCACTGGAGTCAACATGGGCCAGCATCCATGTGGAACATTTTCGACACCTTGTAGAGTCCACACCCTGACGAATTGAGGCTGTTCTGAGGGCAAAAAGGGGTGCAACTCAATATTAGGAAGGTGTTCTTAATGTTTTGTCCACTCAATGTATATACCCTCTACTCCTCTGGGCACTCCCTTCTATACCCTCATTGTAACACACCACTGTTGTTGTTCCCTCTGCCCCTTTGGGACTCTCTGACACAAGTGCTGCATAAGCCGCGAGAGCGTACTGGCAGGCTCAGAGAGCTCTAAAAGCTATGTGAATGACTAGGCAGGCAACATCAGCTCCCTCTTGGCTGTGCTGCTCAGAAGAAACTGCTCTTGTTCTAGCTTTGCAGTGTTTGTGTTTTGGAGATGAGTATTGGGCCAGAGAATCTTAGCCATGAATCTCACCCTCTGGCCCACGCAGCTCTGACTGAGGTGGGAGAAGAACACTGGAGCTCTAAGAAAGAGGGAACAGTCTCTCTCTGTCCCTGTCTCACTCAACTAAAGGGGAAGTGTCTCTTTGCTGCTTCAGTACCTCTACATGTGTAATATGCCTAGCAATACATGTACTATATTTATATGTGTAGCACTTGTGATAAATCTGCACTACTTATATATACCCAAGGCTGTTTTGAAATCTCCAACACCCTCACCTTCAGGTGCAGCACACACCACCCCCGCTTCGTTGCCATGGTTACAGTCGCTAGTGACAAACTTCCGACTCCTGCAGTCCAGCAGAGAGTTTTCGTTGCCACGGCAGCCAAGGCGTTCATAGTGGAAGAGTCCAGAGCCGGGCCCGAAATAGGAGTGCTGGAGGGCTGTGCCGATCTCACTGCAGACAGAAAGACAGGATGGACGAAGAGAGAAAGATAGATGGACAGTCAGGAGTGGAGAGGATGATTTGACATACACACCCACACACACAGCTATAAAAGTATCTCAGTAGCTCTCACCCCAGTCCAAGCTGTTTGCAGATCACACTGGCATCGCGGTCGGTCCAGTGTGTATCACATACCGCCCCCCACTGGCTATTTAGGTATACCTCCAGACGCCCGCTCTGAGGGGAGGACACACCTACCAACCTGGCAGCTCCTGGAGAGGAGGGAGAGGGGAGAGGAGAGAGAAGAGAGGGCATTAAGGTATGGTACAGCATCAGAGATTGTGAAATCATTTGAAATGACAAGTAGAACATCTTTCTCTCACACCCATCAGAAAGACAGACAGACAGATTGCTCCCTCGTTAATTATAAATCCAACAGGTGTGATTATCTCAGGATAATTGCATAGAGCACTTACATATTTCAACCTGGTAGGCACGCACCCGAAAAGCACACATGGGCACGCATGCGTTCACACACATACACGTTAACTGATAAAGGTTAACCGTTTGAAAGAGAAAGCTTGGGAGAGCTAGACAGAGACAGACTGATAATGACAGCAAATACAGATGTAGCTAAACAGATTTCAAAACGGGGGTATTGCCTCTGGCACTACATACAAGCAAGGTTCTGACAGGCCAGTAAAAAGACAGACGGTTGTCTAATGGACAGGCAGGGATACACTCCCATTGGGGGGCGGGAGTCACAGAGAGAACAATATCAGCTGCCTGATGGATAGGTGGAAAACACAGTGGGAGGAGCTTACTGACAGACTGGAAGACAGACAGGATATATTGGGGCGTAGACAGATTGAGAAACAAAAACCATGCAGGCAAGAAACACAGATAGACATAGACAGACAGGCACATAGGTTGCCTAGACAGATAGAGACATAGATCTCCTGCCAGAGCAATATGATCACCCCCAAAACACTGCAAAAATACAAAGATACCTAGCGATTACTTTTTGGCCACTTTGGAATTCATACACCACTATAAATAATCTGGTTCCAGGTAGTTACCCAGCAGTACTGATTCCCTTGAAGTAAGTTTTAGTCGGTAAATTCTCACCCTGGTGGCAGTCGCAGTAGGCCCAGCCGATGGCTCCAGAGCTCTGGCGGAAGAAGCACCAGGGGTTGGATTCGCGGTCGGGGTTGCGGCAGTAGCTGTGGTCGCCCAGCCCCCGGCTCGGGTACTGCAGGACGTAGTCTGGGAACTCTGTCCACTTTAAGCAGGGCGATCCAGAGTCAGTCTGAGACACGGAGCCATTGTAGTAACCCAGCTCAGTGAAGCCCTCTGAACAGGACAGAGGAGCTAGGGAGACAGAGTCACATTCAGATACAATACTATGGGTTAATCAATGGATGAGCTTCTTAGTTAACATAGTATAGTAATAATTATTTTTGTGAGACGAAGTGGGGGGGTAAAGCTGAGTTTTAAAATTAAGTCACAATTAGCCAGGCAAGGTTTAAAAAGATGTCCTCTCCTTTGTCTCTCTCTTTTGTTTCCGATCCTCAGAGGTATTAAAGTGAGTCACCTGACTGGTCAGACTGACAGCCCGGTGCTGCAGTGCAGGGGCCAGAGTATTTGTGTAGGTCTGCTTTGCTGAGTCACAGAGCGTGGCGGGCTACCTTCAGACAACCTGAAAACCTGAGCCCTTACTACAACCCATCTGTGTCTGTGTATGCTTGTGTGTCTGTATCGCTTATGAATTGTCCTTGAAATGCACCCTAGGCATACATGTCTTAAAATTATAATAAACATTAAAATCCTTTGTGATTATTTTCTCAATGCTGTTAAAAGGATAGTTTGATCAGAGCATAGACACTGTATACCACTTTGGAGTGGACGACAATTCCTCAAGAGGGGTGGATGCTTCTTGAGAATCCAGAGCTTACTGGGAAACTGAAATTCACTGCAATGCAATCCTCTGAATATTCAGGCCTTTTTAATTCCAGAATCATTTTACTGGATCTACAAGTGCTGCAGCTCTATCCTCTAATTGCCTTTGTGAAGACGTGAGCTGGGATTGTGATGGGAAACCTGAGCTCAGGGGCTCAGTTTTACAAACTCATCTATACAGGTTAAAGAGCCTCTGGGACCATCTATAAAGCTGACCCATCACATTAAATAGGGGTGGGACATTAAACACAAGCATACATTCATCTGGTCCACAGATTGAGTTTTAAAGAGGGGAGGGTCTGTGGTTTAATGACAACCAGACAACCAGAGCCAGGGTGAGCCCTGAACCTGGTCCATAAACCCATGTATTTCCAATGGATCAATGTCTGGTAATACATCATGCAAAAAATGGAGACAATTTATTGAATTAGTCAGTTAAAGCAAATCCAGAAAAAATATATCTCCAACTTAATTTTGAGTTCCTTTCCACGGCTCTGAACATCGCGTGTTTAATCCCAGTGCTAGGCACTCGTTTTGTAATTGTAGTTTTTCTGTTTGAACCCCATCCTTAACCCTAAATTTAACCACTCAAAATGAATGCCTAAACATAAATCATAATCTATAGATGGCACCACACTCCATAATAAAAAGGGAAACACACTCCATAATCTCTGTTGCCTGCAGTTATAGCAAATGTCTCCATTTGCCTTGGATGTTACGTTGACTAATTATCAGTCCCTTTTCAAGGGGCTATGTGTCACGGATAGCTAGGAATGGTGGGTGTGGAGTCAGGCGCAGAGAGCAATGCTTCCAATGCATATGCATATGTATGGTCCCGTGTGGCTCAGTTGGTAGAGCATGGCGCTTGCAACGCCAGGGTTGTGGGTTCAATTCCCACGGGGGGACCAGGGTTCAATTCCCACGGGGGGACCAGGATGAATATGTATGAACTTTCCAATTTGTAAGTCGCTCTGGATAAGAGCGTCTGCTAAATGACTTAAATGTAAATGTAAATGTAATGTTTATTAAGCTGGGTCTAGCCAACAAACAGGCAAAATGACCAATAAACAGGTATGTCTCCAAAACCAGGGAAATATAACCGACAGCAAAATACGTATCAGCAAAACAATTTCCCCACTGACAGTGAGAATAAGCCCGCACAAAAGCAGGCGGGCCCTGGAAGTTTAAATAGGCCATAATTAATAACAAATAAGTAACAGGTGAAAACAATCAAGACAAAACTAACAGAAAAGAAAAAGGAATCGGTGGCAGCTAGTAGACCGGTGACGACGACCGCCGAGCGCCGCCCGAACAGGGAGAGGAGCCACCTTCGGTGGAAGTCGTGACACTATGTATGGGCAGAATTGCCTAATAATCCATCTTTAGTAGTAGCTAATATTCACCTTTAGGTCCATGCTTCCTGTGATATGTAACTGATATGGCAGTACCTCAGGCCATGGTGTGTGCGTACTGTAAATGATATGAAGGAGAGACGCGCTAACATCCCTCTGGAGCCAGGTGTTAAACCCTGAGGAGAGTGGAGGGAAGTGGATATGGGCACTGGGGTCCAGCCAGGGAAGGAAGACACCCTCATCACGTACCTAAACTCCTCCTCCTGAACTCTCTAAACCAGTGGATTAGGGGCCGCAAGTCCTTTCAGTTGTCGTTGGGTAAACATTCACACCTGTGAGCGATCGCTCGAAAATCTACACCCGCCCAGTGTGTGGTCTAACCCGTCTGTGTTTGTTTGAGGGACTGCCGGTTTGCGTTCGCACAGTCTTAGTGACTTAGTTAAGACCAACCAACTCCCGCTGCTGTGTAGTGAAAGCTACAACCGAAAGCCAGCAGAATATGCTGGTTTTGGTGTTAGGAGTTCATACTGCAATGAAAGACCTACTTAAGCTGCAGCTGGCCAGGAACAGAGCGGCATGTCTTGCTCTTCATTGTAATAAATACTATGCATGCCAGTCTCTCTTGGCCAAGAGTTGAGGAGAGACTGACTGCATCACTTCTTCTTTTCATTAGAAACATTCATGTGTTGAAAATCTCAAATTGTTTGCATAGTCAACTTACACACAGCTCTGACACACACACTTACCCCACCAGACATGCCACCAGGGGTCTTTTCACAGTAGAGAAACCAGAACAAATTCAATGAAGCGCACAGTATTATATAGAGCCATTATTGCACGGAACTCCGTTCCATCTCATATTGCTCAAATAAACAGCAAATCTGGTTTTAAAAAACAGACAAAGCAACACCTCACGGCACAGCGCCTCTCCCCTATTTGACCTAGATAGTTTGTGTGTATGTATTGATATGTAGACAACATGTGCCTTTGTAAATTGATGTAGTTCTGTCCTTGAGATGTTCTTGTCTATTAATGTCCTGTATTATGCCATGTATTGTGTGGACCCCAGGAAGAGTAGCTGCTGCTTTCGCAACAGCTAATGGGGATCCTAATAAAATACCAAATACCAGCAGTGAGAGACAAGACTGGAGAGGGTATCCACAGATTGATGCCTGAGAGAGAAGACATCTTGAAAGAGGAATACTCTGCTCAATTCCAGATTGACCTCTTGCCCCAAATCCTGGTTACTTTATGTAGATCTGAAAGGATTGGCTAGGTACAGATGTAGGATCTTAATTTCATAACCATGTTGCAGAAGAACATTCCTGCATGCAGGAAACAGAACATTTAAAACTTGTACTGTATTCGAGGTTTAAAAAGTCTCCTGAAGTTTGTAATTTCAGACTTGATTTTCCCTTACGAAAAATGTATCAACGCCTATAAAAAATATCCATCAATTATAATCCACATTTCCTGTTGCTGCAGGATTATTTTCCTGCTGTAGAAAACTGGCTCAAATTAAGATCCGACATCTGTATGAGAAAAACGGTATTAGCTCCACCTTGCTCTTTGATAGATAAACCAGATAAATGCACATTCAAAAGTATTCTTTCTTACACCTATCCAATCCTTTCAGATGTCAGCAGTGCCTAAGGGTTGGAGTCTGCCTTTGTCAAGATGGATCACAGATTGAGAGATTTGTTGGGGTCAATGAGTGCTGGAAGTCAAGTTTCAAGTTTTTTTTAATGTCACATGCACAAGTACAGTGAAATGCATTAACCCCAACAATGCAGTAATTAATAACAAAGTAATACAAAAAAATAACAAGGTAGAACAAAAACACACAATATATAAAAAATGACAACTAAAAAGAACACAATAAAGTAAGTAGCATAATATATACAGGGTCAGTTCAGGTACCATACCTACAATGTGCAAAGACACTGGATCGATAGAGGTAGATATGTACAGTACAGGGGTTAGGTGACTAGGCATCAATATATAAGATAAACAGAGTAGCACCAACATATATGATGATTGTATGTGAGTGGGTGTTGTGTAGAGCCTTCCTCTTACACCACCTAATATAGAGGTCCTGGATGGCAGGGAGCTTGGCCCCAGTGATGTACTGGGCTGTACTGGGATGTCCGCACCTGTCTCAGGCGCAGTTTGTCTTCTAAGCCCTCCTATGCTGTCAACATCATGGCAGGTACCATTGAATAATACCAAGTGTGATTGACAGTTATTTGTCCCAACTCCCAGTCTAAATGACTCCCCAGAAAGCAAAGCCAAAACGTCTTATCCTCTCAGAGGGTGTGCTTTTCTTTCCTCTTCAACTAAACTGTGTTATCATTTTTCAATTTGTATCTGCCATTCCCTAAGGCATTTAATATTTTAGAAAGTAAATATGGTTTTGAGACACTGAGATGTTTTTATGTACTAAGCTGATCCTAAATCCTTCTGAGTCACCACTATCTGTGATGGGGTTTCTTCTCAGCGCGTCTCAATCTCACAATGATTCCACCTCGTCCAGCTTCCCTGCCTGGCATATTGAGAGGAGATACATATTTGATAGAGTTCACACAGTGTGAGGGTGCCAGACACAGAAAGGTTATTAGGAAAGGTTACCGGAAGACACTGATCCTTAAACACACACGCACGTGCCACACAAACAGACACACGCTCACACACAGATTCAAACACACACATGGACAAGCTTACGCTGCAGACACAAACACAAACACACAAAACCCCAAAGACAAATCAAAAGATCACCAGCACGTGAAAGCAGACGTGCTGTATAGAATGTGTATGTGTATGGATAACCTCAGTTCCCATGCAGAGGAGGAACTGAGTGAGTATATGAATGCATGCATTGAGAGCAAGAAACTGAGTATGCACGTGGGTGTCATAAAAATGTTCCACTGTCCATCCTAGATTTAATAAGCTCTAAAGTCTCTTAGCATAGCTCACATTCTATCCCTGATGGGTGTCTATAGTTGAGCCACAAATGGAGACAACCATCTATAAGACCCAGACTGGAACTCCCGTTGAGACCCCATAACATAACAGTAACTTCAGCGAAGACAAGAACCAGACATACAGTATCTGGTTGATGGAAAGTGGGAGTCTTTATCAGAGATGATGTCAGGGCTCTAAAAGCAGGGCCTTGTTTAAATCAGGGCCACTCGCATTTCCATAAGTGAAAGCCTGAACATGAGGCAATCTGGTAGGAATCTCATTCTGTCTGAGCATGAACTAGGAGTCTAAGGCGTGGGATGGGTAAAGGGGGGGTTGGTAGGGTTGGATAAGATATTAGCATCGCGCCCGAGGGATCCAAAGGATTGGACCTGCCTGGGCATGGAGGGTGTGGTGATGGTTCAAAGACTAATTGGTATATGAGATGAAATGTTGTATCTATCATCCCAACGCTTTCATCTAATAACCATCCATTTCCATGTACATGCTAAAATTCATATCACATTACAAGCTGAACGAGAGATCAAGTGTTCCCTTCATCTACTCAGCAATACTGAGCACTGTGTGATTTTGCCTATTTCTTAGCTACAGGGATCCGGCTTGGATGAATCCCTAACCGTCAAAAAGGAGAACTCTATTTTTTTCTAGGGAAAAGCAGCTAATACCAAAGCTGGTTATGTGTCTTTTGTTTGTGGATAAGACGTTTTTGAAATGAGGTTAAAGAGAGAGCGAGAGCAAGAGATGTTGAACGTTGCCTAACTATCGTCCCATCCTTCAGGGGCCCAATCAGAATCACCATCTGATTATGAGCAGTGTTGGTGACAAAGGACTCGCTAATAACGGCTTTAGCAGAGGAAGGGGGCATTTTTGATAGAGGGCTTTTTCAAGCTTTTAATCTGAATTCGTGACATTTTGCTGAAACAACACACCGCCATCTCACATCCACACCCCACATCATCCCCCTAAGTATGTACATTTAAGCTATTCATTTAATGCTGCTTAGTTGTTTATCCATGTCCTTAGATGATTTGGAAGAATCACAATGATGGATGGATGAAATCAAGACCTATTAGAAATAAGAGGAACAGGAAAAGCGGTGTCTACCTGCACTCTGCAGAGTATTTAGGTAGGTGTCTTGAGAGATGACCTGCAAAAAACAAGACAACAGAATATGAAGCTTCAGGCCTATGCCACTTAGAGCAAGTGTCCCACATTATGCTTGTTCATTAGTAGCCCCTTATGTCCTATAAGTAGCCTTGCGGATTGTTTGAAGCTTTCATACCCAACAACTTATTATCTCTCTCTCCCTGTTGTATTATATTGTATTGTAGCCTACTTGTAGTCATATGGTATTACTCTATCATGCTATTCTGTGGATCAGTGAAAATAATTTTAACATTGTGTTAACCATGTTTATCTCTCTTCTCTTCTGCTATATTTTCAATTACTTCGTCACCACTGAGGCTGGGAACAGGAGGCATAGTTTAGAATGTCTATGCATAACGCAATAAAATGATTGCAGGGTTAAGTTAAGGGGTGCTACTTTAAGGCACCATTATCACAACCGAGGCCACTGAAATCAATACTGTCACGCATGGGAAACAGCACGCGGTGATGCAATGTCTGGGACTAGGTCTACTTTCGGTATAGCATAGTCTGTACATTAGTCAGTTGAACTCTAATAATTCCATCTGTCAATCTAATGGAGACGGGGGCAGCTGGGGTAATGCCTGAAGCATCCTGCAACTTAACGGCAGGAAAAACGTGCCTCTTGCAGACATCTAAAGCACTAATTTATAATGAGACACAGCTCACCAGAAAAAAGAGCTTTGAGCAATATTCTTTGGGGAAAGGGACATGGGGCTGTAGTTACCTAGTCTATTGGGTAACACTTTATATTAACATGAATAAGAATGAGTAAACAATTTATAAAGAGTAGCCTGTACAAATTATACATAAATACGTATTTCATTATTTCTAAACATCTATAAACATGCATACAGTTCATAAGCATTTATAACTTATAATAATTTGTAAAGCATTTATAGTATGTAATATTCATGAGGCGTATTCATTTAAGACTTATTCATTAGACTTATCCATAAAGAGCAAGCAATTACTAGTCTACAATTGGCGTATTTTACTCCATTGTTTGTGCTTTTGTTATCACTTGATGTATAGCTTGTAACCATGCCTTACAAAAATGTAACGTTGCTCTCAAGGAATGTCATTGGCTATGTACATCAATTGCTATTTGCAAGTGAGTATGAAGATATCATTGGATGCATTTGCTCCATTGTTTAAACTTTTATTGGTGGCTCACTCTTGCACACCTCAGACTGTAAAACGCATGAGATAATTCACCAGTGTGTTGTGAACAGCATTAGCATCGATAGTGGAATCGGCGGGTTCGGCTTCAAATAAAAGTCACCCATTGAAAATGTTGCAAACTGATACAAATAGCATAATCATGCAACAATTGGACAAGATAATGCTATGGAATGTTGGAATGTTTAAAAAAAATCTGTTGTAATCACACTGTGGATGTATTTGAATTCAGAATTGCATTGGTGGGATACCTACAGTGCATTCGGAAAGTATTCAGACCCCTTTACTTTTTCCACATTTGTTACATTACAGCCTTATTCTTAAATGGATTAAATAAAAAATGTTCCTCATCAATCTACACACAATACCCCGGAATGGCCTTGGTCAGGGAGGTGACCAAAAACCCGATGGTCGCTGACAGAGCTCCAGAGTTCCTCTGTGGAGATGGGAGAATTCTCCAGAAGGACAACCATCCCTGCAGCACTGGATCAATCAGGCCTTTATGGTAGAGTGGCCAGACGGAAGCCACTCCTCAGTCAAAGGCACATGGCAGCCCGCTTGGAGTTTGCCAAAAGGCACCTACAGGACTCTCAGACCATGAAAAACAAGATTATCTGGTCTAATGAAACCAAGATTGATCTATTTGGCCTGAATGCCAAGCGTCACGTCTGGAGAAAACCTGGGACCATCCCTATGGTGAAGCATGGTGGTGGCAGCATCATGCTGTGGAGATGTTTTTCAACGGCAGAGAAACTAGTCAGGCTCGAGGGAAAGATGAACGGAGCAAAGTACAGCGAGATCCTTGATGAAAACCTGCTCCAGAGTGCTCAGGACCTCAGACTGGGGCGAAGGTTCACCTTCCAACAGTACAACGACCCTAAGCACACAGCCAAGACAACGCAGGAGTAGCTTCGGGATAAGTCTCTGAACGTCCTTGAGTGGCCTAGCCAGAGACGGACTTGAACCCGATCGAACATCTCTGGAGAGACCTGAAAATAGCTGTGCAGCAACGCTCCCCATCCAACATGACAGAGCTTAAGAGGATCTGCAGAGAAGAATGGGAGAAACTCCCTAAATACAGGTGTGTCAAGCTTGTAGCGTCATCCCCAAGAAGACTCCAGGCTGTAATCGCTGCCAAAGGTGCATCAACAAAGTACTGAGTTAAAGGTCTGAATACTTATGTAAATGTGATATTTCATTTATTTATACATTTGCAAAATTTTATTAAAAACAGTTTTTGCTTAGTCATTATGGGGCATTATGTGTAGATTGATGAGGGAAAAAAACAATTAATCCATTTTAGAATAAGGCTGGAATGTAACAAAATGTGGAAAACGTCAAGTGGTCTGAATATTCCGAATGCACTGCTATAATTGCACTGCTATAATTCCGAATGCACTGCTATATGCACTGTACAGCCTAACCTATGGATTGTGCATCCATGAAATGGGGTATCAGCTAACTCTTTGTTGATTACGCTAATGTAGATCACTCCCTACTGACGTATGACTTGTGCAAGAGATGGCGCGGTTTGACAAAAAGATCTCTCACTATCAAATCTAATCGCCTGCAGATGACAAAAAAAATGGGGTCCTAATTCAACCAAATGTACAGACTATCCTTTTCTTTATTAATAGATAGACGAGCTAACTTTGCGCATATAGGACACACAGTCAGCCTTCAGAAATAGACTGAATGGTAATAATTTATTTATTTATACAGTACCAGTCAAAAGTTTGAACACACCTACAAGGGGTTTTCTTTATTTGTACTATTTTCTATATTGTATAATAATAGTGAAGACATCAAAACTATTAAATAACACATATGGAATCATGTAGTAACCAAAAAAGTGATAAACAAATTAAAATACACTACCGTTCAAAAGTTTGAGATCACTTTGAAATGTCCTTGTTTTTGAAAGAAAAGCAAATTTTCCCCCCATTAAAATAACATCAAATTGATCAGAAATATAGTGTAGACCGAGCAAGAGGACAAGTACATTAGAGTGTCTAGTTTGAGAAACAGACGCCTCACAAGTCCTCAACTGACAGCTTCATTCAATAGTACCCGCAAAACACCAGTCTCAACGTCAAGGAGAGTGATGGTGCTGCATCAGATAACCTGGCCTCCAGGAGGCCCGACCTCAAGCCAATTGAGATGGTTAGGATGAGTTGGATGGCAGAGTTAAGGAAAAACAGCAAACAAGTGCTCAGCATATGTGGGAACTCCTTAAAAACTGTTAGAAAAGCATTCCTCATGAAGCTGTCATCAAAGCAAAGGGTGGGTACTTTGAATAATCTCAAATATAAAATATATTTTGATTTGTTTAACAATTTTTTGGTTACTACATGATTCCATATGTGTTATTTCATAGGTTTGATGTCTTCACTATTATTCTACACTGTAGAAAATAGTAAAAAATAAAGAAAAACCCTTAAATGAGTAGGTGTGTCCAAACTTTTGACGAGTACTGTATATATATTTATACTAGGGTTGGCTTGGACAGCCTTATGTTAAAAACAAGCCAAGTTCAATTGCTGAGAACAATGGTCTGTCCAAAGTATTTCCTTCAACGGGCAATGAAACAAACGGATAAGGGTGAGTAGTCTATAAATTGCTGGCGCTCAAGTTTTCTTGGGATCTAATACCTTAGTGAAATTAAAATGTAGCCTATAGGGCACGATACAATCATTGGAATGAAAATAAAAAGCTTAATAATGATTCATTGCAGCAGTAGGTCTAATATGATATTCAGGTGAAAATTCAGGTGAATATGTTAAACCTCGGAATTCGGGTTTACTGGCACACAGGAAATTGCCACGCACAGCATCGATATTGCCATTCGCGTAAGTGTAAATTGGCTCCGCATAACCAATAAACTACGCGAAGTCTATTGCCTACACATTTTAATGACTGTAAATCGTAAGGAATTTGGTTAGGTTATCTATGGGTCACCTGTGTTTACCTTTCTGTTGTAAATGAATAGCCGTTCGCAAACAGAAACGCTGTGATAATGAAAGAAAAAAGCAGGCACATACCTCTCCAGAAACTGAGATCAGAAAACACCATGCAATTGTCAGAGAGAAGAGTCCCTTTAAAGCTTCCTTGTCCGTCATCCTTTTATATGTGTCATTGCCCGCGCCTTGAGCAGATTTCACCCATATCCAACGCAAAAAGTCAGCCTCCTAGTGCAAGCGACACTGACCAGGATAAAGAGAGCCCGATACGGACCGTCCAAAGTTAGGCGAGGCACGCGACAATCAGCCGATGGGGTTGTTTTTTCTGTGTCTGGAAAAAGATACAAAAATAATCGAAACTCCTATGTGACATTACACCCTGTGGTACCAGCTGTGCTTCAAGCACTATAGCTTAAACGACGACCCCCTTCGTGAGGAAGTGTCACTGAAAGCAGACACCAGTGAGAGAAACACACTCTCTCGCCTTCAGTGCGATGCACATATGCCAGGTCGAGAATAAACACACAGCGAGCTCAACACTGTCTAGTTGCTTTTCACTGGCGTAATGGGGCGTCGCTGTGCGCAGAGGTAAGTTAGTGAAGGGTTTTAGGTTTTATAAAGGAATATGCGATTGAGCTGAGTTGGCCCCTAACTGCATATTGCTGTGGGATTTTGAAGCCAAAATGTAATGACAAATGTTTCACCTGGATTCGATGTGCATGGTGAATTCAACCCACATCACCAAATCCAAAAAACATTCAATTAGCCCTACGCATCTCCAGAACATGCTTTCAAGGCATGGGCAGTTAAAAACAACTCAATTATCAATTAAATGCATACTGCCTTCCAGTAATGAGACCTAAACACATTCTCTAACATAAATCACTGTTGCATCCTCATTTAGGCAAGGTTTTGTTAGGTTAGTGCAATCCGGGTTTCTTGGGAAGTCCATACCTTAAACCCTAACCTGTAGCACCTATTTTTTAAGGCCAGAAACGAATATAATAGTAATTTAGAGCACCCCAAGAAAACATTCCAAATTACAAACTCATGTGTTTCAGGTTTTCTCCAAATCAGCTCTAACTTCGGAAACAATCCGATAAGGCCATATGGTCAGTGTAACACTGTGAATGAAAAACGTTGTAAAAAGTGGGATACATTTGTGAGGTGGGCGAATTGGGCTTTACTATTTATATTTTTGACAACTTTTACTTCACTACGTTTCTAAAGAAAATAATGTACTTTTTACTCCATACATTTACCCTGACACCGAAAAGTACTCAATACATTTTGAATGCTTCGTTTGTAAATTATGTCTGAGTGTTGGAGCCTGCCCCTGGTTATCTATACATTTAAAAAACAAGAAAATGGTGCCATCTGGTTTGCTTAATATAAGGAATTTAAAATGATTTGTACTTATACCTATATTTGAGCAATTACATTTACTTTTGATACTTAAGTATATTTAAAACTAAGTCCTTTTAGACTTTTACTCAAGTAGGATTTTACGCGGTGACTTTCACTTGAGTCATTTTCTATTAATGTATCTTTACTTTTACTGAAGTATGACAATTAGGTACTTTTTCCACTACTGACATTAAATGTTGCTTCTAAAGCATCTCAAACAGTCAGAAGCACAAGCAGAGACCCAGCATTATCCCTAACTAGGTTTCCATCCAATTGGTGACAGATTTTCATGCAAATATTCTAAAATCCACATAAAAACAATATGCGCATTTTCCCACCAGAGATGTGTTTCCATCAAATTGACTGGTTGCAGATAAAAGGTTGTGCGTGATGACATGGTACACATAAAAATACCTTTTGCTGTTACATTTCCATGTATCTAATACAAAGTTAAATGGTTTTCATCGCATTTTCAACTCTACTGAGGTTTTTCACAAAGTCTGTTTGCATTATATAGCTAGTGTGCCCACTCTGGTATTGACATGTGCGCTCTAGCCAATTGCTTGCAGATACAATGTGCGCAGATAGCCTACATGATGATATTATTATGGACAAAAGAGCAAGATTATTTTTATTTGTCAAAAAGCAGGCAAACATTGTTGATCATGTCACCAGAATAACACCTTCAATATATATTGGAATGGAACATCAAGCTCATCACCTTGCATTTTCACCAGCCTGTGAAGTTCATAAAAATGTATTTACTCGGTTTAATGTCACATGCACAAGTACAGTGAAATGCCTTTCTTGCAAGCTCTAAACCCAACAATGCACAGTAATCATAATTTATTTAATCTTCAGCCTAATAAACTGCATGCTTTCCAGACGAGTCATAGTGGGAGGACCACACAACATGTCACCGCGTGACTCCAAATTTACTTTGGTATGATGGTTATTATATCAATATTTGCGCATAAAAGCTAGCTATTATTCTCCACCGACATTTCTCGCATCGTTTTTAATATCCCACCTTGTCTAGCATATTTTGTTTTGTCGACATTAGGAAAGTTTCCAGAAAAATGTTGTTTCCATCAGGCCTGTCATTATAATTTTTTTATCTGACATGTAACGTTACTTTACTCACATAAAAAGGTTGGATGGAAACCTAACCTGGTCTCAGAGCATTTAGTATTATTCTGTACAGAAATCCTAGACACTCTATTTGTGACCTGTTCCAGGAAGCTATGCTTCTGTCTCAGGTCACTACTTCACAGGAGAGGCATTTGAACATATATATTTTGTTTTATTATTAAAAAATATTTCGTTGTTGTTGCAGAAATACCTTCTGGACCATGTGAACTTTCATACTTTGACACTGTCTGCATCTGAAATGTGATAGTACGAACTGGCTAGTAACACCAGCAATACAGGCAACTCCTAGTGTGAAGCCTAAGCTCGAGACAGCCTAGCTCTGCCTAGTTGCATAGGGTCGGGAAGAGGTGAATCTGCAGTCTTCGGAGACTCTCTGGGGAACTCGGGTAGCCTCGGGTTCTCTCGGCAACAAACCAGTCAGGGACTTCCGGGATGCCTCGGAGGCTAGGTTGAATCCTTGGACGGGTGAGTGAAATCTCCTCTCCTCTCCTTCCTTCGTTCCTGTTGTCACCCATCGATCCGAATGGTCAAGGCGATGAGCGAGTCGAGATCCGTCGGTAGTTCCTGGGCTGCAAGCTCGTCCTTTACTTCCTTGGATACTCCGTGCAGGAACATGTCGAACTGCGCTTCTGTGTTCCAGGCTCTGGTTAATGATGTTCTCCGCGACATGTTGAACCGGTTCGTCTTCGTCTACCTCGATGTCATCTCGTCTTCTCCTGTTCCGTCCAAGAGCACGTGCTCCATGTCCGACAAGTTTGTTCCAGATGTTCGTTCCTGACGTGGTCCGCTCTTCAGTCCTGGAGGGGCCCACTCCTCTAGGCTTGCCTGCCACCCGGGCTCCCGGCGAACCTTGGCCTTTGTGCGGCAACGCTTTTGGTGGCCTACCATGGTTCCTGACGTCTCCGCGTTCGTCGCCGCATGCACGATCTGTTCACAGAACAAGACTCTTTGGCAAGCTCCTGCTGGTCTCCTTCAACCTGTGCCTGTCCCTGGTCTCACATATCCCTGGACTTTGTCACAGGTCTCCCCCCGTCTGAGGGCAACACCGCCATCCTGACCTTAGTGGATCGGTTTTCCAAAGCCGCCCACTTCATTCCTCTCCCCAAGCTACCCTCTGCCAAAGAGACGGCCCAGCTCATGGTGCAGCATGTCTTCCAGATACATGGACTGCCAGTTTTCATGGTCCCCGACCATGGGTCCCAGTTCTGGAAAGCGTTCTGCACACTCATTGGGTCGTAGGCCAGCCTGTCCTCCAGGTTCCACCCCCAGTCCAACGGCCAGTCGGAGCGAGCCAACCAACGACAACAAGTGGATTGCCACTTACAAGCTAGTCAGCGCATGCCCTGAGTAGGCGTCCTGGTAATCTGTCTGGCCCTGCGGTCTTTTGAATGTTGAGGTCTTACATCGGCTACAGAGAATGTGATCACGCAGTCATCCGGAACAGCTGGTGCTCTCATGCATGGTTCAGTG
Source organism: Salvelinus fontinalis (assembly GCF_029448725.1). Taxonomy (NCBI): domain Eukaryota; kingdom Metazoa; phylum Chordata; class Actinopteri; order Salmoniformes; family Salmonidae; genus Salvelinus; species Salvelinus fontinalis. The sequence goes on along the minus strand of NC_074701.1, from coordinate 18,881,929 downwards.
TTGCTAGCCTTGAAGCGAGCATAGAAGGTATTTAGCTCGTCTGGTAGGCTTGCGTTACTGGACAGCTACTGGGTTTCCCTTTGTAATCCGTGATAGTTTGCAAACCCTGCCACATCCGACGAGCGTCCGAGCCAGTGTAGTAAGATTCAGTCTTGGTCCTGTATTGACGCTTGCATGTTTGATGGTTCATCGGAGGGCATAGCAGGATTTCTTATACGTGTCCGGATTAGTGTCCCGCTCCTTGAAAGCGGCAGCTTTAGCCTTTAGCTCAGTGCCGATGTTGCCTGTAATCCATTGCTTTTGGTTGCAATATGTACATACGGTCACTGTGGGGACGTTGTCGTTGATGCACTTATTAAGGAAGCTGGTGACTGATGTGGTAAACTTTTCAATGTCATTGGATGAATCCCAGAACATTTTCCAGTCTGTGCTAGCGAAACAGTCCTGTAACTTAGCATCTGCTTCTTTGGACCACTTCCGTATTGAGTGCGTCACTGGTACTTCCTGTTTGAGTTTTTGCTTGTAAGCAGGAATCAGGAGGATAGAGTTATATTCAGATTTGCCAAATGGAGGGTGAGGGAGAGCGTTGTATTCGTCTCTGTGTGTGGAGTAAAGGTGATCTAGTTGCACAGGTGACATGCTGGTAGAAATTAGGTAAAAACCAATTTCAGTTTTCTTGCATTAAAGTCACCGGCCACTAGGAGTGCTGCCTCTGAGTGAGTATTTTCTTGTTTGCTTATGGGCCTATAATGTCCATTGAGTGCGGTCTTAGTGCCAGCATCGGTTTGTGGTGGTAAATAGACAGCTAAGAAAAATATAGAGGAAAACTATTCTAACTCAGGTGAGCAGAACCTTGAGGCTTCCTTAATATTAGAGATCACGCAGCAGTTAACAAAGAGACAGACACCCCCTTTTCCCTGAGCGTCTCCAACGCTGCCGTTCTGTCCTGCCAATGTATAGAAAATCCAGCTAGATTTATATTTACCATGTCCGGAGAAACATAGGATATTACAGTTCTTCAGATAACACTGATAGGAAAGTCTCGAACGGAGCTCATCCAGTTTATTCTCCAGTGATTGCACTTTTGCCAATAGAACGGAGGGTAGAGGCGATTTCATCCCACTCTCTGACGTAGTTTCGCCAGGTGTCCTGCACGCTGGCCTCTATAGCGCCGTCTCCTTCTTTGAGTGCCGGGGATTTGGGCCTGGTCCGGGATAATCAATATTTCTTTCGCCTCCGACTCATTGAAGTAGAAGTCCTCATCCAAATGGAAGTTAGTGATAGCTTTTCTGATGTTCAGAAGCTCTTTTCGGTCATTGGAAACAATGGCAGAAACATTATGCACAAAAAAACTTTTGATCAGCGCAAAAAAATACACAAAATAGCATAGTTGGTCAGGAGCCTATAAACGCAGGCACAGTTGCTTTTTGTTGAAGAGGCAGCAGATAACGTTTGCTTGCGATCCTCTTTCTCCTGTGTCTGAATGAATTGGTGGCTATTTCTTTCTAGCTGGCAAAATAAGTGAGCTAGATTTTGTTTGCGTACTACCAAATGTCAATAATATAGCTAAGTTTGTTATTCTATAAAGATTGTAATTATGTCAATATGAATATTGTAGAAACATCCTCATAGCAGTTTTCCATACTAAAAAGTGAAGTGCCACTTGGTGCGCATTAGCTTACCATGTACAGTAGGCTACAGGCAATATATTACCATGTACAGTAGGCTACAGGCAATATATTACCATGTACAGTAGGCTACAGGCAATATATTACCATGTACAGTAGGCTACAGGCAATATATTACCATGTACAGTAGGCTACAGGTCTACTCAGTAGGCTATAGGCAATATATTACCATGTACAGTAGGCTACAGGCAATATATTCCTCCATCTTGTGACTCATACAATCTTGTGTTCGGAGCTTTCTGGTAGTCTTTTTCATTTTCATACGTGGGGAGCATAAATTGTACAATTGTAAACTAACAAAGAATTCGTAAAGTTAGAACCCATGTATATATTAGTTAATATACAGGTCCATTATCTGCTACCTGGACTTTAACCCCTACCCTAACCCTAACCTTAACCCTACCCTTATCCTAACCCTTTAAAATGTTTACTTCAAAGTGGTGAGGTCAGAGTTGGGACATCCCAAGGGTTCTGTTTAGACTTTTCCGTTATGGTACCTTACTTGGCAATAGGCTGGTACACGTTATTCGCTCACTTAATTCGTTACAGTAGTAGACTAGGCTACTGCTCACAACCTGAGGCAGCACTGGAAACATTTTAGGAGCCTTTGAACCCATATGAACACATGTAACAGCAGCAGTATTGCCTACTGTGCGCAGAGCTTATTTAAAAGCAAGGTTGTATGGCATATTGGACCCTATATGCCCGCATGTCAACTATAGATTATTTAAATTAGTGAGCTTAACACATTTTCAAACTTGTAATAGACGACGCCTTTTGGCTATCTCTTATCAGTATCTGTGCTAAAGGTAAAGGTGTGTCCCGAGTTTAATACACTAGTCTATTTCTTTTCTATGGGGAAGTGTGACCTAAACCTACAGCATACTTAATAAGAAACATGTTTTAATACACATTTTAAGATGCAATATGCAGAAATAGCTCCAACATGTCCTGGTTGCTAAAATTCCAACAGTTCGCCTAATTTCAGTTTATGTGACAAAACAAGCATGTATAGTGTAGTGAATCATTGTACCATCTAAACTGTTGTGAAATATATTTTCCTTTTCCAAAAATATTGTATTTTTAGCTGTTTGAAGCTGGTGTACAAAACCCAAAGAAAAAAGAAAAAAATAACAACTTAAGAACGGGAAGCATAGGAATAGCGCACATAGAACATATCTACTGCTTCTTAGGCTTTCAATGAGAATGACAGATCTATAACACACATTTCTAAGTGAATTTTGTTAGGTTGCACGCATATTGCAGCATTAAATAAACCATGTTCAAACCACAACTAACTTTCTCACTATTACTGAGAAGATAATCATTATTATCACAAAAATAATTATGCAATAATGAGATGAATTTCTAGTATATGCCTATAGGCTATTTTCAAAGATGGTTTTAAAGGAGAAAGTCAAACCATAGAATTTGTTTCCCACTGATCAAGGTGTGATTAGGCCTACTTTAGGAGCACCACTTGTTTTCTCTGGCATCCCAACATAAAGTCAGAAGGGTTTACAAGATGAGCTTAATAAAATCAACATCTCCAAGGATTTTTAAATATTGCTGTGCAACTTGGGAGTTGGCAGTCTATCATGCTCTGCTGGCAATCTTTTAAGATGCAAAGATAGCCCATTATTTCTTATATATACACTTTTGAAACAGCTATGTATTTTCCGAAGTTCTATTCTGGTCTTAACAAGGAATCAAAGAGGGCCTAACAAAAGCAGAAAGGCCTTCTGGGTTCTGATATGATCTTCAAAAGACGTATTGAGTTTCCTTGAGTATTGGACTGTTAATTATTTAGGCGTGTCAGTCTGAAGTAAATATAGTAATATTATTATGAATATGAATTTGGACTTGATGTGACATGGCTACAGAGTCAAAGAGCAGGTGAAAGGTAATCTGTTGGAACTGGTCTAGAATATTTTCACACCATATTTGACACCTGGGCAATGTGTAAGTCAAGATCATTGTTGGGATGGGGAGGCCTTGTTCCTTTTACATGCTTAAAATGACTGCCAGTCCGAGTGCAGAAATATAGAAAAGCAATACACTACCTTACTGTTTCTTACTGTATACATAAATATATAGGGGCCGATTCAGACATAGGAATGCATGCCTTTCCTAGCTTATCTAATTCAGTCTTATAACTCACTTTGCAGGTGTGGCTACCTTGCACACTCTGAATCAATTTTATTCAACCCCTGAAAACCCTCCCACTTGCTGGCCAACAGATTGGTTGATTTAAAAAAGTGATTGATTCATTTGAAGAAGCGCTTTCTAAGGTAATGATTAATTCAAAACAACCACATGCATACTAGAGCTTATGTATACACAGAGGCCTATGAGGCCAAGCCGAAATTAAACGTGAATTAAAATAATGATTGTGCCATTGTACAATACATAGCCTACCTGTCACGGCCGTTGAAAGAACTGGACCAAGGTGCAGCGTGGTGAGCGTACATTTTCTTTTTATTAGAAAAGATGCCGAAACAAAACAATAAACACGACAAAACAAACCGTGAAACTAAAGGCTAAGTGCCATAAACAAAGTCAACTTCCCACAAAGACAGGTGGGAAAAAGGGATACCTAAGTATGGTTCTCAATCAGAGACAACGATAGACAGCTGTCCCTGATTGAGAACCCTACCCGGCCAAAACATAGAAATACAAATAATAGAACATAGAATACCCACCCCAACTCACACCCTGACCAAACCAAAATAGAGACCCCCCCCCCCCCCCCCCAAAGGTGCGGACTCCGGCCGCAAAACCTAAACCTATGGGGGAGGGTCTGGGTGGGCATCTATCCGCAGTGGCGGCTCAGGTGCGGGACGCAGACCCCGCTCCACAACTGGCTCACCCCACTTTGGTGGCACCTCTGGTGCTGGGACTGGGCACCATCGTCGTGGGCCCCGGACTGGGCACCCTTGTTGCGGGCCCCGGACTGGGCACCCTTGTTGCGGGCCCCGGACTGGGCACCGTCGCTGGGGGCCCCGGACTGGAGACCGTCGCTGGGGGCCCCGGACTGGAGACCGTCGCTAGGGGCCCCGGACTGGAGACCGTCGCTGGAGGCTCCGGACTGGAGGCCTTCGTTGAAGACTTCGTGCCATGACTCCTCACTGGAGGCTTCGTGCCATGGATCATCACTGGAGGCTTCGTGCCATGGATCATCACTGGAGGCTTCTTGCCATGGATCATCACTGGAGGCTTCGTGCCATGGATCATCGCTGGAGGCTTCGTGCCATGGATCATTACTGGAGGCTTACCACGTCAAGCCATGGTAAGCCTACACATAACCCAGCCCTTATTTTAAGTGTTTCTAAAATCCCCTATGGGAAAAATTTATGGTGGAAAAACGATTGGAACCATTTCCCTGTTTGACCGCTAGGTTTTATGGGTATTATGACACCTCCACTGTGGGGCTCTATGCCTCTTAAAGCAGGTTGACATTTATTGGGATGGGTCCTATGAGGCAGAACTGAGCAATTTCCGCTAGATGGGACCGCTGCAAAGTCAAAATTGGCTGTATTGTAAAAATGTATGCAACAAAAATGAAAATAAAGTCTCACCCATTTTGAATGTTATATTGTTTTTGTGCATCTCTGAGCAATGTTTTATCGATTCCTGGGGTCATTTCATGTAGGCTATCTGAGCTATTGTCATTCAAGCAGGCAGAAATTAAGCCCGTATGACGTAGCATTGCGATAAAGCCACTTAACTACACTGGAAGTTAATAGGAATATTACATTTAGATCACCAAAATGTTTATCATACATGTCCGATTTTAATACTGGCCGATGTTATAACGTGGGAGGTTGTCTTCTCTCGAATTAAAGATATATCAGATTTTTTGCGATATTCTAACCTCGAGAAATTTGTATGTCCATTTGAGGGTCCACCACATTTCTCCTATTTGTTTTATCAACTGTTACTAACGATCCTCAACAACAACCACACAGCCGTGGCGGCATTTGCAGATAAAGCAAATTAAGGTAAACAAAACAATGGAATTAAATGGAATGATAATGTAGGCAATAACAACTGAAGGGAACTAACAGTAAATTGGCAGTTGAATATGTGTGGTTATTAAACCTACTGACGGTCGATACTGACAGTGGCTAATATTTAACATAATAGAAATAGGAAACAGAAAAAGTCAGGGTAGCCTATAATTAAGACATTTGAGAGTGCCTATTCCAGCTAGTTAAAAGGCCGTAAAATTTAAATTCATAAACTTTACTGTTGATATGCTTCAGTTTGCTGTCATATGACTGGTTTTGTCTCCAGTCATTATAAGATCAAATATATTGAACAAAAATATATAAAAATATTTGTATGGAGTTAGTCAATTTAAATATATTCATTAGGCCGTCATTTATGGCTTTCACATGATTTGACAGGGGCGCAGCCATTGGTAGGCCTGAGAGAGCATTGGCTCACCCACTTGGGAGCCAGGCCTAGCCAATCAGAATGAGTTTCTCCCCTTAAAAGGGCTTTATTACAGACAAGAAATACTCCTCATTTTAGAGTGGCCTTTTATTGTCTCCAGCATAATGATCAAGCTGTTTAATCAGCTTCTTGATATGCCATACCTGTCAGGTGGATGGATTAGCTTGGCAAAGAATAAATGCTCACTAACAGGGATGTAAACAAATTTGTGCACTAAACTTGAGAGAAATAAGCTTTATGTGGGTGTGGAAAATTTCTGGGATCTTTTATTTCAGCTCATGAAACATGGGATCAACACTTTACATGTTGCATTTATATTTTTGTTTGGTATAGATCTAAATCAAGTTATTTATATTTACAATTCCCTTATCCAAACATATTACTAATTTACCTAGCTCTTATCAATAGCTCTTATCAAGTTGTAAATTACAGTGCATGGAGAATGGTGTTATTTCAGTCTAAAAAAATTAAGTATATGCTGCTTTTCCAACTTGGAACCGGTAGGTTCACTAGACCTTATTCATGGTTTCCTTGTGTGTAAGGTGGTGGAATTATTAGGGAATTAAGTCAAGGTCAGAATACTGCGTATCTATAGACACCTCCACCACACCTTTATTCATTTGATCTCCACCCAAATGAATAGCATGCTATTCTCCTGCTTAAAATCAAGCTCAGAATACACATAGAGAAAAGTTCATGAGGGAATTGCGCTCCATTTATGCAAGCTTAACTCAGGTCGGACTCAGCCCTAGAGTGAATTGCTATTTTGTGGTGGTATGATCAAACTCATCTGCACGAGTGCTGATGACAAAGGAAAGCATTTCCATTTCAGTATGCACGTTTAGCAGGAAATAAATATGGCAAGAAAATGGTGGGCAGTGTGGGTGGAGCGAGATGGCATTTTTCTCTTTTTATAATGAGGACCAACCCAAATCTGATAGAGGATTGAGCAGTTTCCTGGATGACAGTGCATCCACGCTGACAGACTTCAAACTTAATTAGCGCAAAATAAAAACCACTGCCTTAAATAAAAAGGACTTGAATTATAAGGTAATGCAAAGTGGAGCTGAAATTCCAGTAGACATTAGTCAGCCACTGAGATATTGTCTTGGTACCTCAGTCATCTTAATACAATTTCCAATACCTATAAGACTATGACCTGCAATGGGCTTTGCTTCCTGGCATGTAATCCTATCTGGCAAATTGGCCAATAATAGAGAACAGCTAGGCAGTTCAACTATATCAGGAGTGTTTCAAATTACATTTGAGTGATCCATTGGAAACTCAAAATAGGTATCCTATTGAGGTGATCGTCCGGTAGTGGTGCACTCCAGAGGAAATGCAACAAAATAACCATAATTAAATACTGCAGAGGTCACTAATATCTTAATATTGTTAGCAACCACCTGTCTGTGCAGTATGGATTTATTTAGATAATTTTGAAAGGGAAATCATTTTTATGGGAGTCAACTCAGGACACTGAGATAACAGTCAGTCACACTATATTTCATCCAGGGCACACACAATATCATGTCAAGTTATGAACACAAACATCCTTGATCTGTACTTGAGAAATGTAAATTAGTAGGGCATCTTAAAAAGCCATGCAATAATATAGCAATAACTGAATGCGTAATGAAAATTATCTTCAAAATACTAGACAAGTGAGTGAAGTTACATATTCGTAGGAACCTTCTTTTGTGACTGAAGCCATTTTAATGGTACTGTTTTATATGATGACCTATAACAGCGTACTCAATTTAACATGGCAATCACAAGAAGTGCATCTGCAGCACAATAAATCCACATAATTCACTTTGTTGATTATCACGTCTGGCATTCGTGGAACGTTGGTGATGTTTCTATGATCTAAGAGACTTCCTCTTTACCGTAAGAACCAGCAGAGACCTCAGTTGGCCACAAAGGCCAAGCATGATGACAGAGGACAGTGGGGAGGATGGTTAAGATTCTCTGGCCCTCAACCTTTGTCAATTAATAAATCGTAGTAGTATGGCTGGGAGTAGTCCTAGATTTCTATGTGTAAGTTGGGGTATCTTTTCAGCAGGATAGTGGCTTGTTTGGGTTGAAGGCGTCCACTCTGGACGATGGTGTGTTGCTCTGATTTGTTTTTCACTGCAATCTGTAAGGAAACACAATGAAAGAAAAACTTTAAGAAAATGTATTGCCTCATTCAATACTGGATTTTGTGTTATAGATATGTGTAATGTTTTAAAACTTTTATAACTGCCTTAATTTTGCTGGATCCCTGAAAGAGTAGCTGTTGCCTTGGCAGCAACTAATGGGGATCCATAATAAATACAAATACTAATTAATTTAAAAACATATCGGCTTGAGATACACTACATGACCAAAAGTATGTGGACATCAGCTCATCGAACATCTCATTCCAAAATCATGGGCATTAATTTGGAGTTGGTCCCCCCTTTGCTGCTATAACAGCTTCCACTCTTCTGGGAAGGCTTTCCACTAGATGCTGGAACATTGCTGTGGGGACTTGCTTCCATTCAGCCACAAGAGCATTAGTGAGGTCGGGCACTGATGTTGGGCGATTAGGCCTGGCTCTTGGTCGGCGTTCAAATTCATCCCAAGGGTGTTGGTTGGGGTTCAAATCAAAATCACATTTTAATTGGTCACATATACCCAATACACACAGATCTAATTAGGAATGAATTAAGACTATACATATGAATGAGAGATGTCAGAGCGGAGCAGACTAAGATACCGGAGAATAGTATAGAAAACAGTATATACACATATGAGATGAGTAATGCAAGATATGTAAACATTATTAAAGTAACTAGTGTTCAATTCCTTAAAGTGGCGAGTGATTTCTAGTCTATGCCTATAGGCAGCAGCCTCTAATGTGCTAGTGATGGCTGTTTAACAGTCTGATTACCTTGAGATAGAAGCTGTTTTTCAGTCTCTCGACCCCAGCTTTAGTGGATCAGGTGGTTGATGTCCTTGATGATCTTTTTGACCTTCCTGTGACATTGGGTGCTGTAGGTGTCCTGGAGGACAGGTAGTTTGCCCCGGTGATGCGTTGGAGAGCCTTGTGGTTGCGGGCAGTGCAATTTCCGTACCAGGCGGTGATACAGCACGACCGGATGCTTTCAATTGTGCGTCTGTAAAAGTTTGTGAGGGTTTTACGTGACAAGACAAACTTATTTACCCTCCTGAGGTTTAAAGAGGCTCGGTTGCACCTTCTTTACCACACTGTCTGTGTGGGTGGTCCATTTCAGTGTCAGTGATGCGTACGCCAAGGAACTTGAAGCTTTCCACCTTCTCCACTGTGGTCCCGTCAATGTAGATAAGGGGGTGCACGCTCTGCTGTTTCCTGAAGTCCACGATCATCTCCTTTGTTTTGTTGACGTTGAGTGAGGTTGTTTTCTAGGCACCACACTCCCAGAGCCCTCACCTCATCCCTGTAGGCTGTCTCGTCATTGTTGGTAATCAAGCCTACTACTGTTGTGTCGTCTGCAAACTTGATGATTGAGTTGGAGGCGTGCTTGGCCACTCAGTCATGGGTGAACAGGGAGCATAGAAGGGGGCTGAACACGCACCCTTGTGGGGCCCCAGTTTTGAGGATCAGCGGAGTGGAGGTAATGTTTCCTACCATCACCACCTGGGGGCAGCCCGCCAGGAAGTCCAGGACAAAGTTGCACAAGGTGGGGTTCAGACCCAGGGCCTTAAGCTTAATGATGAGCTTGGAGGGTTCTATGGTGTTGAATGCTGAGCTATAGTCAATAAACAGCATTCTTACATAGGTATTCCTCGTGTCCAGATGGTATAGGGCAGTGTGCAGAGTGATGGCGAATGCATCGTATGTGGATCTATTGGGGCGCTAAGCAAATTGAAATGGGTCTAGGGTGGCAGGTAAGGTAGAGATGATATGATGCTCGACTAGTCTCTCAAAGTACTTCATGATGACAGAGGTGAGTGCTACAGGGCGATAGTCATTAAGTTCAGTTACCTTTGCCTTCTTGGGTACAGGAACAATGGTGGCCATCTTGAAGCATTTGGGGACAGGAGACTGGGATAGGGAGACATTGAATATGTCCATAAACATCAGCCAGCTGGTCTGTGCATGCTCTGAGGACGCGGCTAGACGCGGCATGCTCTAGACGCGGCTCACATCAGTTACATAGACACGGGAGATAGGGCTGTGTGCAATAAGCCTGGAGCAAGGATTTCCTGTACACTGTGAGTAGCAGCAACATACCTGGGCTTTCTCAACACACTTATAGAAGGACTGCATTTCATTGGAGCAGAGGGTGTCGGCGAAGTTGTTCTGCTTCCAGCACGCCATCATCATGGACATCATGGACATCTCTGTGACGCATCTCTGTGACGCACGCATAAACACCAGCCAGCTGGTCTGTGCATGCTCTGAGGACGCGGCTAGGGATGCCGTCTGGGCCGGCAGCCTTGCGAGGGTTAACGCGTTTAAACGTTTTACTCACGTCGGCCATGGAGAAGGAGAGCCCACAGTCCTTGGTAGTGGGCCGTCGGTGGCACTGTGTTATCCTCAAAGCGCGCAAAAAAATTATTTAGCCTGTCCGGAAGCAAGACGTCGGTCTCGGCGATGTGGCTGGTTTTCCTTTTGTAGACCGTTATCTTTATACTGACGTTTAGCTTGCTTGATTGCCTTGCGGAGTGAATAAGTACACTGTTTATATTCTGCCATGCCAGTCACCTTGCCATGGTTAAATGCGGTGGTTCGCGCTTTCAGTTTTGCACGAATGCTACATCTATCCACGGTTTCTGGTTAGGGTAGGTTTTAATAGTCACAGTTAGTACTACATCTCCTATACACTTCCTTATAAACTCAGTCACCGTATCTGTGCATGCGATTATTTTCGCAAACTACCCGGAACATATCCCAGTCCATGTGATCAAAACAATCCTGAAACGTGGATTCTGATTGGTCAGACCAGTGTTGAATAGTACGAAGCACGGTCACTTCCTGTTTGAGTTTTTGCCTATAGGACGGGAGGAGCAAGATGGAGTCGTGGTCAGATTTGCCGAAAGGAGGGAGGGGAGGGCCTTGTAAGCATTCCACAAGTTTGAATAGCAATGGTCGAGAGTCTTAGTAGTGCGAGTAGAACAGTCAATATGTGGATAGAGCTTCGGCAGCCTAGTCCTCAGATTTTCTTTGTTAAAAATCCCCAGCTACAATAAATGCAGCCTCAGGATATGTGGTTTCCAGTTTGCATAAATTCCAGTGAAGTTCTTTGTGAGCCGTCGAGGTTTCGGCTTGAGGTGGGATGTAAACGGCCGTGGCGATGACGTTGGAGAATTCTCTTGGGAGATAATATGGTCGGCATTTAATTGTGAGGTATTCTAGGTCGGGTGACCAAATTTACTTGAGTTCCTGTATGTTCCTAGAATTACACCATGAGTCGTTAATTATGAAACACACCCCTCCACCCTTCTGCTTCCAAGCGAGATATTCATTCCTGTCTGTGCGATGTACTGAGAATCCTGCTGGCTTTAACGACTCCGACAGAGCATCCCGAGAGAGCCATGTTTCCGTGAAACAAAGTATGTTACAGGCCCCGATGTCTCTCTGGAAAGAAATCCTTGCTCTAAACTCATCAACTGTGTTATCCAAAGACTGAACATTAGCGAATAATATACTCGGAAGCGGTGGGTGGTGTGCGCACTTCCTAAGCCGAACCAGCAGGCCGCCTCAAGTGCCTCTCCTCCGCCGGCAATGTTTTGGGTTGGCCTCTGGAATAAGTTCTATTGCTCTGGGGAGAGTGAACAAAGATCTTCTCCAGGGAAGTCGTATTCCTGATCGTAATGCTGACAGTTCTGGTGAGTTACCGCCACTCTAATATGCAATAGTTCTTCCCGGCTGTATTTTATGACACAAAACATTTCCTGAGCTAATAATGTAAAAAAAAAAGAGTATATTAAAAAAAACTAAATACTGCAAAGTTTCCAAAGAGCTAGTCAAGATGCTGCCATATCCGTCGGCGCCATCTTCATCTGAGGTCAGGGCTCTGTGCAGGTCAGTCAAGTTCGTCCACACCGATCTCGACAAACAATTTCTGTATGGACCTCACTTTGTGCACAAGGGCATTGTCATGCTGAAACAGGAAAGGGCCTTCCCCAGACTGTTGCCATAAAGTTGGAAGCAGAATGTATGCTGTAGCGTTAAGATTTATCTTCATCTAGGGGCCTAGTCCGAACCATTAAAAACAGCCCCAGACCATTATTCCTCCCCCACCAAAGTTGACAGTTGGTACTATGCATTCGGGGCAGGTTGCATTCTTCTGGTATCTGCCAAACCCAGATTCGTCCGTCGGACTGCCAGATAAAGTGTGATTCATCACTCCAGAGAACGCGTTTCCACTGCTCCAGAGTCCAATGGCGGCGAGCTTTACACCACTCCAGCCGACACTTGGAATTGCGCATGGAGGATCTTAGGCTTGAGTGCGGCTGCTCGACCACGGAAGCCCATTTCATGAGGCTCCCAACAAACAGTCATTGTGCTGACGTTGCTTCCAGAAGCAGTTTGGAACTCAGTAGTGGGTGTTGAACGAGGACAGACAATTTTTGTTCTGTGAGCTTGTGTGGCCTACCACTTCCCGGCTGAGCCATTGTTGCTCCTATATGTTTCCACTTCACAATAACAGCACTTACAGTTGACCGGGGCAGCTCTAGCAGAGCAGAAATTTGACGAACTGACTTGTTGGAAAGTTGTCATCCTATGACGGTGCCACGTGAAGTCACTGATCTCTTCAGTGAGAACATTCTACTGCCAATGTTTGTCTATGTAGATTGCATGGTTGTGTGCTTGATTTTATATACCTGTCAGCAACGGGTGTGGCTGAAATAGTCGAATCCACCCATTTGAAGTGGTGTCCACATACTTTTGTAAATATAGTGTATTTATTCACATTTATAAATAATGTATTACTCCTTGTAGATGTAACAGTTTTAACTTTAGTCCGTCCCCTCGCCCCGATCCGGGCGTGAACCAGGGACCCTCTGCACACATCAACAACAGTCACCCACGAAGCATCGTTACCCATCTCTCCACAAAAGCCGTAGTGGTCAAGGGGAACCACTACTTCAAGGTCTCAAAGCGAGTGACGTCACCGATTGAAACGCTATTAGCGCGCATCACCGCTAACTAGCTAGCCATTTCACATCAGTTACATAGACACTAAACTGAAAACGTAATTAAGCTAATAACTTGTTATCCATCTGTGCGGCATAGTAGCATGCAGTAGCTGGGAACCTCAGCTGAGGGGAAATTAGCCCTGACACAAATAAAAAGCGAAACAGGATGGAAGACCCTAAAGGAAACTGGGCAGGGGGAGAGTTTTGTTATGACTCGTCTCAAGCCAGTAAACGGCAGAGAAAATGATGTTACCCGTGCTGTCTAATTACCTTGGCCCTTGTCTCCTAGCAAAATGTTTAATGAAGAACATAACAGTGCTGACCTAGTTTAAAACAACAGGGGGTCGGGAGATAGGGCTGTGTGCAATAAGCCTGGAGCAAGGATTTCCTGTACACTGTGAGTAGCAGCAACATACCTGGGCTTTCTCAACACACTTATAGAAGGACTGCATTTCATTGGAGCAGAGGGTGTCGGCGAAGTTGTTCTGCTTCCAGCACGCCATCATCATGGACATCTCTGTGACGCATGTGGCCTCTGTGGGAAAACAGTGGAATCACTTTCCAATGCTGTTGTCAAAATTATAAAGGTACTACTAATTCAGCATGCTGATGACTGATCTACAATGATTTCAAGAGTGTGTCATTTATGCACATTGTAAATAAGAGATGTACCAGTCAACACAGCCGACCAATCAGAGTGTAGAGAGCTGGGGCACGTTCAGTAGACAGAACAGTGTGCAATGTTTAATTCCACCGAAACTATACTGAACAGCACGACCAGGGGGGAATTCATTCCGCCTATTATGTTCCAAAACGTTTCTTAAACAGAAGCAAATTAAACGGGGAGGAACCTACCTGAAGTTCTCAAATAGAAACTCGTTTTAGTTGCAAAACGTTTTGCCACTGTTTGGCGGAATGAATACACCCCAGTTGAAGAACAGACGTGATTATGGTGGACCAGAGGGCGATCGTGTGTTTTGTACGAGGTTGCGATTTAAAATAGTCATTCACACCCATATTGATAAGGTCACACCTTGCTAACCGCTAGCAAACGTACCTCAAGACTGTTGAAGAACGGTGCGCACCGTTTAGGGGAAACGTGTCGTTCAGTACAAATCGTAAAGCAATAAATAACAAAACGTGCAATTAGCTAACTAAATGTACTGGGCTGTTGGCTGTGTTATGTCTACAGCCTTGTCCACTGGATAGAACATGTCATTACACAGGTTAGTTTGGAAGCCTTTAACAGAAAAGCCTTACCCCCTTTCTTAATTTTCCTGTTGGCGACCTCATCTTTCAGAACAAGCGGCTTGTTGGGTTTCAGAACGGGCTTTTTATGCTTTCTGCTCAACATCCGACTGACCTTCTCCTGAAGTGCAGTCCCACCTTGCATCGCCATTGCGGTTTGCACAATACAATTATCACACGTAAATAGCGAAAATATAAATGTAATATCTTGCTTTCACAATAAACTATCGCAAAACAGCCTAGATACGTGAATTTATATTTTCTCTAACATTATTTCCTCATAAGAGACAAACGTGGGGCGCCATCTTTGGTCGTATATTGCTGTTACTGTAGTAATGACTATGTTGTGACAATGCATTACGAAAGATTAACGTAAAGCGTTTGTAGTTTTCTGTCGTCTAATGAGCTGCACATTTTAAATGTATTTAAAGCGGCAAAATGCGATTGGTACTTCCATTTTTGGACTTTGATAAATTATATACTCATTGATTCTAGAAGTATAACTTATAAAAGCCTCATGAGCTTAGTTCAACTGTCGTACCCCATCAGAACTAAAAATATAAGCTTGTTTTACCATTATTTGTAAACAATGTAATTGTTAACAAACACTGTATAGCCTCAGAATATTAATAAAACTATAATTTTGATATAATGGATGGTCAGTCCTTGCTTCCATGGCTCTGTATGAATTTGAGACATACATTTCTCCAGCCCCATCCCTCGGCTCTTTACCAAAACAATGGCGGGTGGCCACTTTATTGTTTACTGCGGATTACCCCTTTAATAACTAAATTGTATTTGGTTAATAATATTGTATCAAAGGAGTTACATAACTTGCTTGTCCAATTTATAGATTACCAATTTTAAGAGCCTTCTTGAGCTTTTGCATTCTTGCCCATGGGCTGCAATAATTTACTGGCATTGGCACATTCTAAATTATACACATTCTGCCTCAAGGTTACCTGGAGTATCTAGTGGAAAGGTAGGCATGCAAAGAGAAATATGTAGACTCCCCAATATGGCAGTGTGACATTTTGTTAGAATGTAGGGCAAGTCCAAACATTGGGACATCCCTCCAGGCACGTTGTATCAAAGCTGTAAACTCAGCAGATATTAGTATTGATAGTTATGTCAGGCGAACTCACCTCAACTCCCAATACAGAGAGGGGAATCTTCAGGAGATGACACACAAATCTCATGGACATTAATGGGTAAATCCATTTGAATTTAATCACTTTTGACATCATGATTTAAACAAAACTTTCCATGCATGTTTGCCCGTGGAAGAAGTCAGAAAGTGACCTTTTGGACCTGAATGCCAAAACATTCAGGAGATAAAGGTGCTCAAAGTTGACCCATTTTGCACACCCCACCATACAGTCAAATCTAATGTTGTTTGTCACATGCTTTGTAAACAACAGGTGTAGACTAACAGTAAAATGTTTACTTTCCAACAATGCAGAAAGAAAAAAAAGAGAAATTTAAAAAATTAAAATAACAAGGAATAAATACACAATAAGTAACGATAACTTTGCTACATCCACGGGGTACCAGTACTGAGTTGATGTGCAGGGGTACGGGGTAATTGAATTAGATATGTACATAGCTAGGGATAAAGTGACTAGGCAACAGGATTGATACAGTCTATGACTTGACTGAAACCGCCTGATATAGAGGTCCTGGAAGGCAGAGCTTGGCCCCAGTGATGTACTGGGCCGTACGCACTACCCTCTGTAACTACCCTCTTGTAACACCTTGTAGTTGGATGCAAAGCAGTTGCCATACCAAGCAGTGATGCATCCAGTCAAGATGCTCTCAATGGTGCAGCTGTAAACGTTTTTGAGGATCTGAGGGCCCATGCCAAATCTTTTCAGCCTCCTGAGGGGGAAGAGACATTGTTGTGGCTTCTTCACGACTGTGTTGGTGTGTGTGGACCATGATAATTCCTTATTATACCACGACACATCCATGTCTTCATCACTGGAAAAGATAAACGGGTGAGTTTGATATCATTTAAAAGCTTACAAACAGTGTTGTCAAACAAAATTATTTGATCATTTCTGAAAACAAGGTTTTAATAACATTTGTCTTTTTCTTAACCTTTAAACGTAAATTATCTAAAAACCTGTGAACTCAAGATTTTGTTTCTATTCACATTTGTTGAAGCTTAGACCCTATTTCACATCATCTGAAGTGATTGTGTTGTGCCCGCCATCGGTTGAGACACAATTGTCAACCCATTGTCAAATGTCAACTTAAAATTGTTTCTTCTATTATTTATATTTCTATGATTTCAATAGATTTCCAATGGAGGATTGACATTATACACTAAACAAAAATATAAATGCAACATGCAACAATTTCTAAGATTTTACTGAGTTACAGTTCATATAAGGAAATCAGTCAATTGAAATAAATTCATTAGGCCCTAATCTATGGATTTCACATGACTGGGAATACAGATATGCATCTGTTGGTCACAGATACCTTAAAAAATAGGTAGGGGCGTGGAGCAGAAAACCAGTCAGTATCTGATGTGACCACCATTTGCTTCATGCAGCGTGATATATCTCATTCGCATAGAGTTCATCAGGCTGTTGATTGCGGCTTGTGGAATGTTGTCCTACTCCTCTTCAATAGCTATGTGAAGTTGCTGGATATTGGCACAACATTTCATCCAGCATCCTTCTAAGACCATAAAAATCTGACCACATGACTGCTGCACTTAATTTTCTTTTTAACTAGTAAACCTACACATTCTGAACAATTATAGTTTTAAGCAGTGTATTGGTAGTTAGTTAACATGCTACCTAACTGATCAACAATTATAGGTACAAGCTAATTTTTTTATTTTTTTATTTCACCTTTATTTAACCAGGTAGGCAAATTGAGAACACGTTATCATTTACAATTGCGACCTGGCCAAGATAAAGCAAAGCAGTTCGACACATACAACAACACATAGTTACACATGGAGTAAAACAAACATACAGTCAATAATACAGTGAAAAATAAGTCTATATTCAATATGAGCAAGTGAGGTGAGATAAGGGAGGTGAAGGCAAACAAAATATATATATAAATAAATAAAAATATAAAAAGGCCATGGTGGCAAAGTAAATACAATATAGCAAGTAAAAAAAAGAATAATAATAATAAAATAAAAAAAGTAGAGATAGAAAAAGTAGAGATAGAAATAATGGGGTGCAAAGGAGCAAAATAAATAAATAAATAAATACAGTAGGTAAAGAGGTAGTTGTTTGGGCTAAATTATAGATGGGAAGTCGTGACAGTTACACTACTCAAGAAACTCACCTACCGCCTTTGCTATTGAGCTGGCATCGCCCACCTCCAATTCAAACAGCCCGAGAAACGTGTGTTGTGACTGAGAGTGTGACAGAGAAAATTGTTTTTTTGTCATTTAGAGGGAAAATGCATGCATTTTAGCATTTGAGTCACTTTTCCAAAGTTGCTTAAAATTCCAGAGTAGAACCAGAGTAGCCAAGGGAGGTGATAGATGAGAAGAAACACCCATTGTTGTAGAAAAATAGTACTCTGTTTATTTTAGATGAAGGATTTTCGGAAACACGCCTTGCGTTGAAAACATTTTCCATAGCAGTAACATTCAGGATACAAAAACTCACAAAAATGACAATGACGGCGAGTCTAAAGCTCAGCCCCTCAATAGGGTTCCTAGTGCAGCTAAGACTAGCCAGGTCTGTGACCAAACAGTTCGAGCTTCTACTTTTAAAAATCAAACTTTCCAGAAATAAGTCTCTCACTGTTGTCGCTGTTATAGGCCCCACTCAGCCCCCAGCTGTGCCCTGGACACCATATGTGAATTGATTGACCCCATCTATCTTCCGAGTTCGTACTGTTAGGTGACCTTAACTGGGATGTGCTTAGCACCCCGGCCATCCTACAATCTCAGTTAGATGCCCTCAATCTCACACAAATTATCAAGGAACCTACCAGGTACAACCCTAAATCCATAAACATGTGCTCTCTCATGAATCACTGCCTCATTGCCTGCGTCTGTAATGGGCCCGCGGTCAAACGACCACCCCTCATCACTGTCAAACGCTCCCTAAAACACTTCTGCGAGCAGGCCTTTCTAATCGACCTAGCCTGGGTATCCTGGAAGGATATTGACCTCATCCCGTCAGTAGAAGATGCCTGGTTGTTCTTTAAAAGCGCTTTCCTCACCATCTTAAATAAGCATGCCCCCTTAAAAAAAATGATAACTAAGAACAGATATAGCCCTTGGTTCACTCCAGAATTGACTGCCCTTGACCAGCACAAAAACATCCTGTGGCGTACTGCATTAGCATCGAATAGCCCCCACGATATGCAACTTTTCAGGGAAGTCAGGAACCAATATACACAGTCAGTTAGGAAAGCTAAGGCTAGCTTTTTAAAACAGAAATTTGTATCCTGTAGCACTAATTCCAAAAGGTTTTGGGACACTGTAAAGCCCATGGAGAATAAGAGCACCTCCTCCCAGCTGCCCACTGCACTGAGGCTAGGAAACACTGTCACCACAGATAAATGTACGATAATCGAGAATTTCAATAAGCATTTTTCTACGGCTGGCCATGCTTTCCACCTGGCCACCCCTACCCCGGCCAACAGCTCTGCACCCCCCGCAGCAACTTGCCCAAAGATCCCTACAAATCAGCTGGGCTAGACAATCTGTACCCTCTCTTTCTAAAAATGATCCTCCGAAATTGTTGCAACTCCTTTTATTAGCCTGTTCAACCTCTCTTTCGTATCGTCTGAGATCCCTAAAGGGGGAGACACTCTAGACTCAAGCTGTCAGACCTATATCCATCCTGCCCTGCCTTTCTAAAGTCTTCGAAAGCCAAGTTAACAAACAGATCACCGACCATTTTGAATCCCACCCTACCTTCTCCACTATGCAATCTGGTTTCCGAGCTGGTCATGGGTGCACCTCAGCCACACTCAAGGTCCGAAACGATATCATAACCGCCATAGATAACAGACAGTACTGTGCAGCCGTTTTCATCGACCTGGCCAAGGCTTTTAACTCTGTCAATCACTGGATTATTTTTGGCAGACTCAATAGCCTTGGTTTCTCAAATGACTGCCTCTCCTGGTTCACCAACAACTTCTCAGATAGAGTTCAGTGTGTCAAATCGTAGGGCCTGTTGTCATGACCTCTGGCAGTCTCTATGGGGGTCCCACAGGGTTCAATTCTCGGGCCGATTCTTTTCTCTGTATATATCAATGATGTCGCTCTTGCTGCTGGTGATTCTCTGATCCACCTCTACGCAGACGACACCATTCTGTATACATCTGGACCTTCCTTAAACACTGTGTTAACAAACCTCCAAACAAGCTTCAATACCATACAACACTCCTTCTGTGGCCTCCAACTGCTCTTAAATGCTAGTAAAACTAAATGCATGTTCTTCAACGGATTGCTGCCCGCACCCGCCTGCCCGCCTAGCATCACTACTCTGGACGGTTCTGACTTAGAATATGTGGACAACTACAAATACCTAGGTGTCTGGTTAGACTGTAAACTCTCCTTCCAGTGCCACGATCGTTGGTTGAATTAATGGACCAAGGCACAGCGTACTTAGAGTTCCACATGTTTAATAAATATGAAACTCACCAAAAACAATACAGAAGAAAACAAAACATGACGTTCTGGGCTGCTCACAGGCAGCTACACAAAAACAAGATCCCACAAACAACAGGTAGGAAAAGGCTGCCTAAATATGATCCCCAATCAGAGACAACGATAAACAGCTGCCTCTGATTGGAAACCATACCAGGCCAACAAAGAAATAGAAAACATAGATTGCCCACCCTAGTCACACCCTGACCTAACCAAATAGAGAATTTAAAGGATCTCTAAGGTCAGGGCGTGACATCCAGACTCACATTAAGCATTTCCAATCCAAAATTAAATCTAGAATCGGCTTCCTATTTTGCAACAAAACCTCCTTCACTCATGCTGCCAAACATACCCTCATAAAACTGACTATCCTACCAATCCTTGACTTTGGCGATGTCGTTTACAAAATAGCCTCCAACACTCTACTCAGCAAATTGTATGTATTCTATCACAGTGCCATCCGTTTTGCCACCAAAGCCCCATATACTACCTACCACTGCGACTTCTGGTCCCCACAAGGATAGTAAAACCAAAACCAAAAACACACACACACACACGCACGCACGCACGCGCGCACGCGCACACACGCACACACACACTTACAAAGAAAGACACTCTCAGGAAGATTCGTGAAGTTCCTCCTTTGTGAGGATTCTAATCGTAAATCAATCCAACACTTTCTATTTGAGCATTCTTTCTGATTTGTTGGCTAAGCAGTTTACCCTTCTTTTCCCATCTCTCTTTAAACACAAGTAATCACACTTCTTTTGCATATCTAAAAAATATATATAATAAAGAAAAATTCCAGAGCTCGTAGTGATTCTAACCTGAGGTTATTATCATCCATGCCAGGAACAAGTGATATGTCAAGTTGTAACACAACCCCAACATGTCAGTGTAATTAAGATAATTAAGCTGATTCGGAACAGGAAACACTTGTTTTGTGGTATATGGCTGTCATGAAAAAAATGCCTTGTAAAAACATAGACAGGCATCTGGCCTTTGATAGCTTGATGTAGATAATGCCTTTGTGAACCACAGTATTTGGCAAAAGTATGACATCGCTTGTGGCCTAATGATACAACAAACAGTACGATAGATTGAGATGATGTAATTAAAATGTTGACAAACAATGGAATGTTTATTGCATCAAGCATGGCTGTCAATCTCAGTGTCAAGTGCCTGCCCTTCACACTGATGTCAATGTTCACCAACCCCGACCCCCTGCCTACCAACCAGAACGGAGCTGACCAGAACGGAGCTGACCAGAACGGAGCTGGCCAGAACGGAGCTGGCCAGAACGGAGCTGACCAGAACGGAGCTGACCAGAACGGAGCTGACCAGATCGGAGCTGGCCTGTCAATTACAAGACTGTTGGTATGGAAAAAGCTCTAAGAAAGTCAACACTTAATTGGTAAACCTGAACCTACATGGAGTTGCTGGCCCCATTTTCCAGTCACAGCCCCAGTAATGATGCAGTAATGTTTTTGGTGCTAACCATTTGCAGATGTACACATAGTGGGATATAATCTTACTGTATACTGTCTGTTAATTGAAGGAATGTTTAAGTGGAGGGTCAGTTGAATTGGTAGCTTCAGGAATGCCTGTTCTGTTCTAGGGTTGATTTTGTGTTTGTCAGGATGACGGTGCTGTCTCTACAGCTGTAGGATGACCTTTAACCTGTACTGTCTTGTTCAGTTTTGCACCGAGATACGTCTGAATCCCTCTGAACTCTCTGTAAATTTGCAAATTGACTAGTGACCTCACGGGGAGTGGGTGGCTGGCAGTTGCTAAGGTCAGCTCTGCCTTCTCAGCCTCTCACCTCTGTAGTGTGCCTGAGAGACGGGTTCACTGGCTACAAACAAAGAAACCCCATCATTATACAAACTATGTTTATAAACTGTGGAGAACTACAAGTCCTCTTCCTCCACACTGTAGTTTCACTAGTTTTAATTTGGCCTCTTTTTGGCGATTCTTATGTTGGAAACTTGGAGTATACTGTATGTGTCTGCTTATACGTATAGATCAAAACAAAGGTCAAAATGACCATCTTTCAACAGGTTAAACTAACTTTCACCTGGTCCCCTCTATTTACTCAAACAAGTTGACCTCCCTGTTGCCATTGGAGTGATTGTCCACACTAGACAAAGGAGCAGGGGGTTAACAAAATATATTCTATCACAATGAGGAATGTAGACTGAAACAACAGCAGCAGAGTTTCACAAGTGGCTAAAGGATGTGCTATAAATAGGGTTACAAAGGGAGGGTATATTAATGATAACTCTAAAAGTTTATCAGTAAACTACCTGAATTTGGGAAACTTTCAAGGATTTTATGGGATTTTCATAACATGTAAAATATATAGAAAATAATAATACATGATGATTTTTATATTACATTTTTTTTTATGACAAAGCTGTAAAACATTACCCTAAATATAACCCATCGACTTAGTGAATACCGTTGGTGTTTAATATGAGAGTTTCAGTGTCACGTTCCTGACCTGTTTTCCTTTGTTATGTATTTGTTTTAGTTGGTCAGGGCGTGAGTTGGGTGGGTTGGTCTAGGTTTCTATTTCTATGTTGGCTTTTTGTGTTCGGCCTGGTATGATTCTCAATCAGAGACAGGTGTGTATCGTTTGTCTCTGATTGGGAGTCATACTAAGGCAGCCAGGGTTTCACTGGTGTTTTGGTGGGTGTTTGTTCTTGTGTCAGCGTTTGGGCCACACAGGACTGTTGCAGGTTGGTCACGTTTGTTGTTTTGTTAATTTGTAGTGTTTGTTTGTTTGCCATTAAAACATGAATACCTACTACTCCGCATCTTGGTCCGATCCATGCTCCTCGTCTGAGGAGGAGAACGACTACGACAACCTTTACATTCAGCATGAAATATATTTTACACACGTATTTATTTTATTATTACAGTGGGTGCATTGCAACCAACAGGCAGAATGTAGCGCTGAGCTACACAATACAACTGGATTACTTAAAACGTTACTAACGGGGGATGATTTACACTTGCATGTTAAAACAAAACCCTCAACAATAAATCAGCAGATCAGTTAATCTCCCATTGTTATCTTGTCAAATGATTGTGATTTTGAAAAGAAATGACCGTACCAGACACTTCTACTTTAAAGACAGTTGTATGTATTTAATGGATCACATAATCAAAAACAAATATAAGACTGAGTAGGCTACACCAACATTTGTTTGCCACAAAT
This sequence comes from Salvelinus fontinalis, assembly GCF_029448725.1. NCBI lineage: Eukaryota > Metazoa > Chordata > Actinopteri > Salmoniformes > Salmonidae > Salvelinus > Salvelinus fontinalis. Next base: position 18,858,516 of record NC_074701.1, on the reverse strand, counting down.
TGCCACAGATTTGCCATAGTAAACAAGGAAATCCTTTATTTTATTTGTACGGAATGGTTGTCAAATATATACTGTAAATCTCCCTTAGTCTGCTCAAACAGTAATACTAAATTGGTCCGATGGAATAAGGCCTACCCACCAGAGGGCAAACATATCTTGAAAGACTTTGGTAGCAAGCCTAAGGTAACACCGACATCAGCTTTTAGGGAGTGGAAATTAGGTGACCAATAATGGCTGCAATTGAGATCAGCTGTAAGGATGCATTTAACGCATGGTGATGGTTTCACGAGAGATACGCTGGCAATAATCTTGTGGCCTTTGATGGTTGCAATTGGCCCAATATGTCTTTGTTGTAAATGGTTTGGCTGCAAACTCGTGGCAGATTTGGAAAAAAGTAAATAGTTGGAGTGTAACGGCTTTCTTCCTCCTCTTCATCCGAAGAGGAGCAGGGATTTGACCAAAACGCAGCGTTGTGATATGACATAATGAATTTATTTAACAAGACGAAACGAAATACACTTGGAAAATTACAAAACAAATAAACTATGTAGACAGACCTGAACGAACTCACATGAAACACGAAGAACGCATGAACAGGAAAAACTGACTACATAAAAGAACGAACATACAAACGAACCGAAAACAGTCCCGTGTGGCGCAACGACAGACACAGGAGACAACCACCCACCACAAACAGTGTGAAAACACCTACCTTAATATGACTCTCAATTAGAGGAAACGCCAAACACCTGCCTCTAATTGAGAGCCATACCAGGCAACCCTTAAACAAACATAGAAACAGAAAACATAGACTGCCCACCCAAACTCACGTCCTGACCAACTAACACATACAAAACTAACAGAAACAGGTCAGGAACGTGACATGGAGAAGTTGCAGAGTTAATAGTAAATTATGCTTTTGTGTATTGGTTGAGTCTCTCTATGCATGGTTTTAAAAATGTTCACATTTCACAGTATCAACTTCGCTGTGCGTTCATGGCTTCTTTCTACAGTCTATGGCTCAAGGAAACTGTGCAGACACGGTGATCTGAGCTGATTGGCCAGCGGTAGCCCTATAAGTGCACTTGATTTGCACTCTGGGTCTGCCAGGTAGGTGGAGTTCTACCTTCAGACACATGAAATGGTTCAAAATGCGAACACTTTGCCTAGGGCTGCTGAATCAAGTGCACCTACCGTCAGCAGCGCGAGACTAATAAGAAAAATGAGGATAACAAGGCTTTATCGTTGGGTTCTTTACAGAAATGTTTGGTGATCGACTAGGAATGCCTTGATGATCAACCAGTCGACCGCGATCGACCGCTTGGCCATCATCACTAGAAACTCATGGGCAATATGGACACAGTTATAAAGATTAAGATTTTTTTTATATGAATACATTTAAAAAATGTATTCAAATATAAATTACCAATGTTACCATAGGTTGCCATAGATGACCTGTTAATTACCTGACAATTCTGGTAACTTTGGTAAATTACCGATAGTTTTGCCATCCTAGTTATAAAGAATGTACGTTTGTGCAGCCATCATGTTTAGCTAGACGATAAATACTGTAGCTACCATGTTTACGGCAACATCCTCATGACCACAGTACATACAATGTAGTTGTTTTTTATACACAAATACATGGTACAACACACATTACATACACAATCATAAGGTATATTAAATAAAACATTACATACAAGTACATTCAAATACAAGTACAATCTGTAACACTTGAATCTTCAAGTTTCTTGTCATTAGCTGTCATCAGCTGTCATAGCTGTCGTATGAGTAGGGTTTATGATGGAGGGTCCAAGTAAAGGCTTACTGTAAGGCCCAGTCTGACAGAAGAGATGCACATCAGAGGTACAGTCAGGTCCATAATTATTGGCACCCTTGATAAAAATGTACTTTATAAAATAAATAATACAAATACTACACTATACTGTATACAAAAACATATATATAATTGTACACTAATATAATTGTTCAGAGAAAGAGATTTTGTTTAACAAGTAATATTTCTTTTTTTCAAAGATAGGGGTCAAAATTATTGGCACCCCTGTTTTCAATACTCTAGCACCCTCCCCTAGCAAGGATAACAACACTGAGCCTTTTTATAATATGTTTATAACAGAATCTTTCCAGATCCTTGATATCCTTTGTCTGCTCTTATAGACTGAACTCATCAATTCAAACCACAGGTTTTTAATGGTGTAGAAGTCCGGAGACTGAGATTGTCGTTGCAAAATATAGATTTTGTGGTCAATTAAACCTTTTACTGAGGATGTTGATTAGTGCTTGGGGTTATTGTCTTGCTGGAAGATCTACTTATGGCCAGGTGTCAGCCCCCAGGCAGAGACAATCTGGGCTAGGTTTCCCTAAAACATCGTAGCACTAAGATCATCTTTAGTCCATTTATTTTCAATGGAATTAAGATGCTCTTAGTGCTATGATGCTTTTGGGAAACCTAGCCCAGGTTTTTGTCTAAAATGTCCTCATACTTGATTAAGTTCATGATGGAAGCAAAATAGCCACATAACATCAAAGATCTACCACCATATTTTAACCATAAGTATGAGGTACTTTTCTGCATAAGCTTCTCTTTTTCAATGCCAAACTCAAAGAGATCTATTTTCATGTCATCTGACCATAGCACCGCTTGGAGTTTGATGAATGGCATTGGTACTTGGATCAGAAGCGATGCTATGTTCAAATGACATGAAAATAGAGCTATTTGGCTATTATTCTCCCCGGAATTGAACCCCATTGAAAACTTGTGGTTCGAATTGAAGAGGGCAGTCCATAAGATCAGATGAAGGATATTAAGGATCTGGAAAGATTCTGTATAGAGGGATGGTCTAAGATCCCTCCCAACATGTTCTCCAATCTCATCAAACATTTCAGAAAAAGGCTCAGTGTCGTTATACTCGGAGCATGGTAGAGTACTGAAAACAGGGGTGCCAATAAGTTTGACCCCTATCTTCTTTTTGTGTGACCAAATCTTTATAATGTTTTGCATTTCTTGAGGGGCTACATGCACAATGCACAAATGCATATAATGGAATAGTTACTGCGCATCACAGAGCCAAAAAGGAAGAAGACATTGAGTAGCTATGAAAGAGAAAAACAAAGTGAGCCTCTACCCTCAACCTCCCACCTCATTACTCCAACCCCACCCATCCTACAGTACATGTCTCCCCCCCAACCACCCACCCGGAAACCATGTTTTCCACCCCTTCCCACCCCCCTAGCAACCAGAAAACCCCTCCTCATACCACCCTTCCCCATGGGCCTAAAAGCAAAGCAAGGTGCCAATAAGTACAGACCTGACTGTGCATGGTAAAGGTAGATATCATGGGGAAGGTTCTGAAAAGTACAACTTTTATCCTCAAGACACACTAGCTGTCCCACCTCTCCCTCTGCACATTTCCTCAAGGAGATTCAATAAAGTAAACTGGGAGGATTAGGCCACTTCTTCCCGCCTCCTCTGCTGCAGTCTGAACAGCTGTGCCAGTGTGTGCCGTACCTCCATGTTCCGAATACCGTAGGCAAGTGGGTTGATGCATGGCGGTACCATGAACGCCACTAACACAGTTAAAAACATTGAGCGCTCCGCCAGTGACAAATGATAAGGAGGTGTCATGGACATGGTTTTCCTTAGCACCAATCTAGCCATATTCCCCATGATGGGCAGCAGCTGCAGGAAGAACATGAAGGAATAGAAGGTGATGGTGTGACGGGCAAGACTATTGTCAGAGTGGAAGGGTTCCACGGCTCTGCGGGCCGCTTGGTACATGCGTCTGTAGCAGATGGAGAAGGTCAAGATGCAGACGAGAAGTACAACAATGATAGTGACTGTGTGGAACATCTTTATTGCCCAGTGAAGGCCAGGTAGTTTATCCATGATTACGGGATCGCATAGTAGCCCTGGAATGGCTCTGCCAAAAGAGGTCTGTCCAGAGAGTAGAAGACCCACTCGGACAACAGCTACGGTCACGGAAAGTACCCAGGTCAGCGCTATAGCCACATGTAGTCGCTTGGAAGTCAAGATGACCATGTAACGGAGGCCGTGGCATATAAAGATGAAACGCTCCACGGCCATGAGGGTCAGAGTGAGCAGAGAGCATAGGATGCCTGTGCTACAGACAGTGACCTGCAAAATGCACCAGCCTCCAAACACCAGTGTGTGCCTGGTCAACAGGCAGCGGAGCACGGTGGACGACAGAGCGAGAGACAGCAGCAGGTCACTGACGATCAGATTCTTCAGCAGAGTATAGCGAGGCCGCCAGGAGAAGCTATCTGAGCTCTTCAGCGCGAACAGCAGGTAGCTGTTCACCATCACAGAGAAGAGGAAAAGAGTCATGAACAACAAGACCAAAAGGACCAGTGATGTCTCATTCTGTACGATTTGCCAAAAGAGACACGAGGAGACATGGATTTGCCTTGTTGAAACTGATGTGCTCTGGTTGAGAGGAGAGAGGACCATGTGAGAGCAGTTGGTAGTATTCAGGTCCTTGGAGTCCATATAGCAGTTACAACTGGGCTGTAGACCTGGCAGTCTTTTATTTGGACAGTATCTGTCTCCTTTTGAGCGACACAGATTAAGGAGAGTTTAGGGGAGGAGTTAAAAGGTGAAAAGGCAGGTGGCCTCGAGCATCCTTAAGCAACAGGACTCCGTCAATTTGTTAGCAGTAACTTAAAACCAATTAATTTTGGTCCCTTGTGATGTTGTTTATTCATAATCGCACAACCTACCTTTTCATCTTAAACATTTAGCCCGCATGCAGTATTTGGTTCTGGGTCACAAGACCAGAACCAAATAATCAGTGAATTCAGGTGATTTGCAAGTGCAAATAATCACACTTCCATTGTGTTCTGGAAATCAGGCAGTGCCTTTAGGTGAGTGATGACTACTGAATATACAAGCAAGTACAAGTTCGACATGGACATTTACACCTCATTTATAGAGCAGCCGATAAGGACATTTTTTCAGTCTGTTAAAAATGGCAAACATCAACAAGACCAACGGCAACCCTCACCACTCTTATCACGGTTGTTAGCAATAGTAGCATCCCCACAGTTTCAGTTTGTTATAAGAAACTTGGATTTGGGCATTGTCTTCTGACAGGTGGAATCATTAGTACGCAACGCACAATCACTCAATCGACGGAGCAGACGACTGTCACCCTGACATAAGACAGTGGGGTTTGGGCTGAATGATCCATCTCAAGAACCATGGCCAGAAGAGACAGCAGATGGTATTGTTTGCATATGTAAAAAGCCGTTGATTAAACAAGGCTACAATTGTAGAGGGTTTACAACAGTGCTCAGGTGTCCACTGAAAATCATCATTATCCACAGTTTCACCTGTTTGGCCTGTGATCTTCTCACGCATAAGCGTATTCAAGAGCTCTTGTCAGCTCTAGCTATGGCCATGTACTGTAACTTTGAGCTACACAATCAATTTCAGACACTTTGGAATGATTTGGACATGAAATATGCCACAATGTTTGTTGCCATACTGTCCTTCAGAGTGACTGGAGAATAAAAAGAAAGAAAGAAAGAAAGAAAGAAAGAAAGAAAGAAAGAAAGAAAGAAAGAAAAAAAAAAGAAAAAAAAAAAAAAGAAAGAAAGAAGAGAGATACTGACCTATAACAGCAAAAAAGATTTATAATAATAGATTCATCCAAGTGACAACACTCTCACCTCTTTATACAAGTTGAACCCACATCTTTATTTTCCCCAGAAGATGAAGACTAGGAATGGACAAATGGTGTTGATGGTTATATATAGCCACAGTTAATCATTATATTTGTCCTTATTGTCCTCATCGGACCTTGGACCTGGAACGAATAACATTCCCACACAAACAAGTGCAAGAAGAAGTGTGATCAAATGTTATTACTGTAATAACAAGCACTTGTGGATTGATGTTGAGATACTGTACATTGTGATGCACAACCTACTAAATTGCATGCAATTTCACACAATATATGAATAAGCTTTAAGACTAGACCTCAAATGTTGAAGAGACATGAGGAGGCCTTTCTATAATAGAATAGAAAAGCATGTGTGGGCAGCAGTAGCTTTTAATGAGCGGAGGGTGTTTGTGATCTAATTGACAATGTTCCAGTTTCATTGATACAGACGATTTAATGCAAGTCAGGCTCAGCTAACTGATTAATATATGGTGCTTCATATTGAACCGTGAGTCCCTCTAGCTTCCTCTGCTTACTTGTTCCTTCTCCTTACTTATAATGAGAGAGTTTCTGCACATGGAGGCGAAAGAAACCATTTCAAGCGTTACAATGTTGTACAGTTAATGAGAATTTATGCCTCAAAAAATTGCCCCAACCTTTTTTACAGTTGCTTGTGTCAGAGTGGGCGGGTTTTACACTCACCAGAGAAATTAAATTGTGAGGAGTTATGGAATATAGGATGTAAGTGGAGAGGTGAGGAGAGTGAAGAAGCATGAACCAGCATGAAATTGAATTAACATGGAGAGAGGGTTTGAATGAATGGATTCACCTTGGGTAGGATTTAAGAAGCTTTAGGATGAGGAGCAGAGTTCACAGAGGCCTAAAGGAAGGGGTCAGTGCAGTGTCAGGGATTTAACAGTCATCAGCAAGGGGCAGTGATTGGGCACTGAAAATCCGTAGTCAAATACCTTCTACAAATGTGTCCTCCAACATCTATTAAGCCTCAGCAGTAGTTGTTGCTTCCATACAAATTATGTCTATCCCAATTAGAGCAGTAATTTGGAACAGAATTGTGTAAACCTTTGTCCATGTAAAAACTGTTATGCAATTTTTCTTTGTCAAAGTCAAGAAAAGTTGAAATGAAAATGTATTGCACCTCAATAGATGTACAAGCCCCAAAAAAGCTTCTGGAAACACAAATGTAAAAATACAATAAACCTCAAGAAAAGACACAGTTGGAAGAAGCTTTGCTGCTTTTAACTTCTTAAGAACTCTTTCCTCCCATTACTCTTTGACCCTCCCACTGCCTCCCTTGCGGTCAGGTGCATATTTCAGGCAGGTTGACATCGCCTGTAGTCTTTGATTCGCCAAGACTCACGCCTGCTGTAAAGGGGAAAACATATTAGGTAGAGAAGTTATTCAAATGTCATGATTTGGACTCTGTACCTAATAATGAAGCTGCAAAGGTCCTCAAAGGCCCTCTTCCCATGGTTTCCTTTCATATTCATCATTGACATGAGGCTGTTGGTCAGGATTCTGTATAGAACACCAAATATGTACTTTACAATCAACACAGCATGACCTCATTTGAAAGTTAAACAAATATGGTAATAGTTTACCGGAGCATTGCTCTCTTCACTCGGTCCGGGGATGTCCCCCCCAGCTTTGAGATTTGAGCGGTCATTTAATACTAATGCATTACTCATGTACAGGATTTTTTCATCCAGTACTACATGGCAAAACAATGTCATTCAACTCATACCAATGAAACATTTCATTTCTCACCATGTATTTTTCGAAAATCATTCTCCGTTAGCTGCTCTTCTACCTTTAGTAAATCTTCCTCTGTCTCGTTCAGGTTGAAGTCAAATTCCTCAACCAGAGTAGGACGACTTTCCTTTAAAAGGTCACATTTTAAAAATGTATTCTGAAACAAGGTATTTTAGATTGATCCACTTCCAAATATAATATTCTAAATGGAGAGTTTCATACTTGTGTCTGTCACAGGAAAAAGGTCTGATTTGGTGAGGGAGATCCCTCAATTAAGAAGGCAGAATGAGACCTCAAGCCTTCATGCTTCGTTGTTAAACCACGTGAGAGACCAAGATGATTCTCTGCAATTAAAGATTGGACAACATCATGGCAATTGTTTTTACAATTAGAATACCTTTCTCAAATGCAGCTTGTGCTGTTTTTAGCCTTTTGCTTCTTGGTAGCAGAGGCACAGGTTTTCTGGTGCATCAGGGCATATTTTGGTGGGCCTTGGGTAGACCTTTTCCTGAAAATTAAGGCTACCTTCTCACTAGCCACACATATTTGAAAGGATCACATAAAGTAATATGTTAAAATTGTCTCCCTGTCAATCAAAAGGCAAGGTGAATGTTCAGTGGCTAGGGACAAGGGGTCGATTAGTAATCAGCAATGCAGGCTACCATATTTACATAACTTGGAGGCAGTAGTGGCTGGAGGTGGGAGTTACATTCCTCATGCAATTCTAAACACACAATATAAAGAATAAAAACCATTCCAAGTAAACTGAATGTACAAACTGTCAATGTACTGTATGTTTTAACATACCAGTTCTAAATTATTTGAATATAGTTCTCTTTCAGTTTCTCTTGGAGATTTCAACTTTTTTTATTTTTTACAGTAATCCCTCGTTTATCGCGGGGGTTACGTTCCGAAAATGACCCGCGATAAGTGAAATCCGCGAAATAGAATTTTTTTTTTTTTTTACAATTAGCAACTATTACATGTATACAAATACAGTGACTCACGTGTAGGCCGTTTCACTGCTCTTCAGACTGGGCCGCTGCATCCTGACTGCGCTCTGCAGTGTTCTCTTCTTCTGAAGCCCGCGGTGCAGGTGTGTTTGTTCGGGAGAAGAACATAGTGATAGGCAGCTGTTGTCGCTCTTTTTTCTTCTTTGCAAAAAGATCCTTGTACACCGACATGCCACCATCGATTACGTTGGAGAACTGTAATGAACGGCTCATCAAAGGGTCCCATTCCTCAGCTACTCGCTTAAGTTCAGTGGCCATTCGCACCATGGTTGCTAAGCGATGTACGTACACATAACTGCACGAGACGACAAAATGATAGCACAATTCGTAGCATGTTTTGATACAAGAAGCGGGAGTGAGTTTTTAGCGAATCAGAATGCAGAGCACAATGCACCAAAAAAAAAAAAAAAATGCATTATGAAAATCCGCGAAATAGCGAATCCGCGATAAGTGAACCGCGAAGTGGCGAGGGATCACTGTATTTCACCTTTATTTAACCAGGTAGGCAAATTGAGAACACGTTCTCATTTACAATTGCGACCTGGCCAAGATAAAGCAAAGCAGTTCGACACATACAACAACACATAGTTACACATGGAGTAAAACAAACATACAGTCAATAATACAGTGAAAAATAAGTCTATATACAATATGAGCAAGTGAGGTGAGATAAGGGAGGTGAAGGCAAACAAAATATATATATAAATAAATAAAAATATAAAAAGGCCATGGTGGCGAAGTAAATACAATATAGCAAGTAAAAAAAAGTAAAAAAAGTAGAGATAGTAGAGATAGAAAAAAGTAGAGATAGAAATAATGGGGTGCAAAGGAGCAAAATAAATAAATAAATACAGTAGGTAAAGAGGTAGTTGTTTGGGCTAAATTATAGATGGGCTATGTACAGGTGCAGTAATCTGCAGTAAACTTCACTGGCTTCTGTGATTTTCAACGTCTTCACATTGCAGTTTTGATTCTGAATGGTGGGGTGAGGGTTTGAACAATGTAAGTCAGTTGTAACAACCAGCAGTTTTTAATTATTGCATTTTCAACTATAATCTGGGAAAGGTGTCTTCCGCATTTAACCCAGCCCCTCTGAATCAGAGATGTGCAGGGGACTGCCTTAATCGACATCCACGCCAATTAATTGCCTTCCTCAATTAAATCTGGAATAAATCCGATAATCTGCACAACCAGAGTCTTCACCATACCCTGCTCAACGGTGTTGTACTCTCTGGGTGTATGCATAAGTGTCTGTGCATTTTTTGGAGCATTCAGCCCCTCTTCTCTGAGAATTACCAATAAACTACATCTTGCTCCCCTGGTGAGGTTGTTTACATTAGCCCAAGATGCCAGCTTCACAAATATACCACCCTTTGTTGCAGTTTGAGATGATCCTGCTTCACACAGTATCAGACGACCTCTCAATCTCATCACTATCAAACAACCTTTCAGTATGATCACATGTTGTAACACTGGAGATGTCACTCAAGTTACCATCTACATCAACTACAGTAGGTGGTGGCATGCCCCTTTAACGTTTGTTTGCAGACCGCCACCTACTGTAGTAAACAAAAAAAATATTGCGATACAAAAATAAAATAAATCCAAAACCCCATCCCACTCCTTCAGTCTTAGTCCAAATCACATCCCTACACAGGCTCAGGGGCCTCTGAGGACCGAACATTCGTCGACAGGATTCCGTGTAATGCCTCTGCTGTAAAATCCCACAGCAATGCCTACTTTCTCAGATGTTCTTCTTTGTTTGAGCTGTGTAGTTTCTAACCAATGCAATAAACAATGCAAAGTCCACCATTTTAACATGCAACATGTCAGGATCCTGTTGGCGAGTAACATTTACAGTTTTTTCTAATCCAACTACCATGGTTTCTTCAATGTTACTCCCTTCTTGCACTCTTCTCACCACCTCCGGATAGGAGACATGCTGGACAGCCCTTACTCTTGTCTGCTTGGTCTCCTTCACCCTAACAGGGCACTTCATGAATTTGGGCACATGCTCACCACCACAATTGCAGCATTTCGCCTCAACTGGCATACGATACTCTTCCTGTCTACATACAAATGGTTTACATTTATTACACTGCATATGTTTGGGCACATAGGTTCTTACAGGGTATCTGACATAACCCGAATATACTGTATATGTGAAGGAAGAATGGATGGAGTGGGCTCACTCCATCAACCATACGGGTCAGTCGGCGTGCACCAATCACGGCATCTACTTTTTCAGCTACATCCTTTGAACTCACGTCTAGCACCTCTCCAGAGATAACCCCCTTGATAGGCAATCTGTTACACACAACACATTCCAATCCAATATATTTTTCAGTTGCAAAGCACGCTCCTTCTGCTCCTCGGACAAACAATAAAACAAAACAAGCCCACTTCTTGTTATCCTCACTGACGCAATCTTATCCAAAGCATCTATGATATTCATGGATGTCTAACGGATCTCCCAGATTACGCCATTGGTCCAAAATCCTCACTCCAACAAAAAAAAAGAGTCAGGTCAAGACTTGGCTTGACTAGATTCCACATTACCCCTCATATACCCCTCATATACCAGTAGTAGTCACATAAAATATGTCTAATCAAATATGAAATTCAACATAATTTCAACCACCCAAGTATATTGAATATAGGATGAAAAACAGACATTGATTGAACAGTGAGAATATGCAAAAATGTCAACATCTAAAATATGATGAATATGTGGCATAGATCTGATGTAGCATGTTAAATCTATTTACACACATGACATGCATTGTGTTGCAATTTCCATATACATTTTTAACCATTCTATGTGTAATTTTCTACGCAATTTCAACGTACACATAGTTTTGATGATTACGTTGAAATTAGATTCATGTAACAACCTGTTAGTCAGGTTAAGTTATTGTATTTCAATTGAAGTTTTACCCTAATTTCAATGTTTGCAACGCTGGTGGAAATTGAAAACAGTACTGGTTGATTACTTTTTGCAAATCCAAATGTGTTTCAAACATAGATTCAACATCACAACACGTTGACAAATTACGTTGAAACAACGTTGATTCAACCAGTTTGTGCCCAGTGGGCATGCAAAGAGATAAAGAGAACTGCTGCAGGAATTGATGGTTTACCACATTGTAGCAAGTTGCCTTAAACAAGATCAAATATCTTGTTATAAGCCATATGAGAGCTTTGGGATTTAACTCTGAGTGTAGAAATCACAGGCTGTGCAAGTTTTTGCATAATGGTCCTGCAATTAATGAAACAGGATAGCTTTGAGGAATTCATCAGTATATGTCAAATCTCTCAGATGAATCAGTTTACAGCTTCATCTGTCAAAACTACTCAGCCCCGGCATCTATATAAGTGAGTTTGAAGGAGATTTATCTAACAGAGCCTCAAGAACTGGCACTCTCAAATCTCTACAGTCCACATGAGAGCAAATTAAGAAAAGGGGTGTGTGCTTCCCCCTTCATCCAGTCTTAAATATGCAGTTCTGAGTATATTGTTGGGTCGTCATTATATTTCAAATGATTTGCATGATGTGGGTACTCTCCAGGGGGATGAAGGGGTTCCTGTGTTTTGGTGCTTTTGAATATTTGATGAGGGCGTAAGGTCTGGGAGCTGTCTCAGCTGGCACAGGGGGTAACACCCCGACAGGGGGAGGGGGGCGGAGGACCCTTCCTCTGATCCACCATAGAGCCTCGGTCCACCACCCCAGCTGTCAGAGAGAAAGAGAGAGAGAGAGAGAGGAACCCCACCCACTCACCGATAAACACTATAGTATGAAGGAGGAGACTTTATCAAATGTCCAGTTTGAACCCATTAGAGTACTTATTGCATTGACAACCATTTTATTTACACTTGTTATGGGACTGTCCTATACGTCTCAACAGATAGTTGTTTTTATTTGAATGAATGTTATCATTTAGTTGGTAGTTATTTTCAAGGAGGCTGTAGTAAATCACACTGCGTCATGACAGGCCTCTTGGGCAGCTAAACAGGGAAAGGCATGAGCATGTACAGTATCTCCAATGTCACTGCCTAGGGTAAAAGACAAAAAGAAACAAAGCAGGGTTTCTGGGTTGGTGAAAGAGATGGAATAAGGAGAAAACAGAGAAACGAGGGAGAGAGTGAAAGAGAGTGGGCACAGAGTGTTACACTACGTACTGTCTAGGTTGGAAAAGTGATGTCTGGGAGACTGAAAGGATTAGTCCTGGACAAGGCCATTAGCTAATGAAGGCTGTCTGGGAAAGACAAAAGCACCACTCCCAGAAATTACCTTCCTTACCTAACACTGGATTTATCTGGCCAGTGGAGGGAGTCCTGACAACACTACAACATCCATTATTATTGTCAAATACCATGCGTAACAGCTGTTAAACAGATCATTCAGTTTGTACCAGATGTGATTTTCTGACACAAACTACTACAGTACATAAACTATAGACAATTCTATGAGGGAATTTAGAGTATGCCGGATCCGCTGACTTTGACGTCATGCAGAAGGGCACAAGGAATCACAAAGCTGCCCTTATGCTCTTGTGCATTAGTGTGAATAATGTCTCTGTTATAAGGCATGACATGAGGAAGGAACGTGTGAATACGAATGACCGCTTCTCTGTCATAAGAGCTGATGCACTTCTGAAGTGCTCCTGGATTCTTCTCTTAGAATACCCCAGAGGTTGATCTTAACTTGCTCTGTCCAGGAAATAGAGTTATCTGAACTGTAGCTCCAATTAGAACGTCTGGTGGATAATTGAATTACGTGTTTTCTCTGCGGCAGGCACACGTGCAATGAATAAATGTTCTTGGTTTTGTTTCATCAGTCTAACAAAATAGGATTCTCTGTCTATGTATGGAGCATTTAACATAAAAATGATGTACTTATTAATAGAATGCATTTTATCTGGGTCTAGGATATCTATATCACTGAATAAGATGTATTTATTTAACTCTGAAGCTTAACCATTGGTCGGAATCTGTCAACAGGACACAATAGAGACTGTGAGACTAAATAGTCCCTCTGTGCCCAGTAACTCCATTAACATGACCTTCTAGACCATTTTCAGACCTTCCAGTACATTTAGCTGACTTGTCTGAGGCACAATCCCTAATAAGTTGTGTCAGAGAGACCTGGGTCTCCCCATGATTGTCTTGTGATAACGTGTCTTGTCTGGTCATGATGGATTCTGTTCATTGGGTTAAATTTAACAGATAGACGGCCATGTTGAAAGTCAATAAGAGGGAAACTATTTACAGACTTCTTTACTTAGTCGTCTTTGTTCCAGGTGGGACATAACTCGTAAACAAAGAACAGGCCTTGATATTGTGTCAACATTATTAGTACAGAGTGGAGGAATCAAACAAGCCACTAAAGCTTTGGACAATGGCATTGCCATTTTTAGATGACAGTTTTTCACTAGACACCGCAACTGTCACGAATATTGATAAAGGATCCAAGTTGGGGAGACAAAATGTTATCATCAACCTTGGAGTGTAAAAAATTTATTTTAGTGATCTGTCTTACACTGCCACCTGCTGATCAAAAGCAGGCTAGCAGAAATTGAACTACCTATTCATGTGGCTCTTAGCCGGAGGTCTTTATGAGTTTATGTCCTCTGCTGGTGACTTCTATGCACATCCATCGACATGGGAATTCAATTATTCTTGGCATCAATTTGGTTTTGAAACTCCCCACACAGTATCGGTATGGATCATCTTGCTGACAGAAACTCTTAATGTGTACCAGCAGATTCTGGCACCGCCACAGTAATGGCTTCTATTTGTATTTCTATCTTTAATTGTATTCATTTACATTATGTGTCGCCAGTGTGGCCTCATTTTGCTACTTCTTATGAAATGAATGTCTCTTGCTCTGTTGGCCGAGCAAATCTTGTCGATAGGATGGAATTATGATGTAATAAGATGTATTAAAATGAGGTCAGATAGATAGTCCAATCACAGTAGCTTACCCGTTGTAGTTTATATTTGCATTATGACCTTTATTCAGCAATCATTTTCTATTTCTTGTTCTTGTTCCTTTCTAAAGTAATCTTAAAAGGTTTACAAGGAGGCTGAATCCGTAA